>NC_143486.1:33805050-34122246 GCF_027475165.1 Benincasa hispida | reverse complement strand
GATTCTACTCATAGACAAGCATTGCATCCGCTTATAGACAAGCATTGCTACATCTTCACACTAGGCAAATAGGATTTTCTCACAACACTCGCGCAACGCACACCTCTCGGTGTTTTGCTACATGCTTCATATGTCTATACCATATGATTAAGTATGCAATACTTTAGCAGTCTTACTTAATAGTTCAATGAAAGTAATGGATGCTAAGTAAATGAAGATGGAGATGGAATCGAAGGAAAATATAGAAATGCGTAGATCACAAAATGTATTAATCTCTTAAGCTACAATGTAATACAATACAAAGATAAAAGAGGAATGGAGGGCCAGATGGAAGCAATGTCTTGCTTCCATTAGATGTGTGTCAAGGCTGCCGGTGGTGCCATGGATGAGCGATGAAGTAGTCTCTCTCGAGATCTAACTTCGACGAAGGCTACGATCGTGGTTGAAGGGATGAAGAACTTTCAAGAATATCTCCTCACGCTTTCATCTAGATCACAAGGATCTACCCGAAGGTAGACACCTGGATGCCCTTCAGGCAGGGGACCTTGGATCCTTTGAAGTTGTGCTCTAAGGCTTCTATTTATAGAGCTTAATCGTCGACACCATTAATGGACCTACTCTAAATTTGACACTCGCGGCGTGATGGTTCTTCTCTGAATCTCTGCCTCTCGCGGCGTGGTAGGTGAAATGTCAACATCATATTTTTTATAATCCCAACGTATGTGTTCATGCTTGCATTCCACCAACCTTGCGATCGCCCTTCTATTATGGTTATTACTCTGTAGCCGCAATCTCCCTGCGATGACCGCATTCACTCGATAGCCGCAACACCCATACGACTGACGTATACAATCACCGCATGCGATCGTTTTCACGATAGCCTGGCTTCCGCACATACAATCCAATCATGCACTTGCTATAAAAATAAACAATTGAACACATAATAACGCATGAAAATGGGTTAGCCGAGATTCTTAATGTCGATTGACGCAAGCTCATTTTCTCATGAATTCTTATTGTAATCGCTGCATATTCTACTTAACAGCCCTCATACTTCTAAATAAAAGGCTTATAATGACGTACATTTCTGCCCGTCATCACAAGCCTACCTTTATGGGGATTCGTCTGATTGGAGAGCTGGGAACTCAGCTACACAAGACGAAATTCACTCCTTCCCCGAAGCAGGGGTAAGTAGAAAAATTGCTCCCTTAAGGGTTGATTCTGGGTCTTGAACATAGTGGCCATACCCTCTCTTTGGAAGAGAAGACTCGGTCATAATAAGACTATGACTTATTGTTCATTAGAGGAATCAATGGTACTTAAGGAGTTAGATGTAACTACAAGGGCAAAACGGTAAATTGGCCCAACTATACTTACGAGCGATTTATGAAGGGTCATCGTACTGTTGATTGGTCATATGGATATGTTGGTCTTTAATGAAGTGTCCAACAGTTAATGGATAGTGGATTTCGTGATTAAAGAGTTTAGTTAGTTATTCACGTATCGTTGGATCTTCAAGCTACAAGTCCATAAGGTCCCTTTGGTAGTTCAATGGATTCCAGTTGAGAATCATTTTTTGGGTTAGTTTGAAGTGTTCAAATTAACAAAAGAAAATTTGATGATATATGATATAATTAAATAGGTTCAATTATATGTGATATAATTGATTTGATGTATTAGATACGTTAATTGGAGGAATTGATATAAATATGATTTATATTAAATAAATGGGAAAAGAATTATGGTTTAAATATTACATATGATGTGATATTAAAACTATAGGTTATAAATATAATATGATAAGTTAGTTATTATATTTTTATAATAAAAACAATTATGAGATAATTATTTAGTTGGTTATTTTCTCCATTAATCGTGCAAGTGAGAGGTTATGTTTAGTTTTAATAACTAAAGAATAAAATGAAAAGTGTTTTTATTTTATTAAACGGTCGCTTCATTTAGTAAATTACTAATCGTTTACTCACGACAGACTACACGATAGCCCTCACGAGAGACTAAACGATCGAGCGAGATTTGCTAGGCGATCGACTCTAAACGATCGAGTGAGATTTGTTAAACAATCTAGCGAAAGGCTAAACGATCGTGTAAATGATTGAGCAAGAGACTAAATAATCGAGCGAGATTTGCTAGACGATCGTGTAAATGATTGAGCGAGAGACTGAACGATCGGCTAGACAATTGCTCACGGGATCGAGATTTACTAGACGATTGGCTAGACGAATCTCACGAGAGTGAGAGATTACTAAATGATCAAGTACTCTCAGTCTATGATATAGAAAAAACCTTTCTCCCACTTATTTGATCGTGTAGTTCAATCGTTTTCTTCCTCCTTCCCTCTACCAAATTCATACAGAGCCCACACCTCCTGGATTCTCACTTCGAAAATACCAAGGTTGCCAAGTGGTAATGTCGAAAGGTTGCTGTTCGAGGAGCAGACTGTTTGCGATTGTAACGACAGCGAGAGATTGGCTAGACGATTGCTCACGAAAGCGAGATATTGCTGTGCAATTGCTCACGAGAGCGAGAGATTTTCCGAAGAAGAGTTCTTCAAAGGTATGTCTCTCAATTCCTGTTGTATTTAGTTAAGATAGCATGTTGTAATTTTCTTTATAATGCATAACTATTCTTGTACATTTGTGAATGCATTTATTCTTGCACAATGGGCTTGGAAATATCTTGCTTCCACTCACTGGTTCTCTTAAATAAGAATTCCTTCAAATGTATACTTAGTCCTCTTAGTAGGAAAGTCTTTAGGATAGTTAGAGCATGGTTGGAGCGTTTGTAGGTTCTATTCTTAGACTGTTAGTGTAGTATTTATACTCCTGTACATTTCTTGTAAATACATACTTTCGATATATACATATTTAACATGATATCAAAGCCCTTTCTCCCATAACTTCTCTTTTCGTCAAATCTATCCAGCTTCAAATCTGCACTTCTATATCCAGATCCGATGGGCGTCTCCTTAGATCTGGTGAGTCAGCTCACTTCCGTGTGCTTCCATATCCAATGAGCTTTGATGCAACCCTACTCTCCATGCATTGTAGGTTTCAGATCCTGTCATCTCGTTTTTTAGATTCTCTACACGTTGTAGGATCTCTACACGTCGCTTTACTAACCCTTTGTTCTAAGTCATAACACTTCCCGACCTCTGCCTTCGCCAAGCCTTCCAGATCCAGATCCGCAAGCCTTTCAAACCTCCCCCTTCGCGCTTCTACGCATTTTGGATCTGCAACATTCCAGATTTGGTGCTTTCAGATCCAATGTGCTTCTAGCCGAGCTGAGCCGATCCTATTAAGTCGAGCCAAGCCGATCCTGTCAAGCCAAGCCGAGTCGATCTGTGTTGACTGAGTTGAGCTGATTCAATCAAAGTCAAGCCACTAAGCCATTTTCAGTCAACCTAAGCAGTTGAGCCAGTTTCTTCTCTTTCCAAGCCGCCAAGCCACATGGAAAAAGATCATGTATTTCGCCCCATTACTACTATTCTTGATAGGAAAAATGGCATTACTTGGGCTCATCAGATGAAGAGTTTTCTAATTGGGCGTAAATTATGGCGCATTGTGATTGGTGATATTTCTCAGCCAGTCAAGATATGCACTGAGAATGATACTAAATTCGTTGAATGATTAGAGGATTGGGACAACAAAAACCATCAAATCATCACTTGGCTCAGAAATACACCTATACTGGTCATTCATGTTCAGTTTGATGTGTTTGATGATGCCAAGAGTTTGTAGGATTTCCTATCTACCCGATTCCAGTCCGTTGGCTTAGCTCACTACTATCAATTTCCTAACACTCTTGTTAATTTTAATCAGGAGACAGGGTAATCCATTAATGACTATTTGGCCACGCTTCAGCCAATTTGAACACAATCGGATCAACCTGAAATTAGTACTGATCACCTTCAACTTATCAAGGTTTTTATGGGGCTTCATCCAGAATATGAGTCGATCTCTGCTACTTTGCTACACCGTAGTCCCTTCTGTCATTGGATGTAGTAATCCAAGAAATTTTGTTTGAAGAAAAACATCTTAGTTACTTCTTCCAAGCAATCTGAAGTTTTACTCTCAAACATCATTTTCCTAGTACTTCTAGAGCTACCTTCTGTAAAAATTGTATGCTTACTGGACACAAGTTTGTTAACTGCCCAAAATTTGAGTGCAGATATTGTCACAAACGAGGTCATATTCTGGACAATTGCCCTACACGACCATCGCGACCGCCAAGACATACTTTCAAGTCTCGACATTTTAAACCTAGTTCTAGCTCTGCTTTTTCTGTTGTTGCTGCCTCCTCTATTGATTATGAACCTTCACCGTCTACTTTTTAAATGAGTGACTTACAAGACTTGCTTAAACATGTGATTTCATCCAATTCCTCCGCACTTGTAGTCTCCCCAGGTAATAAGTGGCTTCTTGATTCTGCTTGTAACAACCATATGACGTCTGATTTTTCTCTTCTAACAACACCCACTCCTGCCAAATCTCTTCCTCTAATTTATGTTGTTGATGGCAATTGTATGATCATATCTCATGTTGGCTCTATTGACATTTCTACGTTGTAGCTTTCCAATACTTATTATGTTCCAAATTTTACCTTTAACGTTGTCTCGTCGGGCAGTTGTGCGATCTTAGTTTAACTGTGTCTTTTTCTTCTACTGGGTATCAGGTTCCAGATCCGCAGACGAGACAAACAGTTGGTATAGGTTGCAAAGTGGGAAGATTGTTTGAACTCTCATTGCTTCAGCTTTCTGTTTGTTCTCTTTCTGCTGCTATCACTGACTCTGCTATATATTAGTGGCATCTCCATCTCGGTCATGCTTCTTCTGAAAACCTTCGTCATTTAATCTCTAGTAAAAATTTAAATAACGTCTCCAAATTTATATCTTTTGACTGTTTGAATTGCAAACTTACGAAACAACCTGCATTATCTTTTTCTCAGTCCAGTTCTATAAGTGATCGACCTTTTGACTTAGTTGACTCTGATATTTGGGGTCCTACTCCTATCTCCATTGTCAATGGCTATCGTTGTTTTGTCTTGTTCATTGATGATTATTCTTTATTTATCTGGATATATTTTCTTAAACATCGTTATTCCATGTCTCAAATATGTATCGATTTTGCTAATATGGTTTACACCCAGTTCTCTCGCACAATCGAGGTTCTGCGTATAGATAACACCTTGGAATATAAGAACTCTAGTCTCCTTTCCTTTCTCACCCAGTAAGGCACTCTTGTTCAGCGCTCTCGTCTTCATACCTCTCAACAGAATGGGCGAGCGAAATGAAAACATCGTCACATTCTAGACTCTGTCCGGGCTCAACTTTTGTCTGCCTCTTGCCCTGCAAAATTTTAGGGTGAAGTCGCTCTTACCTCTGTCTACAAAATTAATCGCCTTCCTTTATCTATTCTTCAAAATGCTTCTCTGTTTGAACGCTTATATGGTACTTCTCCTGATTACTCTAACATCAAGGTCTTTGGTTGTGCATGTTTTGTACTTCTTTACCCCCATTAACATACTAAATTAGAACCACGTGCACATCTTTATTGCTTCCTTGCCTACGAAACTGAACACAAAGGTTTTCATTGTTAGGATCCTCTTTCTAACAAATTGCGCATCTCTCGAAATGTCACTTTTTGGGAGCACACTATATTCTCTATTCTCTCGACCTTTCATAATTCTCTCTTGAGTCCTCTTCCCTATATTTTTTATGATGCTTTTGATCTTTTCCCTTCCTCTGCATTCTCCTCTGAATCTGAGTTTAAGCAATCTGTGCCAATGTCTATTGATTGTGATCAGCCTTCTGTCTCACCTGTGGAATCTAGACCTGTTCATGACCCTGCTTTTTCTATTCGACGCTCTACTAGGGTAAGGGCACCTCCTACTTATCTTTGAAATTTTCACTATTTTTCTATTATCAGTTCTTTGATTGAACCTACCTCTTTTCATGAGGCAAATACTAATCCTCTATGACAGCAAGCTATGAAAGAAGAACTTCAGGCTCTAGACAAGATGCACACATGGGACTATGTTGATTTACCCCCTAGTAAAAAACTCATTGGTTGCAAGTGGGTCTACAAGATCAAGACTCACTCTAACGGTTCTATTGAGCATTATAAAGCTTGGTTGGTGGTAAAAGGATATTCTCAGGAGTATGGGATCGATTATGAAGAGACCTTTGCACCTGTGGCACAATTGACGTTTGTTCGGTGTCTCTTGGCAGTTGTTGCAGCCAAATAGTGGCCACTTTTTCAAATGGATGTCAAGAATGTCTCTCTTAATGGGGCCTTATCTAAGGAAATGTACATGCAACCGCCCTCAAGTGTCTCTTTTCCATCCCAGAAGGTATGTCTCCTTCGTCGAGCATTGTATGGTTTGAAGCAAGCCCCACAGACTTGGTTTGTAACTTTTAGTTCCACCATCATTCAACTTGGATAAACATCCAGTCCTCGTGACACGACACTATTTATGCGGCAGACAACTTAAGGTATTGTTCTTCGTCTCCTGTATATTGATGATATGATTATTACTGGGGATGATCCTCAGGCTGTTTCTGATCTACAATGTTATCTTGGCGAACACTTTAAGATGAAGGATTTAGGCTCACTTAGTTACTTTCTTGGCTTGAATTGTCATTGAGTTATGCTGGTTATTCGTTGTCTCAAGCGAAGTATGCCTCAAATCTTTTGGTGCGCTCCAATATCACTGACTCTGCTATGGCTCCAACACCACTCGATCCTGATGTTCATTTGACTCCATTGATGGAGTTCCACTTGAGGATGCCATTCTCTATCATTAACTTGTTGGCAGCCTTATTTATCTAACAGTCACTCATCCTGACATTGCATATGTTGTTCAAATTGTTAGTCAGTTCATGGCTGCTCCTCAGACCATACATTTTACTGTTGTTCTTCGTATCCTTTGTTATGTCAAAGGAACTTTGGGACATGGACTTCAGTTCTTTTCCCAGACTTCCCCGGTTTTATTCAGCTACTTTGATGCTGATTGGGTTGATGATCCTACTGACCAACATTCTACCTTCGGTTACTGTTTCTACCTCGATGACTCTCTCATTGCTTGGTGAAGTAAGAAACAGAGTGTTGTTTCCCATTCTAGTACGAAGTCTAAATATCACACTCTGGCTTATGTTACGTCAGAGCTCTTGTGGCTTCGTTGGCTTCTTGCTGATATGGGAGTCCCTCAATCGTCTGTAACTATCCTTCACTATGACAATCGTAGTGTCTTCCAGATTGCTCACAATGATGTTTTTTCATGAGCGCACCAAGCATATTGAGAATGATTATCACTTTGTTTGTCATCATCTCCTAAGTAAAAATTTACTTTTATGATCTGTTTCCACCACTGAGCAACCCGCTGACATTTTCACCAAATTCTTGTCTCGTGGTTGTTTTCTCCAACTACTTAACAAACTCAAGATGATTCCAACCTTACCACATTGAGTTTGAGGGAGGGTGTGAATGTATACTTAGTCCTCTTAGTTGAAGAGCCTTTAGGATAGTTAGAGCATGGTTAGAGCTTTTGTAGGTTCTATTCTTAGACTACCAGTGTAGTATTTATACTCATGTACACTTCTTATAAATACATACGTTTGATATATACATATTTAACCGCTAAAAGAATTAATACCCAATCTTCAGATGACGATACTCGGACACGGACTATTTTACTTTACTACAATCTGGTATGTGCACTTGCACACATCATTTGACAACCACTTAAAAGGAATTTAAGAGAGAAAAAAAATTATTCTCAATTGAACTCTTGAAATCAACTTATTAAAAAATGGAATGATTTTTCAAGTGTTTAATTTTGAAAATAAATCATTTTAGTAAGATTTGTAGTATTTGACAATCCCTCAAAATGACTGAATTGAGGTTGGGAATATTTTGAGTGAAACACTTGATATCAACTTTTAATGTGGAAGATTTTTTAGTGTTTAGTTCGGAATTCTCACAAATTTTTATAATATATGAAAATGACCAAAATGCCCTCATATTACCATGCCCAAATCTCTCCATCTTCACTTCCACCAAGCTGACGTCGACAAGCATCGCCCATCACTCTCCACCGTCATCAATAACATTGACCACCATCATCGTCGGTCTTCACTACCACTATCGTCAATGGCCACCACTATTGCCATCGCCAATAACCACTCGTAATGTCATCACACCGATCGGTGATCACCCCACTAACAACCAACATCACTCACAGTTGGAGACCACCATCATCACGATACCACCATCGTCCACCAGTAGTAGTCAACAATTGTACATAGTGTTCAATGTTAGACATATTTAAATAATAATATGTTTAATTAAAGTATGGGTTATGTATGTGGATTAATAATTTATCACATTGGGTTATTTTATTAGAATAGGCCCTATTATGTGATCTAATTAATTAAGGCCCTAGATTCTTAATTGAGTATGGATTTAATGGGTAAAAGCCCATTCCTAGTTAATTAGGGTTCAATTTGAACCCTAATTGAACTAGTATATAAAGAGACCTTAGGGCTATGGTCCCCGATATACCAAAACAATAAGCATTCAGTCTTTCTTGAATCCTATTTAAAGAGAGATCCCACTAAGGGCATTCGAAGTTTTGGTTGAAGAAGACCATAGTTATCCATCATCATCTTGAAGCTATCATCAATTTTACAATGGAATCCGGTATGTTATTCTTGACAATTTGACATGAATGAACCTAGGGTTTATTTATTCAATATAGATATAAAGAATTTATGCTAACAAGTGGTATCAGAGCATGAATTTCATGTTGGATTGTTAGTTTATGCATTTTCTATTGGCATTGTTGATTAAATTTTGGTTTCGGTAAATAATTTAAAGAATTTAAAAAAAATGGTCGGCTTACTATAGCAGCGTTGTAAACTCATCGACAATAGGATTGAAATCTTGGCGGTCATTTTTTTTTCTTTGGCAATATGTGTTCTTGCAACCCGTATTCTTGTCTATGGTATTTGGCATACCCATCACCGATTATGAATGATGTGCTAGTGGTGGATTAAAGTGAATTTTTTTTTTTTTGGTTGATTATTTTGATTAAACGTGGTTTCCTAAATTTTTTTTTACGAAAAAAAAACCTTAGTTCTATTATTGTCAAAATTAAGGATGTTCAGTTCAACATTCTTGACAAAAGTCCACCAATGTGATGAAATCCACTAGAAAAAAGTTAAAGACCGATCAAAGGAGTTAGGTCTTTAGTTGTTGCAAGTTTTACCCATCAAGACTTTTGGTTAATGACTGACTGGAGTTGTCATTGGGCGAAGTTATCAGTCAATTACCGATTAAAGTCTTGCAGTTCTTGGTTTTAAATTATCAGTTTTTTTTTCTTTAATTCTTAATGGGTGACTTTATGAGTTCGATTTTAAATTTGATTAATAATGAAAAAGTTAATGTTGTCGCTGTTTTTTTTTTTTTTTTTTTTGAAACTCATATTCATCAATTAAGTATTAACATAACTTTTCAGTTTAAAAAAAAAAAAAAAAAAAAAAAAAAAAAAAAAAAAAAAAAAAAAAAAACTGATTCAATTTAGTAAATTTATTTTTTAATAGTTTGATAATATTAAATTTGTCAACTATTTGGATTAATTGCTGATTGAACTTCTTGCCCGCATTTCTATGTTTTATTGATTATTAACTTGGTGAAATTCTTGAAAATGGTTCTTAGTTCTTGATTGATAAGTTTGTGAATTAATATCTACAATTTGATTATTTTTGTGATATTCACATGTTTATGTTACTTTAATTGTTTTATGTGTATGCAATTACTAAGTGAATTGTGTAAAAGATTATTTGGTGTTCTTCCTCCTTTATTTTTTGTACAATAATATTATTATATTATTGTATCTTATACTTTAGATTGAATTGGTCAAAAATAATATGTAACCAAAGTAGCCTCTATTATCTAGATCGTTTTAATTATGAAATATAACATGTGCATATTCATGAATTTATACAGATAATTATCGGCCCAAAGGAAGATAAAATCCATGAAAGACAATGACGTTTGGGAACTTGTCAAATTGCCATCAAGAGTGAAACCCATAGGTTTTAAATGGATATTTAAAACCAAAAGGGATTCACATGGCAATATCGAAAGATATAAGGCTCGTCTTGTTGCAAAGGGTTTATTCAAAAGGAAGGCATTGATTACAAAGAGACTTTCTCTCCAGTTTCATCGAAAGACTCTTTTTAGGGTAATCATGGCACTGGTAGCTCACTTTGATTTAGAACCAAATCAAAAGGATGTAAAAACTGCATTTCTAGATGGGAACATTAATGAGACGATTTATATGGTGAATCTAAAAAACTTTGTGTCTGATAATTCAAAGTCTATGGTGTGCAAATTAAAGAAATCCATCTACGGTCTCAAGCAAGCCTCTTGTCAATGGTATCACAAATTCCATGAAGCGATAACCTCATTTGGTTTTGAGGTGAACATTGTGGAAGATTGCGTATATCACAAGTTCAGTGGGAGTAAATCAATCTTTCTATTGTTATATGTTGATGACATACTCATAGCTAGTAATGATGTAGGTTTGTTACATGACACTAAGAGATTTCTCAAAAGAAATTTTGAGATGAAGGATCTTGGTAATGCTTCTTTTGTATTAGGAATTGAAATACTGTGAGATCGTTCTCAAGGTATTTTGAGATTGTCACAAAAGAACTACATTGAAAAGATCTTGAGTAGATTTTTCATGAAAGACTGTGCGCCAGGAGATACCCCGATCGCTAAAGGTGATAAATTTCATTTAAGTCAATGCCCCAAAACCATACTCGAGACTAAGGAGATGCAGAAGGTTCCCTATGCATCGGCTATTGGAAGTCTAATGTATGCTCAAGTATGTACGCGTCCAGATATTGCATTCATAGTTGAACTGTTAGCCAGATATTTGAGTAACCCGGGGATGGATCATTGGAAAGCAGCCAAACAGGTTATGAGGTATTTACAGAGAACAAAAGATTATATGCTCACTTATCAGAGATCAGAAGTTTTGGAGATAATTAGGTATTCTGATTCTGATTATGCTAGATATCAAGACACTTCGCGATCCACTTCAGGCTATATCTTCATGTTGGCTGGAGGAGCTGTATCCTGGAAAAGTGTTAAACAAACACTTATGGCTTCTTTAACCACGGCTGTGAAGTTTATAGCATGTTATGAGGCATCCAATCATGGAATATGATTGCGAAATTTTGTCACTCGGCTGCGGATAGTGGTTGGCATAGAAAGACCACTAAAATTATTTTGTGACAATAAGTCGGCTATGATGTATTCCAACAACAACAGAAGTAATACGAAGTCAAAGCATGTAGACGTGAAGTTTCTGGTTGTTAAAGAAAGAGTTCAGAATGGTCAAATTTCAATAGAACACATAGGAACAAAATCTATGATAGCAGATCCATTGACTAAAGGTTTACCACCTAAAGTTTTTCATGAGCATGTTGCTCACATGGGTATTAGTCACTTTTCTGATTCCATGGTTTAATGGGAGTTTGTTATTGAGGATGTTCTTTGACCTTATTTTGTTTATTTTCTATATAGAATAAAGTTGATGGTTTATGTTTTATTATATGAACTTGTTTATCATGCATGCAGTTTAGCATAAAGTTTTCTTTTTTTAGAATGATCTCATTAAGGAATTTGGACCAATTGGAAACAGGCATGATCCAGATCACTTTGCATGTAGTTTCCATGCTATCCATCCACACTTGATCTATGTCATTGAATGTATTGGAATTAGTGATCAAGGAAGATTTAGTTACAAGGTGACGAAAGTCGCCTTGATTCCATGCTAATACATGAGATGGACCAGATTGAACTAAAGGGGAATTCTATTATTGAAATAACCTATTTATGCGCGCTTAAGATTTATGTGATTTAATTATATTAGGTACATAGACATAGCCCAAGTGGGAGATTGTTAGACATATTTAAATAATAATATGTTTAATTAAAGTATGGGCTATGTATGTGGATTAATAATTTATCACATTGGGTTATTTGATTAGATTGGACCTATTATGTGATCTAATTAATTAAGGCCCTAGATTCCTAATTGAGTAGGAACTTAATGGGTAGAAGCCTATTCCTAGTTCAATTAAGGTTTAATGGGAACCCTAATTAAACTATATAAAGAGACCTTAGAACTATGGTCCCCTATATACCAAAACAATAAGCACTCAGTCTTTCCCATCTAAAGAGAGATTCCACTAAGGCATTCGGAGTTTTGGTTGAGGAAGACCATAGTCATCCATCATCATCTTGAAGCTATCATCAATTTTGCAATAGAATCCGGTATGTTATTCCTGACAATTTGACATGAATGATCCTAGGGTTTATCTATTCAATATAGATATAAAGAATTTATGCTCACAAGATTGATCGGTCATCTTGTTGGATCTCTAAAGTTACATTTATAAATCCCATGAGGAAAAGAAAGCAATTCCTATCTCAATATAAAAAAAATAAATTCACTTTGAATTCCTGACAATTTGACATGAATGTCCAGCTTTAACACATACATAGCCCATTTGGTACTTATTGAAGGAGTTAAGTCCAACTTTAGAGCTATCATCAATATAGATATAAAGAAAGAAAACAAAACCACCAGTGTCCAAAATTATCAATCACAATTCAGTTTTTTTTTTAAGGTTAAAAAAAACTGATTGAATTTAGTGAATTTATTTTTTAATAGTTTGATAATATTGAATTTGTCAACTATTTAGATTAATTGCTTATTGAACTTCTTGCCCGCGTTTCTATATTTTATTGATTAATAACTTGGTGAAATTCTTGAAAAGGGTTCTTAGTTCTTGATTGATAAGTTTGTGAATTAAAATCTACAATTTGATTGTTTTTGTGATATTCACATGTTTATTTTACTTTATGTGTATGCAATTATTAAGTGAATTTTGTAAAAGACTATTTGGTGTTCTTCCTCCTTTATTTTTTGTACAATAATATTATTATATTATTGTATCTTATATTTTAGATTGAATTGGTCAAAAATAATATGTTACCAAAGTAGCCTCTATTATCTAGATCGTTTTAATTATGAAATATAAGATGTGCATATTCATGAATTTATGCGGATAATTATTGGTCCAAAGGAAGATAATTATTTGGCCAAATTGTGGGTATGCATGTAGTAATGAGTATGTGGCAATTATAAGGATTACTCATGTGAAAAGTAGTCGGTCCAAAGAAAGGCTTTTTTTTTTTTTTACAGAGTTAATTATCAGTACTTTGATTACTACATTGAGAGTACCATTTACAATTGATATTTTTTGCCTAAAGGTTGGACATCAATGTTGTGCTAGGTATCTTGTTAAAGGGGCCCACCACATATGTGAAATTATTTTGTTATGTTTTAGTTGTGAGCAGATGTTTTGTTGTTTATTATTTCAGTTGGTCTTACTCAAATATCTGGAAATCTAAGTTCAATCCCTAAGTTGAATGGATCGAACTTCAAGATTTGGAAAGAAAGCCTAGAGTTACTTCTTGGGTGTATGGATTTGGACCTTGCATTAAGGATCGATAAACCTACTTCTACTGAGGAACAGCCAAATACGGCTAATATAGAGAAATGGGAATGGTCAAATTACATATGTCTGATGATCATTAGGCACTCCATTCCGGAGTCTTTTCAGGGTTCTATCACGGAAAGTGAAAATGGCAATAAGTTCCTTGCTCAAATTGAGAAATATTTTGCTAAAAATGAGAAAGGGGAAGCAAGTAGTCTTTTGACTTCTTTAACTTCTATGAGGTATAAGGGCAATGGAAACATAAGGGAGTACATTATGGAAATGTCCAATCTTGCAGGTAAATTAAAGGCACTTGATATCGAGATAAATGAAAATTTACTAGTGCATCTGGTACTTATCTCTCTTCCTGCAAAATTCACTCAATTTAAGATAAGCTATAATACTCAGAAGGATAAATGGAGTATTAATGAGCTTATCTCACAATGTGTACAAGAAGAAGATAGGATTAAGAGAGAAAGGACAAAAAGTGCTCATTTGGCAATATGAGGACAAAAGAAGCTCATTTGGCAATAGGCTCTCGTGATTTGTGGATGCTGCAGAAGGGACATCTCAGCAGAATAAAAACAAGAAACAAGCTACTGAAAATCCTTGTTTTTTCTGTAAAAAGAAAGGTCACTTCAAGAAAGATTATCCTAATTACGCCAAGTGGCATGTAAAGAAGGGTAAACTTCTTACTTTGGTTTGTTATGAAGTTAATTTAGCTTCTGTACCTACAGATACTTGGTGGGTAGATTCTGGTGCTACTACTCACATAAGTATATCAATGCAGGGTTGCTTGTGGAGCCGGCCGCCAAGTGATGCTAAAAGATTCATCTATGTGGGCGATGGCAAAGCAGTTCCAGTTGAAGCTATTGGAAATTTTAGATTACTTTTAAAAATTGGTTGTTATTTGGATCTGAATGAGACTTTTGTTGTACCGTCATTTAGACGAAATTTAGTTTCTATTTCTAGTTTGGACAAATTTGGTTTTTCTTATTCTTTTGGAAATAATAAAGTTAGTCTTTTTCAAGATTCTAAGCTTATTGGTACCGGTTTTTTAATTGATAATCTATATGTGTTTGATTCTTTTGCTTCATTTAATAAGATCCTGTTATCTAATTCATGTGGTACAAAGCGTAAATTAAACGAGAATTATGCTATGTTATGGCACAAGTGTTTAGGTCGCATCTCTAACAGAGAATTCAGAGACTTGTGTCAGATGAAATTCTTGATTCCCTTGATTTAAGTAACTTCAACATTTGTGTGGAATGTATTAAGGGAAAACAGATAAACATAAGAAAATTAGGTGCCAACAGATGCTCAGACGTCTTAGAACTAATACATACAGACATTTATGGTCCATTCCCTATGGCCTCTTGGAATGGACAACAATATTTTATTACATTCATAGACGACTATTCAAGATATGGGTACCTATATTTAATTCAAGAAAAGTCTCAATCCGTGGATGTTTTCAAGTCTTTCAAAGCTGAAGTTGAACTTCAACTTGGAAAGAAAATTAAGGCTGTCAAATCTGATCGTGGTGGTGAATATTACGGTAGATATGATGGATCAGGTGAACAACGTCCAGGGCCCTTTGCCAAATACCTAGAGGAATGTGGAATCGTCTCGCAATACACTATGCTGGGCAAACCCAGCATGAATGGTGTAGCGGAAAGGCAAAATAGAACACTTAAGGATATGGTAAGAAGTATGATTAGTCATTCTTCTATACCAGAATCCCTTTGGGGTGAGGCACTAAAGACTGCAACATATATCTTTAATAGGGTACCTAGTAAAGCAATAGCCAAAACCCCTTATGAGTTGTGGACAGGAAAGAAGCCTAGTATTAGGCATCTTCACATATGGGGTTGTCCAGCTGAGGCTAGGGTTTATAAGCCTAATGAAAGAAAATTGGACTCAAGAACTATTAGCTGCTATTTTGTTCAGTATTCTGAGCACTCTCGGGGTTTCAAGTTTTATGATCCCACTTCTAGATCATTGTTTGAGACAGGAAATGCTAGATTCCTTGAGGATGTTGAGTTTGGGGGGGAAGATAACATAAGGAAAGTTGTCTTTGAAGAGGAATTGGTTTCTTTTCCTCATGTGATTATAAATAATGTTCAGGCTCCAATTCCTAACTTCATTATTGAACCAATTATAGAACAAGACAATATTGGAGTCCCCGTTATTGAACCTGAAGTTCAAACTCAACAACCTCAAGAAGTGCCACTAAGAAGATCTACTAAAGAGAGAAGAAGTGCAATTCCAGATGATTATATTGTGTTTCTTCAAGAACATCAGGATGATGTGGGCGTAATGGAAGATGATCCAATCAACTTCCAACAAGCTTTACAAAGTTCTAACTCTCAAAAGTTGATAAGTGTTATGGAAGAGGAAATAAAATCCATGAAAGATAATGACGTTTGGGAACTTGTCGAACTGCCATCAGGAGTGAAACCCATAGGTTGTAAATGGATATTTAAAACCAAAAGGGATTCACATAGGAATAACGAAAGATATAAGGCTCGTCTTGTTGCAAAGGGTTTTACTCAAAAGGAAGGCATTGATTACAAAGAAACTTTCTCTCCGGTTTCATCGAAACACTCTTTTAGGGTAATCATGGCACTAGTAGCACACTTTAATTTAGAGCTACACCAGATGGATGTAAAAACTGCGTTTCTCAATGTCAACATTGATGAGACGATTTATATAGTGCAACCAGAAAACTTTGTGTCTGATAATTCAAAGTCTGTGGTGTGCAAATTAAAGAAATCTATCTACGATCTCAAGCAAGCCTCTCGTCAATGGTATCACAAATTCTATGAAGTGATAACCTCATTTGGTTTTGAGGTGAATATTGTGGAAGATTGTGTATATCACAAGTTCAGTGGGAGTAAATCAATCTTTCTGGTGTTATATGTTGATAATATATTCATAGCTAGTAATGATGTAGGTTTATTGCATGACACTAAGAGATTTCTCAAAAGAAATTTTGAGATGAAGGATCTTAGTGATGCTTCTTTTGTATTAAGAATTGAAATACTGTGAGATCATTCTCAAGGTATTTTGAAATTGTCACAAAAGAACTACATTGAAAAGATCTTGAGTAGATTTGTCATGAAAGACTGCGCACCGGGAGATACCTCGATCTCTAAAGGTGATAAATTTCATTTAGGTCAATGCCCCAAGACCACATTCGAGACTAGGAGATGCAGAAGGTTCCCTATGCATTGGCCATTGGAAGTGTAATGTATGCTCAAGTATATACGCGTCCAGATATTGCGTTCATAGTTGGAGTGTTAGTCAGATATTTGAGTAACCCGGGGATGGATCATTGGAAAGCAGCCAAACGGGTTATGAGATATTTACAGAGAACAAAAGATTATATGCTCACTTATCGGAGATCAGAAGTTTTGGAGATCATTGGGTATTCTAATTCTGATTATGCTGGATGTTAAGACACTTGCGATTCACTTTAGGTTATATCTTCATGTTGGCTGGAGGAGTACTATCCTGGAAAAGTGTTAAACAAACACTTATGGCTTCTTCTACTATGGTTGCGGAGTTTATAACATGTTATGAGGCATCCAATCATGGAATATGGTTGCAAAATTTTGTCACTGGGCTGCGGATAGTGGTTGGCATAAAAAGACCACTAAAATTATTTTGTGACAATAAGTCAGCTGTGATGTATTCCAACAACAACAGAAGCAATATGAAGTCAAAGCATGTAGACGTGAAGTTTTTGGTTGTTAAAGAAAGAGTTCAGAATTGTCAAATTTCGATAGAACACATAGGAACAAACTCTATGGTGGCAGATCCATTGACTAAAGGTTTACCACCTAAAGTTTTTCATGAGCATATTGCTCACATGGGTGTTAGTCACTTTTTTGATTCCATGGTTTAGTGGGAGTTTGTTATTGAGGATGTTCTTTGATCTTATTTTGTTTATTTTCTATATAGAATAAAGTTGATGGTTTATGTTTTATTGTCTCAACTTGTTTATCATGCATGCAGTTTAGCATAAAGTTTTTTTTTTTAGAATGATCTCATTAAGGAATTTGGACCAGTTGGAAATAGGCATGATCCAAATCACTTTGCATGTAGTTTCCATGCTATCCATCCATACTTGATCTATGTCATTGAATGTATTGGAATTGGTGATCAAGGAAGGTTTAGTTACAAGGGTAGTGACGAAAGCCGCCTTGATTCCATGCTAATACAGGAGATGGACCAGATTGAACTAAAGGGGAATTCTATTATTGAACTAACCTGTTTATGCGCACTTAAGGTTTATGTGATTTAATTATATTAGGTACATAGACATAGCCCAAGTGGGAGATTGTTAGACATATTTAAATAATAATATGTTTAATTAAAGTATGGGCTATGTATGTGGATTAATAATTTATCACATTGGATTATTTTACTAGATTGGGCCCTATTATGTGATCTAATTAATTAAGACTCTAGATTCCTAATTGTGTATGGACTTAATGGGTAGATTCCTAGTTAATTAGGGTTTAATGGAACCATAATTGAACTAGTATATAAAGAGACCTTGGGGCTATGGTCCCCAATATACCAAAACAATAAGCACTCAGTCTTTCTTGAATCCCATTTAGAAAGAGATCCCACTAAGGGCATTCGAAATTTTGGTTGAGGAAGACCATAGTCATTCATCATCAATTTTGCAATGGAATCCGGTATGTTATTCTTGACCATTTGACATGAATGATCCTAGAGTTTATCTATTCAATATAGATATAAAGAATTTATGCTAACATTCAAAATATAAATTTGAACTCTAATGTTCATAGTGTTTGTTATTTTAGTTCTTTTTAAAATAATTTAACATTGGCAAAACTATTTTGGGTATAGAGCAGACACAAAAAATGTGTAATGTAACTAAACCTATAAATGTTATTATTACCTTAAACCATGTATGTATGTGTATATATATATATATATATATATAAAGTTTGAAAAACATTTGGATGTACATGAACTGCACTTAGCTATGGTACAGCTCTTGTTGCACCCCATTAAAATTTGACACATCAAGAATAATTTAAAATGATTAAAAAAATTGTATATATAGATAGAGAAATATGGAACTTAAGTGCAACTTCTCACATGTAGTATTTTGGAAGCTTGTAATAAGCTCGTCTTGGTTGAAAACTTGAAAGTGACATACTATGCTTCCACACTATGTTTCCACATATGATAAACTCATCTTGGTTGGAAGTGACATACTTTGTTTCACACGAGTTAGCTTGGTTTGCACTTCTTGATTTTGCTAGAATCCTCAAAGTAGTCTCATAAAACGTATCAGTGAAGTGATTTAAATCTTGAATCTAGAAACAAAGTTTTTTTTTTCTCTTGATATTGATCATAAAATTATTATACTGATAATTAAAAATCTCACAACAGTTATTTTAAAATTCATACATCTTATCTTCATTCTTGTAACATTTCACGTTCATACTAACTTATTCGAGGGAAAAAACATACGGCAAATAAAACCAAAAAAAAATGACACGATCATTAGGACTAAAATACACGTTTATCCTTCCTAAATACATATTTCACAACTATCACCATTCAAGATGCATATAACAGGCCACAACTTCACAAGCCAAAACCAGCTCAAAAGTACATTGCTACGGCTCCACAATGATTTTCCCAGTGGCATGGCCGTCCATGCTTTTTGCCCAAGCATCTTCAGCCTTGCTGAGAGGATACCGCGAATCGATCACCGTCTTCAGCTTGCCTTCCTTGATCAGGTTAATGAGATAGCTCAGATTCTCACTCTTGAAAGACATCAGCAATGGCACCAGCTGCTTCTTGGAGAAAGTTAGTTTCTTGAAGGCAAAAGTCGCCAACGTACCAGGAGTTGGAGTAATGTCTATGACCTTACCATTCGGACTCAAGTTTGGTTCAAATACAGACCATGGGATCCCTGAGGCACAGTGAACCACTGCATCATACTTCTTACCTGATGGGCTCTTCAAGGCTGCCCCTTCTGGGGTTTTGTAGTCAATAACCTCATCAGCACCTAAGCTCTTCACAAACTCCATATTACGGGCACCACAAGTAGCTGTCACATGTGTGTTCCCTAACTTTGCTAGTTGAACGGCATAATGACCAACACCTCCAGAGGCAGCAGTGACAAGAATGTTTGATTGAGGGCCACTTCCATCAAGCTTGATCCTGGAAGCTTGCGTGAGAGCCTGGTGAGCTGTCAAAGCCGCGACAGGTAGGGCAGCGCTATCGGCCGCTGTCACTTCAGGAGGCCTATAAACCGTTACAGCCTCCTTTCCTACAGCATATTCAGCAAGTCCACCTCCCGTCTGTCATTGTAATATAAAAGAATATACATCTGTAAGATGAAAACTTTCGATGAAATGAATCACCCAAATAACATAGGATTCAAAAATCGAGTCAAGTTTTAATCAATTAGTGAGGTGGTTCTGACCAAGTTGTTTCACAATTCAAGAGTTATGTTCGCAACAGAACAGTATGGATATGGATATGACCTAGCTTGATTAAAGAAAATGCAAAACTATAGTCCTTTAGAAAATGAAGCCACTAAAGGATTTTTATCAAGAATCTTAAAAAATTCTTTGAAAGGAGGTTAACCAGCATAACACCATTGTTAACCTATGGATGCTTTGGAAATTTGAAGATTTGGTGTTTTTTTTCAGGTTTTTGCTTTGGAAATGTTTTGGCTTTAGGACTTCACAGGATCTGGTTTGATGTATTTGGTCTTCATTTCTCCTTTTAGTGTTGCTGTCTCTTCCTATCAAGTTGAACATCAATGTTCCAGTCTTTTTGGATTACATTGAAAGAAGCAAGCAGATAGTTTTTTTTCTAGGGTATTTTTCAGTTTTGTAGTCCCTCCCCCCCAAGTCTTGTAATTTAGAATTTCTTTTTTTTTTTTTTTTTAGAACAAGAATTTAAATTGTGTTCTAGATTTATAATTTTTCATTTCATCAACAAAAATATCGTCCCCTTTAGAAAAAAGGCTAAATTGCAAGTTCATTCTCCATTTGCGGCTTTGTATTTATTTGATCTATAAACTTTAAATAGTGTATAATAGTCAATAGACCTTTTTGTATCTAACAGGTCTTTGAACCTAAGTGTCAAATATAGGTCCTTAAACATTCAATTTTTTATTCAATTGGTATAGAAATTTGTAATTTTGTATCGAATAAGTCCATGAACTTTTAATCCCGTCTCTAATAGCCCCTGAACTTTCAACTAATATCTAATAGATTCTTGACCTACCCAACCTTTTTTTAGAATCCACGGATGTAGTAGATGCAAAATCAAATTCAAGGTCCCACTAAATATAAAATTCGATTTTCAATCTATAAAATCAATTAATTTTTTAAAAAAAATTGAATATATAAAGGACCTATTGGTCATGAAGTTGATGGACCTATTAGACACAAAATTAAAAGTTTGAAGATCTTTTAGACACTTTTTTAAGTTAATGAACCAAATGGACACAAACTTGAAAGTTCAAAAACAAACTAACATTGTTTAACCTTAAAAAAATTATGCTGACATTTCCTTTTTGATGATATGCTTATTCTATAACCCTTCTTTGTTTGTATATGTTTGACCAATATACTAACATAGTAGTTTCTCTTAATTTTTTTTTTTTTTAAAAAAAAAAGAAGAAGGTCATACTATGAGAAAAGACAGAGAGCCAAAACTATATAAAAATGAAATTCTCGATAAGACTGACAACTCAACTAACATAAAATATGTACCATTGACCAAGAGGTTTGAATCCCCCACCTTACATGGTTAAACTTAAGAAGGGAAAAAACTCCCAATAAAAATAATAGTGCTATAAGCCTATAAATAATCTGATAGTAAATTATCCAATCCCAATGTGTAGTAATGTAATTCACAACGTCATAGACTCATAAGACGTACAAAACAAGGATATCATTGAAAATGTAAATATTCATTTAGTAGCTGGCATGTGAGATGGACTAGAAATATACTTCGTAGTCATCAGCAAAGTCACAATTTTCTTTAATCAATTACCAAGAATGTTTCTTGTTCATGGTCAAGAAAAATTAGCCGTAGAAAAGGTGAAGGAATACTTACAGCATGGCTAAGAAATGCAACAACTTTGTCCCCAGCTTTTAAGCTTTTGACTCCTGCTCCAACTTCTACGACTTCTCCAGCCACATCAGTACCTGTTTCAGCATTTTAAAAGAAATGAAGTCGTCTAGAGAAGATCTAAAACCCAGAATTTGTTAGCTAAATAATAATTGCAGGAATAAACAAAACCAGGATGGGACAGACAGAATTTCCACGAGGCCTTTATGCAAAATTTAAGTTTGTCATATCCATTGCGAAGGTTAAAAGCAAATTAAGTTTAGAAGAATCTATTGCATTTTGCATCAATCTTGAAGTCATATGTTAATAATAAATATAATAGAAGTTTTTGAAAAACAGGACAATTGTCTACTCAAAAAACATTATTTGACAGACTAACTCTTATTTTACTTTTAGAAAGTTCCTATCCATGTTCTCAAAATCCAAAACAAATTTTGAATACAAAAATGAGTAAGTTTCAAAATCTTATATTTTGTTTCTGGAATTTACTGAAATGTTCAAATGTTTCTTTAAAAAATGTGAAACTCATAGTAAGGAAATTGGATGATATAAGTATAAATTTCAAAAAAAATAAAATAAAAACTAAAAAAAAAATTCCTATCCATGTCTTTATTTCTCCAAGTCACCTGGTTACTGCTGTATATTCGAGGTTTAGACCAGATTCATCAGGAAGATACTATTGGTGCGCAAATAGTTTTTTAAGAAAGGTCTAATCAATGGGCACATTCATGAAATCTTACAGCCTGAAATCCTAAGAAAGAAGGGGGTTAGATAGCAACAGATTTTGGACCTATAGTCCACACCAAAAGCTTGTATAAATTAATCACCAATGTCCATTCCGCTAAGATCAGAATTGGTATGCGCACAACTTAACTAATCTTACAGGATTACCCACCTAACTCTACAACATTTCAGTGTCATGAAAGCTCATTTCCTCTGTTACCAAAACATGCCTAAACTTTCACTTATAAATCATACCAAAAAAGCTTTCAGAGCAAGAATTCAGGTTACACATGCATAACATTAACCATAAGTAAAGAGAAGTACCAGGAATATGAGGGAACTTGCGAGGAAGAAAGGGACGTATCAATCCTTTCTGAATTTTCCAATCAATTGGATTCAAACTAACTGCTTCCACTTTAACCAAAACCTCATCTGTCTTGGGTTTAGGAATGGGAACTTCTGCATGCTGCAGGAAGATAAAGACAGATCAAATAAAGATCCAGTATACTGGACTGCTAGTTTCATAACTTTTTTTTTCTAAAAAAAAAAGAATGTTTTATTGCGTTTGAGGAAGTGTATTTGGTTGTAACATATTCCTATTTATCTCTTTAAAATCTCTTCTATCTTCTTTAGCCTACTTATAAATGGGATGTTTGTGTGTTCATAATGTAACAGAGAAAATATAGATTACTGATCTCCTTCTATTTGAGCTTCATCTCTAGCTAACTGCAACTTGAACATAATTGCCAACAGATAATGGAAAGATTGCCAACAATATAAAATAACTGACAAAGAGAAGTATCGACATAGGTTCGTGGAAAGATTCATCCCCCACTTAAAGATAAATCAAATTCCACAAAATAACTCATCCAGGAAAGGATTGAAACGAATTAAATATCAACAGAAGCAACAACACGGGATATGAGCAGGCACAAATCTAAAATAATTTAAGTACCATAAATTCTATAAAATAAAATTTAAAAAAAAAAAAGGAAAAAAACAATGGAAGCCCAGAAGGAGGAGGGAGTAACCTTGAGCGCAGCCGATCCGCCGCCATAGGCTTCATACAGAACCGCCTGCATAAGCCTCGAAGCCATGGCCACCGCGATAGAAGGCGCTGGAACAGTCGGGATATGAGATGCTTTTATTTTCCGCCCTTTATCGATTAATTTGTAAATTTTTGAAGTTTCTAAATTCTTATAGGGGCTGATTGGGGTGACTGGGAAACTGTGTTTGAGTATGCAGAATTGATATGTCTGAGTTTATATATCTGGATTTGGGTGTGTAGAATTTTTATTGTTATCTGGTTCAGTTTTTGTACTCTATAATAATGCTTGTATGAACACTATTTTTTTAATCTTATAATCCAATTATTGTATTTATCCTATTTGGAATAAGACATTGATTGCATTTTTTTATTCTTTCCAATCTCAAGATATAGTATACAGTTCAATTTTATATTATTTATTCTAAACTTCTCATCAAAGAAAGCCAAATGGTTTTACAAAATAGTGTTAATTTAGACCGGATATGAAATTCATTAAATTCATTCCACTGTTAAAAAAAAATAGATCGGATATGAAATTCATTAAATTCATTCCCCTCAAAAGATTTTATATATGGCGTTATACATGACCATTTTACAACCTGATTAGAAATATTTTCATCTATATCTAAGGGCCACAAACTACGGCTCATTTGTACATGTCACAAAAAATCAACAAATATATGATACCTATGGAATAAGAAACTAGGGGAAGTTACAAAAAAATAATAACAAACCAACTTGCAAACACCGAGAATGTAATTAGTTAGTCTTACTCAACAAACGCATGCAATACCTTTTCCTTAATGGTGGTGGAATGGCTAGAAAACCGTATGTTCACTGAATATCATTCACCAACAGATCTATGAGGGTCAACTGATCGTCCTCCTTTAAACCCTCAACTTGGTAGATCTGTTTAATGAACTCCTGACGCCTCTTAAGCTCTAGTTCATATTTCTCTTTCTTCCTTTGTACAAGTTTCTCCATTTTACTTTCTTGCACGTCCATTATTGTGCGTACAATGTCAAGCATTTCAGATTGGAAGGGAGTCCTCTTTCGTTTTATTCCTCTCGTATCGTTACTTGATTCAGTACGCCTACTGATGGGTGTATCTGGGAAAACCTCATCCATCCCATCAACGATTGGTATGTTCATGTCAGGTATACTTTCTTATTGCTCATTAACCTGTGATCCCAACTGAATATCCTCAAAATGTTCATCTGTTGTAGATGCTTGATCGTATGGGGTGTCACTCCCTTCACTAGTGGCCCAATCTTTCCCAAATACGATTGAGAACTTATCATAGTGGGAGAATGGTTTGTGTCTCAAACCCTTGAAATTGGGATGGGACTAACAAACAGAAACGTATATTATGTTAGAACATAATATTATATTAGAGAGAGTTCATCATTGTAAGATAATAATACTATAATGTGTTCTCTTACCCGAATCCATACATTGAAAACCTTTTTCTCTGTTTCCACACATTTGAACTCGTTGTTCCAACCAAATCCACTGCATGCATTACTCAGCATCTCGGCGATTGCACAATATTGTCGCTTTAAAAATCTAACCTTTCACTCTATTGTCAACAGCCCGATGGAATATCTAAGAATTTTTTTCGTAAGTAGACATTATAGTTGTTGTAGATAGCCAGGCTTGAATGTTCCATTATCAACTTGCCAACCTGTTTCTACCAAGTGCAATAGTGACTCCACTAATCGTGCATCTTCAACCTTTGTCCAAATGTGTTTTGTCATTTTCTCACGTCCTACCATTTAGCTACATACATACATAAAACTAAATAAAATAAATTGATAAACAAAGTTTGAGTACGAAAGACGTAGAACATGTTTCATCATTCACATGAACCAATTAACACAACATAAATTAAGATAATTCAATACAGTAAATTGTTTGAACCGAAAGATAACATAATCTAAAAGTAGGAGAAAGTTATTCATAGTAAAGCTAATTGAACAAGAAACTTTGTGCTCATGATGCTTGTTCCCATTCATCAAACATTCGCATCGCTAAATCATCCTTGAAACTGGTCCATTCGTCGGATGTTTCAATAAATTGTATATTTTCACCGCTGAGCTTGTTAGATGTAGAATCCTCATCATCCGTTGTTTCGGACATTGTAGTCTAACGCATCTCCCTTATTATCAGGTTGTGCAGCAGGCAACATGTCGTTATTGTTCTACATTGGATCTTAACTGGGTAGTAGAACTTCCCACGTAGTATCGCCTAACGACCTTTGAGTATGCCAAATGCTCTTTCTATATAGTTTCTAGCAGATGAATGTTTCATGTTCAAAAATTTTCATGGATTAGTTAGTGCATTTCCAGCACCATGCTATTCTGAAAGAGGGTACTGCTCTCCCCTATATGGTGTCAAGAATCCTTCGACATTGGGATATTTAGCATCACATGGGTAATAATAACCTAGGCATGGTATACAGAAAATTAGTTGGCAAACTATTTGCTCTTGAATCTAGACAATGGAATCACAAAAGTCTATACTCTTAAGAACCTTCAACCCGTGTGGTCGAGAAATTGCATACCTAAGCACTCTAGAATCGGCTGCAGACCCTTCCCACCCGACAGGACAAATATGAACTCACCAGTTGGTGAATAGATGACAAGCACATTCAAGGCTATCTCACCTTTTCGAGTACGATAGTGGGGACGATCAACTGCACTTACATTGACCTTTATGTATGTGTCATCCAATGCACCCAAGACAGTTCTGTATAAGATCATACATTGACAAAGGGATAAACATTTCCTAGTTTCCTAAAAATCTAGAACCGAATATTTAACAGGGAGTGGAATTAAAATGTTGTAATACCTCAAACCATTTTCACCTACTGTCAGTGTAGTCGCTCGTGATAGGTTCCGATTTTTTCAGTAGTAACTCATGAAGTTGTAGTATTACGGTCAGAACGGACCTAAAATGCCTCAAAACAGTTTCACCAGACCGTGCATACTGTCGTCCGACTACTCGATTCTTAACGTCGTGCGACAAAATGTGGAGAAAATTTGCCACCATCTCTTGGACTTCAACGCATTGAGTAGGTGCTGCCAGACGACCGATCGTCCTAAGAATGTTACGGAGGATGACGAAATTCCGTCTATCCATTCGCGTGCTCTCGCAACGGCAGACGTCATTCTCATAAATAAGCCGAAAGAAGTTTAGTTGTCTAATTCGATGTCTAATGTAGGAGGGTTGGTTGTCTATTCTACAATGGTCATTTAGTAATAGAGCCAATGTTAGGAATAGTTGTCATTGGGACGTGGTGATGATTGAAAGGAGAGTAAAGACTTCTTCATTTTCCATATTTTGGGATAGAAACCTAAATCCCTAGGATACAAAAGGAAAAATAGTTTTTATTAGGGATGGATCTGAATTGAAATATATTACTACAACTTCATGAGTTATTCAATAGTTTAACTAGTAAATTGGTAAATTAATTATCTTATCCTTAAATCCATATAAAAAAAAGGGTAAGAATTTACATTTGAATTATATTAAAAAACTATAATTTACATTTTTATTATTATTTTCATAAGTTGGTCAAAGTATGTGAAAGTTGTTGCATTAGCCATAGTTAGTCAAAAGTCCATATTAGTTTCAAATCTTTATTGGGAAGAAAACATTTCAAAAACTGTTTTTAATTCAATAATTTACATGGTGCAACTACAATGAATAGTTACTTAATTAAAGATATGATTATATTAATTAAACATTTCGAAGTTATATTGATTACTACAAATGAATAAATTAATTAAAGACATGATTATATGAATAATTAATTAATTGATGACATGATTATACTACAAAGGATAGTTCAAAATTTTATAAATTAAACATGATTATATTAATTACTAAAATTGAATAAATTAATGAATAAATTGATAAGAATGGTGATAATTGACCATAATTTGTATATTGATAATTTATACTAAAATAATAAAAAATGTTAGTTAATTTGTATATTGATAATTAATACAAAATAATTAAAAATGATTAAATAATATAAAAATGGGTTGTTTTAAATACAGAAAAATAAACCAAAATATTTACAAGATATAGCGGACACTGATAGAAGTTTATCGGTGTCTATCAGTGTCTATCATTGATAGTTCTAAAATTTTGCTATATTTTGTAAATATTTTCAACAGTTTTACCATTTGAAACAATTTCCCTATAAAAATCATATTGAAGAGTATAAACGATTACTATATCAAAGATATGATTCAATTTAGATTAATAATAATGTTAATTAATGTGATTTTAACGATGAGATAACTTCCATTAAAAAAAAAGCCATATCGTTAATTTGAATTTATAAAATCAAATTATCAAAAGTCAATTTGGGTATTACAATTACGGTAGAATCGAAAGCATCTAAAATTTAAAAAGTAATAAACAGTCTCTTACACCAAAATTGATAACACAAAAAATGTCAAACAGTGAAAAATTAATAAACGGTCAATAACATCAAAAAATGTCAAATAGTCCGTGTACATAATGAGACACACAAAAAAAATACAACTAAAATCTCAATGAGGCACACCAAAAAATATAACTAAAATGGAATATAGAGGAATAAAAAAAAAAATAACACACTAACCGCAAACTAGTTGAATGTTCCAAATTAGTTTGGGTTACATAACAAAACAAAAAACAGAAGTTAGAAAAAATCTACAAATATTTAAAATGTAGAAATAGAACTAGTTAGAATGGAGAAGTACCTATGTAACTTTTATGAAGTAGTATTTGGATGAGAGTCCACGAGTTGCCGGATCAAAACACAATGAAGCACCCTACCACCCACCAAAGAACCAAAAGTTAGGAAGTTAATAATATGAAAAAACAGAACCAAAGAATAGAAAGTAAAGAAGGAGAAACCAAATTAAACAACTTACCAGATTGACAAACTAAATCTCGGACAATGGAGGCACTCAGCAAATAGAGAAAGACCAATGTTGTTATATAGGAAGAAGGGTGATTGGAGAGGGGTGGTTGTTGAACATTAATAACAACCCCAACAAATATTTTTTAAAAAAAGTAGTGTGACCGGCCTTAGAATTAAATTCACATCATGTAAATGAACCCAAATCCAATTAATAAGTTGGTTGAGTTATTAATGAAGTATGGGTAGTGAAAATATGCAAGAAAACTAATAAATGATGGTGGCCAGTTTAATAAATGAAGTTGGTGGGCAGTTTAATAAATGAAGTAATTAATAATGCATAATATTGAAAATGTGCAAAAAAAATTAATAACTATGACTAACAAAATTCAAGGCATTAGGATTAGAACAATAAGATACAGAGTAAAGAATTCGTAGGTAAATTAAACATGGCTGAAAAATCAAATATACAAAACAACAGAGAATGAAGACATGAAAATGAAAATTTGAAGGGAAAGACAGAGAAGAAGACACAATATTAAAAACGAAACAAATCACAGAATGGAGAATATACAAAATAGAGGATCGAGGATCAAATACACAGAACATGAAATAAACAGAACATGTTTAGAACATGGAATACACAGAACATGTTTAGAAAATGAAATACACTGAACATGAAATATACAGAACATGTTTAGAAAAATTAATCATGGCATGAAAATCAAATATACAGAACATGTTTAGAAAATAAAATACACAAAACATGAAATACACAGAACATGTTGAGAACATGTTTAGAATATGAAATACATGAAATACACAGAACATGTTTAAAAAAATTATCATAACATGAAAATCAAATACACAGAATAGAGCATCAAGGCATGGAATTGAAAATTTCAGGAGAAACAAAACAGAGACTCATCATTGGCCGATCTAGAGTTTAGAAAACAAACCTGAAGTGGACAATGTTCTCCCTTACCAAGCTACAATTCCTTCAACCAGTCCCTACCATGCATTCAACGATCGACTGAAGCAACACCGATGACCAAAAACAAGCCGTAAACACTAGATCTGTGAGAAAATAATAGATCTATGAACAAAACAACGAAAGCGGGTTGAGGACGAGATTGAGGAGAAGATTGAAGCGGCTAGGGTTGAGGACAATGGTTGAGAGAGACGTGAGATGGAAAGAGGATAAGGAGATCTGAGGGAAACGGAGGAGAGATTCATCTGAGGAGGGAAATGTGAGAGGGAAAGGGGAGACGAACAGACATGTGAGTGAGGGAAAGAGGGGAGGGAGAGGAGACATCTGAGAAAGGGGAGAGGGAGAGATGTATGAGTGAGGGAAAGGGGGACATACGAAAATCCGTCCAAATTCCCATTACTATTTGCAAACCAATTGGGCTGGATTTTTCAAATTGGTGATATATAAAAACGAACCACCAAACATTGATATGATATAAGATCTCACTGAGTTTAAAACTCATATTAGGCCTCCAAACACACCCATAGATTTTTAGTAGAATTCAATGGATGACAAAAATAAGGGACGTTTGGCAATTATTATCTGAAAAATTAAATTATCTAAAGAGTTATATTATCTGTATTTGGTGTGTAGAGTGAAATTGAGTGGTAATTATTGTTGTGTTTGGAGATAGAGTTGAGTTCAGTATCTTGTGTTGTTTTTGTAAATGAAATTGATTTTATCTTTTTTTTTTTCTTTTTTTCTATGATTGATTTTAATTTTCAACTATACACATATTTTCCTAACTTTTCTAAGATAAAAACAAAAAAATTTCGAAAACATAACAAATTCTCTACAAATTATTCATATAAATAACACAAAATTTTGAATTCAATTTTTTAAACACTCAAATAGAAGTGATTATTCCATTAAAAAACTCAACTTAATCATTATTATCGTAAAAGTTTAAAAAGAATGAAAGAATTGGTGCTGTCAAATGAAATTATTGTCATTGTTTTAGATAGAAGAGGTGACACTTAAATGTTAATCTTAAAAAAAACCAAAATCTTACAATTTAAATCATAAAACCATCTATTAGATAGTTTTTTTTTTTTTTTTACCAATTTGTGGAATATGATTTACCTTTTTCTAAAACCGGTAAAATGATTTTAGAAATATTAATGTCTAAATTTTTTACTATCATGTTGCATCAGTGTACAAACTATCTTAAAAAAAAAAAAAAAAAAAAAAAAAAAAACTTGAGCCATAATTTTAAATTCCACTATTTCATTAGAATTATATAATATTTGAAAACATTAAAGGATAGGTTGTTTAAAACATATCGTTGAATTTTTGTTTAGTGAAACATGTATGTAATATTTTTTAGATCTAAGAAAAAATAAAATATAAGAGAATAATTAGATCTAAAAAAACAGCTATAGAAAAAAAAATTTAAAAAAGGAGTTAAAAAGAAAAGGAAAAATAAAATTCATACGAGCCAGATGGAGAAAGAAGAGAGAAATGAGAAAGATGAACGAAAAGGCGAAAGAAGAGAGAATATGAGATAAATGGAGTAAATGTGAGGAGACACATGAGAGAGAGAGAAATGACAAAGTAATTGAGAGAATTGGGAGAGTAATGAAAATGCATGGGAAAAAGGGTGAGAGTGAGAGTGATAAAATGGTGGATAATTAAACCCACCATTTTATTTTTATAATGGTCGTCGAAGTTGGGCACACGAAGGTGGTAGTCGGAGTATGTCGTCGAATTTACTTGTGCGAAGATAGTCGTTATTGGAGTTAGTCACTAGAGTTTTCGTCGGAGGTGGTTAGCCCAGAGTTCTTCGTAGAAGTTGGTCATGCAAATGTGAAAGTTGGAGTTATTTTGTACCAAGGTGGTTATCAAAATTGTTGTTAGAGTGTCATCAGAGGTGGTTGTCAGAGCTCAGAGTTGGTCATCCGAAGGTGGTCATCGGAGTATGTCGCCGGAGTGCAGTAACGATAATCGCCAACAGTGACCGATGGATGGAACCATAAAAAAACATTAGAAAGAGAGAATTAGGGTGAGTTGGGGTGAGTTGGTAAAATAATCAACTCAGCTCCACTAACATTTAAAGTCGGTTGTCAAACATTGAGTTGCTAAAAAATACCAACTCAACTCAACTCTTCTTGGGTTGTCAAACACCCCCTAAAAGAGTTGCGAGATGCTACCGACCTCAAGAAAAGAGTAATACTAGAGTGCAGTCTAGGATACACTTAATTAAATACTCCTTTTCTTATATAAAAATAAATTAATTAATTAAATAATCACTTTTTGCCTAAGTATAAAATAGTACCTAAGAAGCTAACTAAAATATGTGTATATCCACCTGATTACCTATAAACACTTATAAAAATGAGTTTGATTTAGTTCCAAATTTTGAGGTTGGAAGATAGTTAAAAACTTTGTGAAATAGTTGTGATATGCTATCAAGATAAAAAAAAAAAGATAAAAAACAATATCTAAAAAACTAACTATAACATATGCATATCCACCATAAATCACTTAAAAAATGATCCCAAGTAAGTCGTTTCAAATCTGGAAGTTGAAAAAGATAGTTGTGAGATGTTGTGAGATATTGCGATATAATTACAAGATGCTACTAAGGTTATAAAAAACAAAAAAAAAAAATACTTAAAAAGTTAGCTAAAACATGTGAAAACCCACCCTAAATCACCTAAAACATATACAGAAATGAGCTCAAGTTTGGTGTTTCAAATTTGGAAGTTAGAAGATTGTTGCACAATAGTTGTGATATGCTACGTACCAAGATTAAAAAAAAAATAATAATGATAATAATAATACCTCAAAAGCTAGCTATAACATAGGCATACCCACCCTAAATCACCTAAAAATGAGTTTGAATTAGACACTTCAAATTTAGAAATTGGAAGATAGTCGCGAGATATTACAAGATAGTTGTAGTATGCTATGAAGATTAAAAAATATATACATTACCTAGAAAGTTAGCTAAAACATGTGCATACACATCCTAAATAACCTAAACACGCATAAAAATGAGTTCGAATTAAGCATTTCAAATTTGGAAATTATAAGATAATCATGGGATGTTGAGAGATGCTACCAAGATAAAAATAAATAAATAAATAAAATTGAAAGTAAAAATAAAAATCAGTACCTGAAAAGCTAGCTAAAATATGTGCATACCCATCCTAAATCACCTAAAACATGTATAAAAATTAGTTGGAATTAAGTGTTTCAAATTTTAAAGTTGGAAGATAGTTGTAGGATGTTTACAAAGATTAAAAAAAAAGTTACCTAAAATGCTAGCTAAAACATGCGCAAACCCCACACTAAATTGAAGGAACTTTTATTCAAGAGTACCTACGAGCGGAAGCGAATCTTTTCAATTCTGATAGAATTACCACATATACATTCAAAACATACTAATATACATTCATAATGCTAAAGAGATCAAGAGATCATACCAGATGAAGATTTCTTCTTCACAGCGAGTCTAAAGTCCAATCGTCTACCTCGAACAATCACCACTTGGATAGAAGAAAACGGAGAAGACACCACTGCTCAGAGCCCCCAGTATTCTTGGAGTGAAAATCCAAAGTGTGGGCTTTGTTCGGATTTGGTAGAGGGAAGAAGAAAGAGAGACCGTACACGACGATCAAGCAAGTGGAAGATGAGGTTATCTATCGCATAGACAAGATGCTTAATCGTTTAGGTGAAGTATACGATCGTGTAGGAAAAAGTAAGTGATCGTCTAAACGATCATGTAGGAAAATATAAGCGATCGTATAAACAATCGTGTAGGAAAAGTGTGAGCGATCGTCCAAACAATTGCGTAAGAAAAACTAAGCGATTGTCAATACGATCGTTTAGTAAATATCGGGAGCTAAACGATCGCTTAGGAAAAGGTAAATGATCGTTTAGTTAATAGCGCGCGACGGTGTAATCGATAAGCGATCCCTTACCAATATCGTATATGTAAGTGATCGTGCAGTCATTATCGTATAGGCACTGATTTTCTAAACGATGTCACTATCTTTTTCACAATGTCCATGCATACGAGCTCAACATACCGTCAACTATTTGTAATGCACTCATTCGTTATTTAGAATAGAAGGGACGCCATCCCATTTCCTTTATAACCGACCAATGAATGTGATCTTATCATATTCATAACATATAAATTAATATTATATATTATTATAATATTTTCCTCTACTTGATATAAATCATATTTATATCCAATTTCTTCCAAATTAATGTATCTCATACATAAAATTAATTGTATCATATTTAATTAACTCGTTCAATTATATCATATATAATCGAACTCCCTCTTGTCAATTTGAACTTTTCAAACTGACCCAAAAACTGATTCTCAACTTCTATCCAACCTACCAAGGGGACCTTATGAACCTATGGCTCAAAGCTCCAACGGTACGTGAATAGCTAACTAAACTCTTTAGTCATAATATCCACCATCCATTAACTGCCAAGCATTCCACTAAAGACCGATAGTTGAACTCTTCTTGCCATAGATATATTTCTATGTCCATTGGATATACCAATCATCAATATGATGACCCTTCACAGATGCTCGTAATTACAACATGCCAATTTACTTTTTTGTCCCTGTAATTACATCTTCCTCCTTAAGTACCACTGATCCTTCTAATGAACAACACAACATAGTCCTACTATGTATAAACACCTCTCGGGACATGAGAATGTGTGTGGCGCCACATCGTTCAAACCCCGGGATCAACCTTTAAGAGAGCAATCTATCTACTTACCCCTACTTTGGGTAAGGAGTGAACTCCATCTTGTGAAGCTGAGTTCCCAACTACCAAATCAGACGAATCCCCAAAATGGTACGTTTCTGGCCACTTGCACCCATGCAAATCAAAGGACCGCCCTCAATGGTAGGAGTTCCCAACTCACTCAAGATTAAGGTCATGTTACCTATGGTCATCCTAGTGAAATGAAGTCTCAGTCCTGAACGATATTATATGACAAGACATTAACACTTCGAAGTCAAGTCTTATACAAACTCTTTGTATAGGACGCCTCCGCTCGCATGTCCACTACACAAATGATCAGGATCAAACCACCTGTGACAAGTCACAACATTTGTAACAATTCCACAAAGCAGGCCGCGTCCTAGTGTTACCAAGATAAGGTTTCCCTCCTATATGTATATACTACAACTATTTTTTTGTCACTTAAGACATGATCTACTTGTATGTCACTACATACATGCTTAAGTTACATAAAGACAACCATGGATATTAAGTTTATTGGTTTGTGGTAAAATAAAAAAAAATCTAAATATTCAAAGTCAAGTAGTGAAGTAAATATCATTTATATTATACATCACAAGTGTTCGTACAAAGTTGTTTACAAATTATAGGACACGAGACTTTAGGGCACAAACCTTAACAGAAATTACTTGAAACACATACAAAAATGAGTTTGTGTTAGCTAGGAATTTTAAATTTGGAAGTTGGGTGATAGTTGTAAGATTTTGTGTGATAGTTGCAAGATGCTACCAAGATTAAAAACAGTGCCTAAAAAGCTAGCTAAAACATATGCATATCCACCCTAATCAACTAAAACACGTATAAAAATGAGTTGAAGTTAGGCATTTCAAATTTGGAAGTTGAAAGATAATTGCAAGATGTTACAAATTAGTTGTGATATGCAGATGCTACCAGATATTAATAAAGTACCTAAAAAGCTAGCTAAAACATGTGCATACTCACCTCTAAATCACCTAAAACACGTATAAAAATGAGTTAAGAGTTAGGCGTTTTAAATTTAGAAGTTGGAAAATAGTTGTGAGATGATACCAATTTTTTTTTTTTAAAAAAAAATTAGTATCTTAAAATTAAACCTAGATAAAACTTGTCCATAGCCACCCTAAATAGCCTACAAAGTAACATATAAAAAAGAGTTCGAGTTAAGCGTTTTGAATTTGGAAATTGGAAGATAGTTTAGAGATGTTACCAAGATTATTAAAAAAAAAAAAAGAACAATACCTAAAACTCTAGCTAAAACATGTGCATACTCACTCTAAATCACCTAAAGCACGTATAAAAATTAGTTCAAGTTAGACGTTTCAAATTTAGAAGCTGAAAGATAGTTGTGTCATACTAACAAGATAAAGAACAGTAAAAAGCTAGCTAAAATATGTGCATACCTACCCAATTCACCTAAAGCATGTATAAAAATGAGTTTGAGTTAAGCATTTCAAATTTGAAATTTGGAAGATAGTTGTGAGATGCTATCAAGATTTTTTTTTTTTTAAAAAAAAACATTACCTAAAAGGCTAGTTGAAATACGTTGCAAACCCTAAATCACCTAAAACATATATAAAAATTAGTTCTAGTTGGGCATTTCAAATTTGGAAGTTGAAAGATAGTTGCGAGATAATTAAACATTAAATTGATTTTGAGTGATTAAACATGTGTTTCATCGTGACTTTAAACATGACAAAAGTGATTTTAGCAACGTCAAAATCATTTTCAAACATGGACCTACTATCTTGTGAAATATTTAAGCCTAACAAAAAGTGATATACTTTAGCCTGCTCCACCTAACTCCAAATTGGTGGGCCAAACATCTCGAAATATTTTAGCATGGAATATTGTACTTTATAGCAAGTTTTTAAGTTTCATCTGGAAATATGACAAAAAAACAAGTTTCCATCAAATTTATAACAAATATACTTTCACTCTTTTCTTTAACCCAAAAACGCTCTCAAGAGTATTTTCAGTTGAGTACTTTATATTTCTAGTTGTCAGATTTGAGTCCCAAAAATGTATATTTGCTTAATTTTCGTCCCCATCAATATTTTTTTGGACAATGTGTGAGGCAGGAGTATCAAACCTCTAATTTGGCGGTTGATAGTACAAGCATTATGTCAGTTGAACTATGATCATTTTGGTCCCATCAGTTTTGAATTCATTCTATCCTTTTTTTTAAATTCCATTTTATCTAATTTTCTCAAATTTTGTTAATCTTTTTTGGGCGTTATCTTATTTTTTTAATATTCTATCCAAATCTATCAATTTTTTCATCTTTTGTTTACTTTATTTTTTCGTATTTTCATTTTTTGTATAATTCGAGTTAGGTGTTTCAAATTTGAAAGTTGGAAGATTGTTGCGTTATAGTTGCGATATGCTACGTACCAAGATAAAAATAATAATAATACCTCAAAAGCGCGCTAAAACATAAGCATACCCACCCTAAATAACCTAAAAATGATTTTGAATTAGGCATTTCAAATTTGGAATTTGGAAAATAGTCACGAGATATTACAAGATAGTCTCAGTATGCTATGAAGATTAGAAAAAATATAGTACCTAGAAAGCTAGCTAAAACATGTGCATACCCACACTAAATCAACTAAAACATGCATAAAAATGAGTTCGAGTTAAGTGTTCCAAATTTGGAAATTGTCAGATAATTACGGGATGTTGGGAGATAGTTAAGAGATGCTACCAAGATAAAAAAATAAGAATAATAATCAATACCTAAAAGGCTAGTTAAAATATGTGCATACCCACCCTAAATCACATAAAACATGTATAAAAATTAGTTTGAATTAGGGGTTTCAAATTTGGAAGTTGGACGATAGTTGTGAGATCTTTACAAAGATTTTTTTATAAAAAAAGAAAGAAAAAAAAAAAGAATACTCAAAATGCTAGCTAAAACATGTGCAAACCTCACACTAAATTACCTGAAACACGTACGACAATGAGTTCATGTTAGCTAGGCATTTTAAATTTGGAAGTTGGACAATAGTTGCGAGATTTTGTGTGATAGTTGCAAGATGCTACCAAGATTAAAAATAGTACCTCAAAAGCTAGCTAAAACATGTATAAAAATGAATTGAAGTTAGGTGTTCCAAATTGGAAGTTGGAAGAAAATTGCAAGATGTTACGAATTAGTTGTGAGATGAAAATGCTACCATATATATATATATATATATGTATGTATATATATGTATGTATATATATATATATGTATATATATATGTGTATGTATATATATAGATATATCTGTGTATGTATGTATATATATATATATCTGTGTATGTGTATATATATATATATATCTGTGTATGTATATATATATATATATATATATCTGTGTATGTATATATATATATATATATCTGTGTATATATATATATATATATATATATATATATCTATCTGTGTATATATATATATATATAGGTGTCTAAAAAGCTAGCTAAAACATGTGCATACTCGCCTCTAAATCACCTAAAACACATATAAAAATGAGTTAGAGCTAGGCGTTTTAAATTTGGAAGTTGGAAAATAGTTGTGAGATGATACCAAGATTAAAAAAAAAAAAAAACAATCCTAAAATCCTAGATAAAACTTGTGCATACCTACCCTAAATAACCTAAAAGACATAAAAATGAGTTTGAGTTAAGCGTTTCGAATTTAGAAATTGGAAGATAGTTGCAAGACGTTACCATATAAATAAAATAAAATAAAATAAAATAAGAATCGTACCTAAAAATCCAGGAAAAACATGTGCACATTGTTGGGTTTTATGTTCTAAAACTCGTGGTTTATAAATAATAAACTTATTCTGTTAATCAATAAAGATGTTATTGAAGTTTGATTCAATAAATTAGTTATTGAATTGCTCATTACATTTTAGAAATAAATCCAATAAACTTAAGATCCATGGCTATTACATTAGTACTAAAACTTTATCTGGAGACATAAGAGTGAATCAGGTTTGAGTAAATAGCCAAAATGATCTATAGTATATGAATAAGGTTGGGTACCTTATTTTGGTAACACTATCAGATGTAACCTACTTTGTAGTTGTTATCATTCTTGTAAAGTGCTACAAACGAAGTGATCCTAATTCATTCATATGGTGACATGAGGAGTAGGGGCGTCCTATGTAAAGAGTTTGCATAAAATCGGACCAAGAAATAAGTCACTCTTACTTTATAGCACTGTTTACTATTTAAGACTGACTCTTTCCAAGCGATGACCTAGGTAACTTAACCTTAATCCTAAGCTAACTTTGAACTCCTGTTTATTCGAGATTATCCTTAAATTTGCATGGGTGAGGGTTGGCTCAACAACACTTGCTCAATAAGCCTCCCATTTCAAGGGTAAGACTGAGTAGATAGTTAGGGACATATGGTGCAAGATGGAATTCGCTCCTACCCTCTTTTAAGGTTAGTAGAAAGGTTGTTCTCTTAAGTGCTAACTCCGAGTCTTGAACAAGGGTCCTACCTTCTCATTGGCCCAAGAGGGACTTAGTTTGATGATTGGATCTCAAACCAAATGTTCATTAGAGGATCAGTAGGACTTAAGGAAGAGGTAATCTCGGGGGTAAAACAACTATTGACCTAGCCGTTATTACGAATAACCTATGAAGGGTTAACTTACCAATGATGGTTATATCGAGTGGACACAATATATCTACAGTGAGGGGAGTGCAACTACTGGGTTTTAGTGGAGTGACCCGGTAGTTAACAAATGATGGTTAATTAAGTTAAAGAGTTTAGTCGGTTATCTCGGATCGTTGGAGCCCATGATTTGTAGATCCATTAAGCCCCCTACTAACTCACAAACGGAATAAACCTGATAATAGCGTGATGAGTTAATTTGAAACATTCAAATTCGAATTAAAGAAATTATTAATTATATGTTAATTACACGTTTAATTATTGGATTAAACAAAATTGGAGAATTGGATAATATTTAAATATCGTTTAAATATTAATTTCATGGATAGGGATTCATGGTAGTAGAATTGGTGTTTAATTAATTTAATATTTGATATTAAATTAATAGAATTAATTAAATCAATTAAATTGAAAATTGAAAATTTGAATTTTTGTGAAAAATCAGATTTAGAAAACCAATTTTGTTTAATTTAATTAAAATTGAATTTTAAAGAAAATTCAAATAATTGATTTTAACTCAATTTAAAACAATTGATTTATTAAATTCATTTTTTAATTTGATAAAAAATAGAATTTAATTGAAAATTGAAAAAACCCATTAAAATGGGATTTTTCCACTTTAGCACCTTACTCATCAATCCATTTAAATCCACTCAAATTTTTGAAGTAGGAGCTGTTGTGTGGTTATGCAATCTGATTGCATGGATTTCCTACTTAAAACACACAAAAAATTTGAGCTGAATGGGTCATGCAAAACTGAATTTTGTTGGATTTCTTGGTTGAAGAAGGAGTTCTTCAACTTCTATCAAAATAGTGTGTCTTCTCCAAAATTCCCTCTAATCTCAGTTCATTTTGAGTTCCACAACTCAATCTAAGGTCTTAGAGAATAGTAGGGAAGATCCTTTGGTGATCCACAAGCTTTTGGAGAAGTAATTGAAGCTGATTTTGTGGATTGGAGAGAGTTTTCAAGGTATGTTGCTGAAACCCTCATTATATTTTATGAACATACTTGGTTTGTTGCTAAAATTAATGAATTAAAGTGTTTAATGGTCCTGAATTCTTCTGCTATTAGCTTGCTAAAACCAACACATGCCCACTTTAAATTACCTAAAACACGTATAAAATTAGTTGAAGTTAGACGTTTCAATTTTGGATGTTGAAAGATGGTTGCGAGATACGAACAAGATTAAGAACATTACCTAAAAAGCTAGCTAAAATATATGCATACCCACCCTAATTCACCTAAAACATGTATAAAAATGAGTTTGAATTAGACATTTCAAATTTGGAATTTGAAAGATAGTTGCAAGATGCTAACAAGATTCTTTTTTTAAAAAAAAAACATTACCTAAAAAAGCTAGCTGAAACATGTATGTACACACCCTAAATCACCTAAAACATGTATAAAAATTAGTTCGAATTGGACAATTCAAATTTGGAAGTTGAAAGATAGTTGCGAGAGAATTAAAACATTAAATTAATTTTGAGTGATTAAATATGTGTTTCATAGTGACTTTAAACATGACAAAAGCAATTTTAATAATGTCAAAATCATTTTCAAACATAGATCTTTGTGAAGTATTTAAGCCTAACGAAAAGTGAGATATTTTAGCCTGCTCCACCCAACTCTAAATTGATGGACCAAACATCTCGAAGTATTTTAGTATGGAAAAATGTACTTTGTAGCTATTGGGGTTGATGCCCTAAATCTCGTAGGGTCTTATAGTTTGTAATTATATTGTATAAACATTTTATTTATTTAATAAAATATGATATGTTTTATTTGACATTTAGTAGTATTAAACCCATAAACCAATAAACTAGCATCCAAGGTTATCATCTGTAGCTTAAACATGTATATAGAGACATACAGGTAGATCATGTTTAAGTGATAACCTAAATGGTCTGTAGTAGATGGATAAGGCTGGATACCTTATCTTGGTGATACTACGAATACGACCCACTTTGTAGATGTTATAATTGTTGTAAAGTGTTACAAATGATCTAATCCTGATCATTCATGTGGAGACATGTGAGTGGGGGTATTCTATACAAAGGAGTTTGTATAAGACAAGACCACAAAATGACTAGTCTCATTATATAACGTCGTTCATAATAGAGACTTACATTTCACCAAGATGACCATAGGTGATATGACCGGATCTTGAGTGAGTTGTGAACTTCTGTCTATGAAGGAGGTCCTTTGATTTGAGAGTTGCCAGATCGTTGACTCAATAAGCCTAACATTTTGGGGATTCGCCTAATTGGGGAGTTGGGAACATAGCTACACAAGAAGAAATTCACTCATTCTCCAATGTTGGGGTAAATAGATAAATTGCTCTCTTAAGGGCTGATTTCGGCTTGAACAATGTGGTGCCACACCCTCTTCTAACTCGAGAGGGGTTTGGTCATAGTTGGACTATGATTTATTGTTCATTAGAGAGATCAGTGGTACTTAAAGAGTTAGATGTAACTATAGGGGCAAAATGGTAATTTTGGCCTAACTATACTTACGAGCAATTTGTGAAGGGTCATGCACTGTTTACTAGTTATATCCAATGGACACAGATATATATCTGTAGTGCAAAGAGTGCAGCTACCGGTCTTTAGTGGAGTGTCCAACAGTTAATGGATGTTGAATAATATAATGAAATGAGTTTAATTAATTATTCAAATATCATTGGAGCTTCAAGCTATAGGTCCATGAGGTCCCCTCTATAGCTCAATAGGGATTAAGTGAGAATCAATATTGGATTAGTTTGAATTGTTCAAATTAATTGAAGAAATTAATTATATGTGATACAATTAATTTATTTAATTATATATGAGACAATTACTATAATGTATTTGGTAGATTATAATATAAAGTTTATTTGAGAGGAAATAAATAATTGAATATGATTCAAATATTAATTATGTGAATTGGATTCATATAATTAAATTTAGCATAAATGGGATTTATATTAAATATCGTGCATCAATTAGAAAATGAAAACTATAGGTTATATTGTATTTGCTACAATACTAAACTATAGGTTATTTGTTATATTTGATATAACATATAATTTAATATATATTATATGATAAAGTGAATATCATATAAATATATATTAATATTTTATTAAATTTATTTTTCTTTTAATTAATTTGAAATTTGAAAAATAATTTTGGGAACTCTCTCCCCCTTTTCTCTCTACTACGTGAAAGTGGGAGTCGGCAGATTGTTGGTTACCATCTTCTTCTTCCCTTGAGTTTCATAGAGAAGAAAAAAAATAGAAATACAGAAAAACAATCTAAACAATTTCTGAGAAAAGTTCTCAGGCTCTCACCCTCTTTTCCTCTCCATCTCTTTCCTTCTCCAAAATCACATAGCCCACAAACTATTGTGATTCTCATCCCAATAGAGAATACAGAGGTTCTGATTAATGGTGTCTAAATTAGGATTTCGATTTTGTGACCTTTTCGAGAAGAGGAATCATACTTGAAGATCGGATCTTCAAGGGTTAGTACCTCTTAATCTCTTTTCTTTTTTTTTTTTCTATTAGCATGATGTAATTAAATTAATGCATAATATTTCTATTTTATTACTATAAATTTCATGTTCTATAAAATTGGGATTTGAGTTCCAATTCCTGCTTCTGCTCAAGGACCTTCACCGGTTCCTTCAATAGCAAGTTTTTAAGTTTCATTTGAAGTATGGCAAAAAATAAGTTTCCATCAAATTTATAACAAATACACTCTCACTTATGTGTTTCCTCTTTTCTTTAACCCAAAAACACTCTCAAGAGTATTTTCAATTTGAGTACTTTATGTTTCTAGTTGCCAAATTTGAGTTCAAAAACGTATATTTGCTAAATTTTTGGCTGCATCAATTTTTTTTGGGACAATTTTGGGGGGAGGGGGTATCAAAACTCTAATTTGGAGGTTGATTATACAATTACTATGTTAGTTGAATTATGATCCTTTTGATCCCATCAGTTTTGAATTCACTTTATCCTTTTTTTAATTCCATTTTATCTATTTTCTCAGATTTTATTAATTTTTTTTTGGTGTTGACTTATTTTTTCGTATTTTATCAAATTCTATCTATTTTTTCATCTTTTGTTTACTTTATTTTTTTCATATTGTTCGAGTTAGGTGTTTCGAATTTGGAAGTTGGAAGATTGTTGTGCAATAGTTGTGATGTGCTACGTACCAAGATAAAAAATAATAATCATAACAATACTACCTCAAAAGCTACCTAAAACATAGGCATACGCACCCTAAATAACCTAAAAATGAGTTTGAGTTAGGCATTTCAAATTTCTTGGAAGATAGTCACGAGATATTACAATATAGTCGCAGTATGCTATGAAAATTAAAAGAATTATAATACCAAGAAAGATAGAAAAACATGTGCATACCCACCCTAAATCACCTAAAATACGCATAAAAATGAGTTTGAGTTCAGCATTCCAAATTTGAAAATTGTAAGATAACTACGGGATGTGGGGAGATAGTTCAGAGATTCTGCCAAGATTAAAAAATGAAAATAAAAATTTAAAAAAAAAAACAGTACCTAAAATGCTAGCTAATATATATGCATACCCACCCTAAATCACCTCAAACACGTATAAAAATTAGATTGAATTAGGCGTTTCAAATTTGGAAGTCGGAAGACAGTTGTAAGATGTTTACAAAGATTTTTTTTCTAAAAAAAAGAAAAGTACCTAAAATGCGTAGCTAAAACATGTGCAAACCCCGTACTAAATTACCTAAAACACATGCAAAAATGAGTTCGTGTTAGCTAGGCATTTTAAATTTGGAAGTTGGACGATAGTTGCGAGATTTTATGTGATAGTTGCAAGAAGCTACCAAGATTAAAAGCGGTACCTCAAAAGCTAGCTAAAACATATGCATACCCACCCTAAATCATCTAAAACACGTATAAAAATGAGTTCAAGTTAGCCTTTTCAAATTTGGAAGTTGAAAGATAATTTCAAGATGTTACGAATTAGTTGTGAGATGTAGATGCTACCAAGGCAAAAAAATAGTACCTAAAAAGTTAGTTAAGACATGTGCATACCTACCTAAATCATCTAAAACACGTATAAAAATGAGTTAGAGTTAGACACTTTAAATTTGGAAGTTGGAAAATAGTTGTGAAATAATCCCAAGATTAAAAAAAAAAAAAAAAAAAAAGTACATAAAAACCTAGATAAAACTTGTGCAAACCCACCCTAAATAATCTTAAAGACGTATAAAAATGAGTTCGAGCTAAGAGTTCCAAATTTGGAAATTGGAATTGTTGGGTTTTATGCCTTAAAACTCATAGATAGTAAATGTAAATAATTGACTGTCATCAATAAAGAGTTATTGATGTTATTTCAATAAGTGTTAATGATTGTGTTATATTCATTTTGTCTTAATAACCCTAGATCCAACAAACTAACATCCTAGGTTGTCTTATGAGTTTTGAACTATATGTGGAGGCATATAGGGATCAATGTTCAAGATACAGCCTAAAGGAAAAATAGTATAAGGATAAGACTAGTACCTTATCCTAGTGACACTATTGATACGAGCCACTTTGTATTTGATACAAACGCAATGAACCAACACGTTCGTGTAGGTGACATACGAGTGAGGTATCCTATCCAATCAATTTGCATAAGATCGAACTACGAAATAGTAACCGCTAGATGTAACTCCACTGACTAGTTAGGTTTCTATTTCAATAGGATGACCTAGGCAACTTAGTCTTAATCCGGAGTCTATTATGAACTCTAGTTCACAAGGGATTGTCCTTTGATTTGCATAAATGAGAGTGACCAGTTTACTGACTCAATAAGCCAACCATTTTGGGGACAAGACTGAGCGGAGAGCTGGGAATATAATAATACAAAATGGATTTCACTCCTTTCTAATTTTAGGGTAAGTAGATGAATGTTTCCTTAAGTGGTGTCTCGGGACATGAACACAATGCCTTACCTTCTCACTGGCCCGAGAGGGGTTTTTTTTTAATTGGGTGGACCATAAACAGGTTATTCATTAAAAGAATACTAGTACTTAAGGATATAGAGGTAACCTAGGGGTAAAATAGTCATTTGACTCAACTGGTATTATGAACACTCGTGAAGGACTAACTTGCTGTTATTGGTCTATATCTGTGGACATAAAAATATCTATAGTGAAAAGAGTGCAGTTGTAGGTCTTTAGTGAAGTGTACCCAAAATTAACAAATATTGATTAATTTGGTAAATGAATTTAGCCAATTAATCTCATATCGTTGGAGCTTTTCATCTATAGGTCCATGAGGTCCCCTCTTTAGCTCGTAAAGGGAATTGAGGTAACTATGTCTTGAATAGAGTTTGAAATATTTAAATTCACTTAGGGAAATAATATAATGTATAATGATACATTATAATATAAAGTTTATAGTTTAATTAAATTTTTTAATATAAATTTAATTTTGGATATGATTCAAAATTAACTTCTGAGAAAATTAAATATTTGAAGAAGTTCATATTAATTTAATATGATTAGATTCATAAAACTATAGGTTAAAATTAATGTGTATTAGATGCACATTTAAATTATAGGTCATGATAGAAATACAATTGAATATGATTCGTTTATAGGCTAAATTAAATATTTGATATTTAATTAGATAATTATTTAATTGGAGAATTAAATAATATTTTATTTTATTTTATTAAATTAAAGAGTTGTTTCATTTAAATATGATTTAAATGAAAGCATTAATTAAATAAGATTTAATTAGATATTAATTAAATTAATTTATTTAATATTAAATTAAAAGTTAACTCTCACGTAGGAAGTTAACAAAAACATTGGATGACTCCCACGTTTCTCTCTCTCCTTTGACTATAATCCTACAATTTTTTAAGAATGTAGGTGATTGCATAGAAGAAATAGAACGGTTTTGTGAACATACTTTCTCTCCAAAAGAAGAAAAAAAAATTATCCTCCTTCTCTTCCCAATTGTTATTTGGCTCCCAGAAGCCTACAATCCTCAATTCTTAAAGAATAGGGAGGAAGCCCTTTTTGGTGGTGCTGTTTTTAATCAAATTGGAGAATTGGTAATTGTCATACGATTCTACAAAAGTAAATAACATTTCTTTTTTCTCTGTAGATTTAAATATATTGCATGCATAACATAGATTAATAATATAGTGGGTTGTATTTTTTTTCTTTTTGTCTTTCTGTTCTCTGTATTTCCCAGTGTATGGGTATTTCACGAAGTCCTAAATTAATTTAGAGTATGGTCTCGTGTTTTCTTCTGCTGCATTAGAGCTTTCTGTGAACCCCGAATCCCAATTTTACACTTAAGTGTGTTTTCTTATTTAAATTGTCTTAATTTTTCACTTAATTGTGTGTCCCTATTTAAATTTGTATAAATAAGTTGAGTAGGTTAATGAGAAAGTTAGTGTGAAATGGTGAAGAATGAATGGGGATTTGAAAAGAAAAATATGGACATTGAGTTTGGAAAATTTGGGAAAAATTGGCTAAGTATGGAAAATTTATGTGAAATGCGTGTTGTGCACAAAACACTGGAAGACAAGTGACTAGTGGCACAATCGTGTAGAAATTGCAAAGAGATAAACAATGTTCACAGTAGCTAAGAGCAAGATCGTTGAGAGTGAGATCAGCGAGATAATTGAGATTGAGACCAGTGAGAAAGTGGGAGAGAACGAGAGCAGCCTGTGCGTCAGCCACGCCTTGTTCGGTGCTGCATTCGAACATCACGCCCACGCCTCGCCTATGCATTGAACGGCCGAGCAAGCTTCTGGGCGATGTATTTGGACGCGTTGAGGTGGATTATGCATTTAAAAACCCTAATTTGAATACAAACAAAGCTTGAAGACGTAAGGGCAAACGTCAATTAAAATCTAGGTGTCCGATTAAGAGAAATTCTTAAACCCTAAGAAATTGTGTTGGATGCGTTTGGGAAGAACACATTCAACCAAGGTGAAGTCAGCTTACGTTGATAAAGGGAGGATTAAACATTTGGCCATGCAGCCAAGTAGGTGCTGTCAATCCCACGAGCAATTTGAATACCTGTAAATGGGGAGTTGGGATTTTATTTTCAAATCACATAAAAATCATAAATTTCGTAGAGAAAGTAGAGGGCAGTGAGGGTTTAGAGGAATGTGTCAAATTTGGACGAGGAGATCTTCCAATCTACTTGTGTGTTTGGAGTGATTCCAAAGTTATCTAAAAGCTCTAGAAATCTAGTTTTCAGAGTAGGACTGCTGGAGGAAAAGGCTCAAAGGAATTGGGCTGGAGGTTGAGAAGAATGCAGAAAGGTCAGACTGTCGTATCAGTCTGAGCCAGTCTTAAATATTTTGAGATTCCGGCCAAACCACGAGAAATTATGAGCTAAAAACTTAGGGTAAGCTTCCTAAGACATTTTAGAATAAGTTTGTAGAAGAAAGTATTTCCAAATAAGGTTCGAAACTATGAGTAATCTAAGTTGAAATTTGAATCTGGATTCTAGGGGTGAAAAAGGGACCCGAGGAGCTATTGGAGTGAAAAGTTTCTAAGAATTCGAGGTGAGTGGCTAAAATGTTTTCGAACTAAAACGTTTTAAACTGGTTTGATTACAAACGTTTTACAGAAAGCCTGTTTGCAAAAATATTCTCATGCCTACTAGTTTTATAAAGTGGTTTCCAAGCAAGTTTGAATTGTGATTTGAACGCATGCATATTGTTGAAAAACTATTTACATATGTATATGTATTGATTTTATCCAGCATGTGTTACCATCTTTAAAGCCATGTTGTATATGTGTTATACTGTACATGTTTTAAAGAGAAAAGTTGTTTATAAATAGTTTTGGTAAAATGTGATGCCGAAGTACAAGGAGAAAGCATCCACCTAACTAGATACTGAAGTACAAGGAGAAGGTATCTATTGGTACTGAAGTACGTTTGAGAAGGTACCAAGCCAACGGGATACTGAAGTATGTTAGAGAAGGTATCCTAGTAGCTCGATACTGAAGTACAAGGAGAAGGTATCTGAGCAGTAGTACCTAATGTGGTCACAGGTGAATAAAGTCAGAGATTGAGCAAAAGGGTTCTCTTTGGACTAGTTGTTGGTGTTGGGATTATTTTACCAGTTATACAGTACTTTGATTTGAGAAATGATTTTACTGTTTTATGTTTAAAACAGTTTTATATACATTACGCTTGGAAATTGTTTATGCTGCATTAAATTATATTTCAGATAAAACTATCTTCTAGAATTATGCATGAGAATTTACTATGTTTTCTCGGTCACTCACTGGGCGTAAGCTCACCTCGTTTTTGTTTCCCCCCCTCCCCCAGGTAGCGGTCAAATCCTCTGAAGATAACTCAGTATCTGCTCTGCCACTAAAGGACAAAAAGACTTGTAATCGTTTGCTAGGTGGTTACTGTTAATATTGTACACATGTTACTATTGTTCATATAGGGACTAGGGTTTGTGGGTTTTGCGACTTGTAAATCTAATGTTGTAAATACTCTAAACATATTAAGTTTCTAAGTTAATAAATTGTGGGCCTATAGCCATCTCGTTGCATATAATTTGTATTTGGTATCAGAGTTGTTCTGCGGGAGTTTTTAGGCAGTAAGTGTCAACCTAAGGGTTGATAACTGCTGCAGTCACGCCCTTCTCTAGGTTAAGAGAGTGGTCTGGGGCGGGGTGTGACAGTTTAGTATCAGAGCATAAGTTTTTGGGACAATTGAGGAATTAGTTGATACCAACTTGGTAATAAAGGATGGGTTATACATAAGTTTGGGAAAGATTTAAGCTAGCTTAGTACTAAAACATAAGACTTTGGGTGAAAAAGAGAGTTCATGCATTAGATTAAAGTCCCATAGATAAGTCCCTAACATGTGTACTTAATAACTAGGCAAAGATGCTAAGGAAAAGAGGCAGACCAAGTAAGTAGACTGAGAAGAGGAATATTGACCCTACCAATGGAGGTCCTAAGGTCTCGTCAGACCCAGATCCGAAGGGGAAGAGAGTTAGAGACTCAGTAGAACAGGAGGAAACTTCTGAAAACGAGTCTAGTACACCAAAAGTAGATGTAGAACCCCAGATGGAGGATCGAGTATTCGATAGAATCACTCAAAGATTAGCGGCGAGTGTAGGATAATTTCAAAATGATCCAGAAAAGAAGTTCGACGTCGAGAGGCTGAAAGCTTTAGGAGCCACGACGTTCGATGGAACCACAGATACATTAGATGCTGAAATCTGGTTGGATTTGATTGAGAAGTGTTTTAAAGTTATGAGGTGCCCTGAGGACCATAAGGTTGAGTCAACGGCATTCTTGCTGCAAAAAGGGGCTGAGAAGTGGTGGAAAGTGACAGAGGCTAGAAGGGATAGTTCAGAAACTATGACTTGGTCTGAGTTTAGACAAGTATTTGAGGATAAATACTACCCTAGTTCTTTTAGAGATGCAAAGGGGGAGGAATTCCTTAGGCTAACTCAAGGAGTGATGATGGTTGCTGAGTATGAGCAAAAATTTACTGAGTTATCTCAGTATGCCCTTCCGATCATCACGGAAGAAAATGAGAGGTATAAGAGATTTGAGAGTGGCCTAAGAAGAAAAATATGTACACCTGTTACCTCTACATCTAATTGGGTGAATTTCACTCAGTTAGTTGAGACCGCTATCCGAGTAGAGTGGAGTGTAGCGAAGGAGAATGAACTTCAACCAGGAGAAGGATAGTTTGGAGTGCCTGGAGAAACAATAAGTAAAAAATTTAGATCCTCGTTCTCTGGACAGTCGGGGATAAGGAGTTTTGGGGGCATGAGCCAACAAAGTTTGAGTCGAAAGAAGTCCAGACCTGTAGCAAAACAAAGTGGTAAATCAGTATCAGGTCGTACTAGTGAGTCAGTGGCTAGTACGGGGAGGAAACCACTTTGTGTAAATTGTGGTAGGCCTCATACAAGAGTATGTTATGGTAATAGGAATGTGTGTTTCCAGTGTGGACAAGCTGAGCATTTCAAAAGAGATTTTCCTCAGCTAGGTCATGGAGCACAAAATGAGCAAAGAGGAGTTACCCAGACTGTAAACCAACCTAGAACGACCGGAACTAGAGGTGAGAGATCTGGTGTAGCTAAGCAGAAAGGGGTAGCTGGACGACCCCAACAGCAACCGCAGCAGCAGCAGGGTAGAATGTACGCTATGACACACCAGGAAGCAGAAGAAGCTCCAGATGTCGTAACTGGTACGATAACTTTATGTAATCAATCCGCTTATGCATTATTTGATCCTGGTGCTACACACTCATTCATATCTAGTATGTATGCATTACATATAGATAAAATACCTGAACGTATGGATGAGGAATTATTTATCTCTACGCCTGTAGAAGATACTCTAGTGGTACATAAGTATTATAGGAATTGTGAAGTAATTCTTGGAGACCAAAGTTTTTGGGTCGACTTAATTCCATTAGAATTACTAGAATTTGATGTTATCTTAGGTATGGATTTCCTAAGTAAACACTATTCCACTATAGATTGCTTTAAAAGAGAAATAGTGTTTAGGAAACCCGGTGAAAAAGAAATAACTCTGGTAGGAAGTAAAAGAATACTCCAAGGAAGTTTAATATCAGCGATAAATGCTAGAAAACTGTTAAGTAAAGGATGTGAAGCCTATTTAGCATCTGTAGTAGTTTCCCAAGATAAGAAACTAAAACCTGAGAATGTACCTGTAGTACAAGAATTCTTAGATGTGTTCTCTGAAGAATTACTAGGCTTACCGCCTGATAGGGAAGTGGAATTTACTATTGAGTTAATTCCTGGTACTACACCTATATCCCAAGCACCATATAGGATGGCCCCAACGGAGTTAAAAGAGTTAAAAGTTCAATTACAGGAACTTGTGGATAAGAGGTACATTCGACCCAGTGTATCACCTTGGGGAGCTCCAGTTTTGTTTGTTAGTAAGAAAGACAATACTCTTAGATTATGCATAGACTATAGACAGTTGAATAAAGTGACCATTAAGAATAAGTACCCATTGCCTCGTATAGATGATCTCTTCGATCAGTTAAAGGGAGCAACGGTGTTCTCTAAGATAGATTTGAGGTCAGGCTATCACCAGTTGAAGGTGAAAGACAAAGATATTCCTAAAACTACATTCAGAACTAGATATGGACATTTTGAGTTCTTAATAATGCCGTTTGGATTGACAAATGCTCCTGCGGTATTTATGGACTTGATGAATAGGATATTCCATTCTTATCTGGATCAGTTTTTTATAGTATTCATAGATGACATACTTGTGTATTTCAGTAGTGCGAAAAAACACAAAGAACATCTAAGGATGGTATACAAACTTTAAGTGAAAAGAAGTTATATGCCAAATTTAGTAAGTGTGATTTTTGGTTAAATCAAGTCATATTTCTTGGGCATATAGTTTCAGCTGACGGAGTTAGTGTTGATTCCCAAAAGATAGAAGCAGTAGTTAATTAGGAATGACCCCTGAATGTAACCGAAGTACACAGCTTTCTAAGTTTAGCAGGTTATTATAGGAGATTCGTGGAGGGTTTCTCTAAGATATCCCTTCCATTGACAAACCTGACCAGAAAAGATGCGAAGTTTGAATGGTCGCCAGAATGCGAGCATAGTTTCCAAGTGTTGAAACAAAGGTTAGTATCAACATCAGTATTAACTCTACTACACTAAGTAAAGGGTTTGAAGTTTATTATGATGCATCTCGACAAGGATTAGGATGTATGCTGATGCAGAAGGGAAAAGTAGTAGCCTATGCTTCGCGACAGTTAAAGAAGCATGAATGTAATTACCCTACACACGACTTAGAATTAGCAATAGTTGTATTAGCTCTAAAATTGTGGAGACATTACCTGTTTGGTGAGCGATGTCATATATTTACAGACCATAAGAGTCTAAAGCATATCTTTGATCAAAAGGAACTAAACTTAAGACAGAGAAGATGGCTTGAATTGATTAAAGATTATGACTGTACAATTGACTATCACCCAGGTAAAGCAAATGTGGTAGCTGATGCCTTAAGTCGAAAAACTAGATCAACTAGAGCTAGTATTAATTCAGTGAAGGGTAGATTGATCCATGAGTTGTATAATACTAGGGCAACATTATCAAGAGGTCGAAAGGGAGGATTACTAGCCTTATTTCAAGTGTGTCCTACTCTTATAGAAAATATTCTACGTGAGCAATTAAAGGATTCTGATCTGAAGAAGTTAGCTGAAGAAGTGGATAAAGGATTGAGGACGGACTATCAACTAAGAACAGAAAAAGTGCTACTAAAGGAGGGTAGGATTTGCGTACCTAAGGACTTAGCTCTTAGACAAGCTATCCTAAAAGAAGCACATAGTTTGGCATATGCTATGCACCCAGGCAGTACGAAGATGTACAGAATATTAAAGAAATCGTACTGGTGGCCGGGTATGAAAAAAGAAATAGCGGAGTATGTTGACAAGTGTCTAATATGTCAACAAGTTAAACCAGAGAGACAGAAACTAGTAGGATTACTTAATCCACTCCCAGTACCAGAATGGAAGTGGGAACATATTACGATGGATTTCTTGTCTGGATTACCTAAGACACCAGCAAGCTATGATGGTATATGGGTAATTGTGGATAGATTGACAAAAATAGCTAAGTTTTTACCTATTAAAGCCATTTATACCCAGAACCAACTAGCTAAGCTATATGTTGATAGAGTCGTAAGTCAGTTTGGAGCTCCAGTTTCAATTGTATTAGATAGAGACTCCAGATTTACATCAAAGTTTTGGCCTAGTTTGCAGAAAGCTATGGGGACCAAGTTATATTTCAGTACCGCTTTTCATCCACAAACGGATGGTCAGTCTGAGTGGATAATCCAGACATTGGAAGACATGCTGAGGGCATGTGTGTTGCAATTCAAAGGCAGTTAGGATACGCATCTGTCGTTAATTGAATTTGCGTATAACAACAGCTACCATTCAAGTATCGGAATGGCACCATATGAAGCCTTATACGGAAGACCTTGTAGGACTCCGATATGCTGGAATGAAGTCGGTGAAAGGAAATTACTAGGTCCAGAACTTGTACAACAGATATCAGATAACATTAAGATTATAAGAGATAATCTTAAGACGACTCGAGATAGGCAAAAAAGTTATGCTGATAAGCGGAGAAGAGAATTAGAGTTTGAAATGGGTGATAAAGTATTTCTGAAAATATCTCCGTGGAAAGGGATACTCAAGTTTGGTAGAAAAGGGAAGTTAAGCCCGAGATATATTGAACCCTATGAGATAATAGAAAGGATTGGTCCAATGGTATATCGATTTGATTTACCTCCAGAATTATCTCGTGTTCATGATGTGTTTCATGTGGCAATGCTTATAAAGTATGTGTCAGACCCTACTCATATATTATCTGAGCAACACGTACAGTTGAAAGAGAATTTGTCGTATAAGGAGGAACCAGTGGAGATTCTGGACAGAAAGAAACAAGTCTTGAGGAATAAGACAATCACATTAGTAAAGGTACTATGGCGGAATCATGCTATAGAAGAAATAACATGGAAAGTTGAGGAACAAATTAGAAATAATTATCCGCAATTGTTTAACTGACGAACTTGTGGCGAAATTTCGAGGACGAAATTTTTATAAAGAGGACGTAAATGTGAACCCTGAATCCCAATTTTACACTTAAGTGAGCTTTCTTGTTTAAATTGTCTTAATTTTCCACTTAATTGTGTGTCCCTATTTAAATTTGTATAAATAAGTTGAGTAGGTTGATGAGAAAGTTAGTGTGAAATGGTGAAGAAGGAATGGGGATTTGAAAAGAAAAATATGGACATTGAGTTTGGAAAATTTGAGAAAAATTGGCTAAGTATGAAAAATTTATGTGAAATGCGTGTTGTGCACAAAGCACTGGAAGGCAAGTGACTAGTGGCACAATCGTGTAGAAATTGCACGGAGACAAACAATGTTCGCAGTAGCTAAGAGTGAGATCGTTGAGAGTGAGATCAACGAGATCGTTGAGAGCGAGATCATTGAGATCGAGACCAGCGAGAAAGTGGGAGAGAGCGAAAGAAGCCTGTGCATCAGCCATGCCTTGTCCGGTGCTACATTCGAACGTCACGCCCATGCCTCACCTATGCATTGAACGGCCGAGCAAGCTTCTGGGCGATGTATTTGGATGCGTTGGGGTGAATTATGCATTTAAAAACCCTAATTTGAATACAAACAAAGCTTGAAGACGTAAGGGCAAACGTCAATTAAAATCTAGGTGTCCGATTAAGAGAAATTCTTAAACCCTAAGAAATTGTGTTGGATGCGTTTGGGAAGAACAGCCGTCCTGTTGCATATAATTTGTATTTGGTATCAGAGTTATTCTGCATGAGTTTTTAGGCAGTAAGTGTCAACTTAAAGGTTGATAACTGCTGCAGTCACGCCCTTCTCTAAGTTAAGAGGGTGGTCTAGGGCGGGGTGTCACACTTTCAAATGATGTGACACTATTGGATGCGACCCATTTTGTGTAGGTAATACAAATGATGTGATCTATAGATCATTCATGTAGAGACATGTGAGTGGAGGCATCCTATACAATGAGTTTGCATATAGACTGGACCATGAAATAGTCAATTTTTCTTTACAACGATCATTTACTGTTAAAAGTGACTATTTCATACTTAAGTAACCTAGGATAACTCGATCTTAAACCTGAGCTAGCTATGAAATCCTGTTTATTCAGGATTCCTTTGATCTGCATGGGTGAGAATAGTCTAGCAGCACTGCTCAATAAGCCTTCCATTTTGGGGATAAGACCGACTGAATAGCTGGGGACATAGCCCTGCAAGATGGAATTCACTCCTACCCATTTTAGGGTTAGCAGATAGGTTGTTCTCTTAAGTACTAATTCCAAGTCTAGAACAATTGGGGCCCTGCCTTCTCATGATAGAGAAAGAGCTTGATTCATAAGTATTATGAATCAAATTGTTCATTAGAGGGTCAGTGGGAACTTAAGGAATGAGATGTATTCACAGGGGTAAAATAATAATCTTGACCCACCTGTGATTACAAACGACCTATGAAGGATCAACTTACTGATTATGGTTTATATGGATAGAAATATATCTACAATGAGGAGAGTGCAATTATCGAGCTATAGTGGTGTGCCTTGATAGTTAACAAATAGTAATTAATTCGATTAAAGAGTTTTGATGAATTAATTATAGATCGTTGGAGCTCATAATCTGTAGATCCATGAGGTTTCTTTATTAGCTCATTGAATTGGAATAACAAATTGAGTATAGATGTATGAATTTAGGGTTTTCGATTGATTGTATATGATACAATTATAAACATTTATTTTAATTGAAATTCAAAATTGGAAAATCAATTAATATTTAAATTATGATGTAAATATAAAATTGATTTATTGGTCATATTAATATTTTATTAATTTAATATTTAGATATTAAATTAATATTATTTAAAAATCAATTAAAATTAATTTTATTTAAATTAATTATTTTAAATTAATTTTATAAAATTATTTTATGAAATCATTTTATGTTAATGGGTTTTTCCAATTTTAGGAAAAATCCACTAACATGTATTATGGAATATCCCCAAGATCCATTGCTAGTCTTCAAGCTGAAGTTGCCCAACATGCAACCTAATACATTTGCATGGTTTTTGCCTATATATAGAAGCTCCATGCATGAAGCCCAGCGAGAGATTGAAAAATAAAAAAGTTCTGAATTGATAACCCTGCTCTCGTTCCTCATCAACTCAACTTGTTCAGGTGTTTCCATCACACATTCCAGCTTGAGCATAATAGAGAAGATCTCAGTAGTAGTCCTCTCGATGATTCAAGCGAGATCTTAGTGTTTTTCAGCTGATTTTGTGGAGGAATCTTCAAAGGTAATATGTGTTTCAAACCCTCTTTTGAATATAATATGTACAACATGCTCGAAACTCAAATTAAATGTAATTTAAGTGCTTATTGATTCTGTAGTCTTCCATTGCATGATATTTCATTCCTTCATAAGTCTATAAGAATTATCTTATCCATAACTATATGTTATGACTATGAAATATGACAAATGGATGTCAAGACTGCCTTTCTAAATGACAATCTTGAAGAAAGCATCTTTATGTCTCAGCCCGAGGGGTTCATAACCCAAGGTCGGAGCAAAAAGTTTACAAGTTGAATCAATCAATTTATGGGTTGAAGAAGGCGTCCAGATCTTGGAACATTAAATTTGATACCGCAATCAAATCTTTTTGTTTTGAGTAGAACATTGATGAACCTTGTGTCTACAAGAAAATCATCAATGGTAAAGTAGCTTTCTTAGTATTTTATGTGGACGATATCCTACTCATTGGGAATGATGTAAGGTACCTTCCTAATATTAAAAAATGTTTAGTAACCCAATTCTAAATGAAAAATTTGAGAGAGGCAACTTATATTGATAAAATGTTGGCCCGATATTCAATGCAGAACTCTAAGAAGGGTTTATTACCTTTTAGGCATGGGATTCACTTGTTTAAGGAACATTTTCCTAAGATACCTCTAGAAATTGAGGATATGAGACGTATTCCTTATGCCTCAGTTCTGGGCAGCTTAATGTATGTTATGCTCTACACTAGGTAAGATATTTGTTATGTAGTAGAAATAGTCAGTAGATACTAGTCCAATCCAACGTTAGATTACTCGATTGCGGTTAAGAATTGTTAGGTTGTATGTCCTAAAACTTGTAGTTTGTAGAGAAACATTTTCGATTATCAATAAATATATTATTCAACATTTCTTCAATAAAGCTATTATTGAATTTGTAAATTGCACTTGTAAAGATTAAATTCAATAAACTAAGATCCATGACTATTATATGAATACTTGAACTTTATGTGGAGATATAAAAGTGAATCAATCAAAATGATCTATAGTATACGAATAAGGTTGAGTGTCTTATTCTGGTAACACTATCAGATGCGGCCCACTCTGTAGTTATTATAATTTGTTGTAAGGTGCTATAAACAAGGTGATCCTAATTCGTTCATGTATTGACATGAGGAGTGGGGGCATCCTATACAACGAGTTCGCGTAAGATCGGACCAAGAAATAAGTCACTCTTACTTTATAACACTATTTACTGTTTAAGATAACTATTTTGATTAGATGACCTAGGTAACTCGATCTTAATCCTAAGCTAACTATGAACTCCCGTTTATTCAGGATTATCCTTAGATTTGCATGAGTGAGGGTTGGCTCAATAGCGCCGGCTTAATAAGCCTCCAATTTCAGGGGTAAAACCAGGTAGATAGCTAGGGACATAGGGTGCAAGATGAAATTCACGCCTACCCGATTTAGGGATAGGAGGAAGGTTATTCTTTTAAATGTTGAATCCAGGTCTTAAACAAGGGGCCCCACCCTCTCATTGGCCTGAGAGGGATCCGACTAAATGATTGGATCATAACCCAATTGTTCATTAGATAATCAGTGAAACTTTAGGAGCAAGACGTAATTGCGAGGGTAAAACAGCATTTGACCCAGTCGTTATTACGAACAACCTGTGAAGGATTGACTTACTGATTATGGTTAAATTAAGTAAACACAAATATATCTACAGTGAGGAGAGTGCAACTATCGAGCTATAGTGGTATGACTCGATAGTTAACGAATATTGATTAATTCGGTCTAAAGAGTTTTAGCTAATTAATCTCAAATCGTTGGAGCTCATGATTTGTAGGTCTACAGGGTCCCTCTACTAGCTCGTAAAACATGAACACCTTGAATTAGTAAATTGAGTAAATTTGGAATGATATCAATTTGAAGTGTTCAAATTGAATTTAGGGTTTGAATTTGAATAGTTCAAATTAAAAATATGGTTTGTATAATTATATTCGATATAATTAATTAACATTTAATTTATCGAAATTAAACTAAATTGGAGAGTTTATAATATTTAAATATTAATTACATGAATAGGATTCATGTTTAAAATTAGATGTGTGATTAATTTAATATTTGGTATTAAATGATTATTTAATTAATTAAAATCAAATTAATTTTTAATTTTAATTCAATTTGAGAAATTGGTTTTTGAAATATTGAATTTAATTAATTATGAATTTATTAAATAATATTTTAGTTAATTTTGAATTAATTAAAATTAGAAATTAAAGTTGGAAATTGAGTTCTTAGTGGAAACATCCAATCTTATCTATATAGGAGGTGGATTCTTCCTAATTCACATGTCTTCCCCACTTCATCTTGTCCATTTGAAATGGCATCATCAATCTCCATAGTGGCTGCATGAAGAAGAATGATAAAACTCTTCAATTTTGGCTGATTAAAAAAGACATTAAGACTGTTGAAAACTAGTTTCTACAAAAATTGTTTCCCTCTCTGAAAACCCACACCAATTCCTTCACAAATTCAATTCAATTGTGAGTTCCACCACTCAAATTCAAGGCTAAGCATAGTAGAGAAGACCTCTTGGTGATCCACAACTTCAATTGGAGAAGATTGCAGCTTAAATACGTGTTTGAAGAGAATCTTCAAAGGTATGTGTTGAAACCTTCTTAATACCCTATAAACATGCTTATTTTGATGTCAAAAATTAAGGAATTAGAATGCTTAATGATCATGTTTTCTTCCGCTTCATGTTTATGTATTCCAACAAGAATATCTTCAAGTATCTTAAGAGAACGAGGGACTATATACTGGTGTATGGAGCTAAAGATTTGATCCTTAAAGGATACACTGACTCTGATTTCCAAACTGACAAGGATTCTAGGAAATCCACGTCAAGATCGGTGTTCATCCTGAAAGGAGGAGCTGTAGTATGGTGTAACATCAAGCAAGAATGTATTGCAGACTCTACTATGGAAGTGGATATGTAGCTGCTTATGAAGTAACAAAGGAAGTAATTTGGCTCAGGAAGTTCCTAAGTGATTTGGAAGTTGTTCCAAACATAGACTTACCTATCATTTTGTACTTGACAATAGTGGGGCCGTAGCCAACTCTAAAGAGCCTTGCAGTCACAAACAAGGAAAACATATTGAGAGGAAGTATCACTTGATACGGGAGATTGTGCAACGAGCAGATGTAATCGTCACAAAGATCGCTTCGAAGCACAACATTCTTGATCCATTTACGAAGGCTCTCTCAGCTAAAGTGATAGAGAGTCATCTAAAGAGTCTCGGTCTGCGAGACATGTATATTGTATAATTTAGGTCAAGTGAGAGATATGTAATGGGTATATAGATACTATAATTTATTATATTTATTTACCATTCCCGCTGTTTTGGGTTTTGATATTTGTATATTCCACTGACTAGAGTTTTAGTTCAAGTGAGAGTTTGTTGAGTTTTATGCCTTAAAACTAGTAGATAGTAAATGTAAATAATTGATTGTTATCAATAAAGAGTTATCGATGTTATTTCAATAAGTGTTATCGATTGTGTTGTATCATTTTGTCTTAATAACCCTAAATCCAACAAGCTAACATCCTAGGTTGTCTTAAGAGTCTTGAACTATATATGGAGACATACAAGGATCAATGTTCAAGATACAACTCTAAAGGGTTTATAGTATAGGGATAAGGTTGGGTACCTTATCCTAGTGATAATATGGATACGATCCACTTATATTTGATACGAATGCAATGACTCAATGTGTTCGTGTAGGAAACATGCGAGTGGAGGTATCCTATGTAATGAGGTTGCATAAGATTGAACTACTAAATAATAACCACTAGATGTAACTCCATTGATTAGTTAGGTTTCTATTTCAATAGGATGACCTAGGCAACTTAATCTTAATTCCGAGTCTATTATGAACTTCTATTCATGAGGGATTGTCCTTTGATTTGCATGGGTAAGAGTAGTCAGTTCGTCGACTCAATAAGCCTACCATTTTGGGGTAAGACCGACGTAAGCTGGGAACATAATAATACAGATGGATTTCATTCCCTCTCGACTTTAGAGTAAGTAGATGAGTATTCCTTTAAGTGGTATCTCCAAGACTTGAATAAAGGGCCCTACACTCTCACTGGCTTGAGAAGAATTTCTATTTAATGGTTGGACCATAAACATGTTGTTCATTAGAGGAGCACTGGTACTTAAGGATATAGAGGTAACCCAAGGGTAAAACGGTAATTTGACCTAGGTGTTGTTACGAACACTCATGAATGACTAACTTGTTGTTATTGGTCTATATCCATGAACACATAAATATATTTGCAGTGAAAAGAGTACAACTGTGGATCTTTAGTGGAGTGTACGCACGGTTAACGAATATTGATTAATTTGGTTAATGAGTTCAGCCAATTAATCTCATATCGTTGGAGCTTCTGATCTGTAGGTCCATGAGGTCCCCTTCCTAGCTTGTAAAAGGAATCGAGGTAATTATATCTTGAATTGAGTTTGAAATGTTTAAATTCACTTAGGAAAATATTATAATATAAATTTAGTTCACTTATATTATAATGATACATATATTTTAATTAAACTTTATAATATAAATTTAATTTTGGACATCATTCAAAATTAATTTATGGGAGAATTAAATATTTGAAGGAGTTCAAAAATTAATTTAATATGAATTAAATTCATCTTAAAACTATAAGTTAAAATTAATGTGTATTTAATGGACATTAAAACTATAGGTTATGAGAGAAATAGAATATGATTCATTTGTAGGTTAAATTAAATATTTGATATTTAATTGGAGAATTAAATAATTATTTAATTTAATTTAATATAATTAATTGAATTAAAACTATAGGTTATGTGAGAGATGTTTCCCTTAAATATGATTTGAATGAAATCATTAATTAAATAAGATTTAATTAATTATTAAACTAATTAATTAAGTTAATTTATTTAATATTAAATTAAAAGTTAACTCTCACTAGGGAGTTAATAGAAACGTGGGATGACTCCCACGTTTCTCTCTTTCTCATTTGATTATAATTTTGCAATTTTTGAAGAACATGGGTGATTGCGATTGAATACACAGAACGGTTTTGTAAACATACTCTCTCTCTCTATATATATATATATCATCTTCTCTTCTTGTCAATTGTTATTTGGTTCCCACAAACCTACAATCCTTAATTCTTAAATAATAGGGAGGAAGCCCTTTTTGGTGGTGGTGTTTTCAATCCCAATTGGAGAATTGGTGATTTCATATAGTTCTACAAAAGTAAGTAACATTTCCCTTTTCTCTATAGATTTAATTTCATTGCATGCTTAACCTAGAATAATAATACAGTAGGCTGTATTTTTTTTGTCTCTGTTATTTTTTTTTAAATCTCCTAGTGTATGGGTATTTCATGAATTCTTAAATCTCTTTTACTATGGTCTCGTGTTTTCTTCTGCTGCATTAGAGCTTTTAACCCTACATGAAGATAGTTGTGAGATGTTACCAAGATTTTTTTTTTTTTTTTTTAAAAAAAAGTACCTAAAAATCTATTAAAACATGTGCATACCCACTCTAAATCACCTAAAATACGTATAAAAATTAGTTCAAGTTAGACATTTCAAATTTGGAAGTTGGAAGATGTTGGGAATATCCTAGAACTAGCAGTTCGTAAATTTTGTGTTAAAACATTCTATTTATCAATAAAATATTATTTCATATTTTTATCCAATAAAGTCATTGATATTGCATTCTATTATGAAAATCCAATAAATAAATTCATGGTTATAGTATGAATACTTTAACTTTATATAGTGACATAAATAGGATCAAGTTATAGTATATAGCATAATGGTCTATAAGTATATGGATGAAGTTGGGTATTTTATCTTGGTAACACTATTGGATGCAGTCCATTTTGTATACTGATACAAATGATGTGATCCACAAATCATTCATGTAGAGACATGTGAGTGGAGGCATCCTATGCAATGAGTTTGCATAAGACTGGACCTCGAAATAGTCACTTTTCTTTATAACAACCGTTTACGGTTAAAACTGACTATTTCAAACTAAAAAGACCTAGGATAACATGATCTTAATCCTGAGCTAACTATGTACTCCTGTTTATTTCGGGATTATCTTTTGATCTGCATAGGTGAGAGTATTCCAACAGCACTGCTCAATAAGCCTCCCATTTTAGGGATAAGACCGGGTAGATAGCTAGGGTCATAGCTATGCAAAATGGAATTCACTCCTACCCGACTTAGGGTTAGCAGATAGGTTGTTTTCTTAAGTGTTGATGCCCAGTCTTGAACAATGGGGCCCGCCGTCTCTTGGTAGAGAGGGATATGATTTATAAATGATATTACAAATCAGTTGTTTAATAGAGGGTCAGTGGGAGCTTAAGGTGCAAGATGTATTTACAGGAGTGAAACAATAATTTTTACCCAACTATAAATACAAATGACCTACGAAGGATCGACTTACTGATTATGGTCGAAATGGACAGAAATATATCTACAATGAGAAAAGTGCAACTATCGAGCTATAGTGGTGTGCCTTGATAGTTAACGAATAGTAATTAATTCGGTTTAAAATATTTAACTGATTAATTACAAATCGTTGGAGCTCATGATCTATAGGTCCATTAGGTCCCTCTACTAGCTCATAAATTGGAATAACAAATTGAGTATTAATTGGATGAATTTTGGAATTAGGGTTATGAATTTGAAATGTTCAAATTCAATTTTTTAGGGTTTTCAATTTATTGTATTTGATACAATTATAAAACATTTAATTTAGATAATGAAATTAAACGAAATTGGAGAATCAATTAATATTTAAATTATGATTTGAATATGAAATTGAATCATATTAGTGGAATTAGTGTTCTATCGATTTAATATTAAGATATTAAATTAATATTATTTTAATTAAAAGGTTTAATAAAAATAAAATAAAATTATTTTTATATAAATTAGTCTTTGAATTAATTTGTAAAACTAATTTTAAATAAAATTATTTTATTTAAAATTAAAAATCAAAATCAATTTTGAGAAATTTGATTGAAAATCAAAGAGGAACTACCCTCCATGCAGCCCTGTGTGTTTATATGAAACCAGTCTATAAAATGCATCTTCATGCATGGATTTGAGGGGGAAAAAAGCTGGGATTTCTAACTGTTATGCTGAAGAGTTGAAAACCCTTCTCGACCCACCTAAATTTCACCATCTATTCAGCTTAGTTTGAGTGTTTTCACCACACATTCCTTCGTAAGCCTTGTGGAGAAGATCTTGGCGGTGGTCTTGTTGAAGTTTCAAATCTTGAAGTAATTCTGCTGAATTCGTGGATTAAGTCTTCAAATATAATGTTTGCTTCAAACCCTCTACGAATTTCACTTGAATAGCATGTTTAAAACTCAAATTAAGAGTAGTTATAATGCTTATTAATTCTGATTTGTTTAGCTACATGTTAGATAACTCTTTCAAAAGATAGTTGCGAGATAGTTGTGACATGTTATCAAGATAAAGAACAGTACCTTAAAAGCTTGATGTGCATCCCCACTCTAATTCACCTAAAACATGTATAAAAATGAGTTTGAGTAAGACATTTCAAATTTGGAATTTGGAAGATAGTTGCAAGATGTAGATTTTTTTTTTTAAAAAAAAAAACATTACCTAAAAAGCTAGCTAAAACATGTACATACACACCCTTAATCACCTAAAATATGTATAAAAATTAGTTCGAGTTGGACGTTTCAAATTTGAAAGTTGGAAGATAGTTGCGAGATAATTAAACATTAAATTGATTTTGAGTGATTAAATATGTATTTAGTGACTTTAAATATGACAAAAGCAATTTTAACAATGTCAAAATCATTTTCAAATATAGATCTACTATCTTGTGAAGTATTTGAGCCTAACAAAAAGGGAGATATTTTAGCCCGCTCTACCCTACTCCAAATTGATGGACCAAGCATCTTGAAGTATTTTAGTATGGAAAATTGTACTTTATTGCAAGTTTTTAAGCTTCATTTGGAAGGAGGACAAAAAAACAAGTTTCCATCAAATTTGTAATAAATACACTCTCACTTATGCGTTCTCTCTTTTCTTTAATCCAAAAACGCTCTCAAGATATTTTGAATTTGAGTACTTTATATTTTTAGTTGCTAGATTTGAGTCCCAAAAATGTATATTTGTTGAATTTTAGATCCCATCAATTTTCATTTTTGGACAATTTGTGAGGTGGGGAATCTCTAATTTGGAAGTTAATAGTACAAATACTATGTAGTTGAACTAGGATCATTTTGGTCCATCAATTTTGAATTCACTCTATTTTTTTTAATTCTATTTTATTTATTTTATCCAATTCTATCTTTTTTGTTTTTTAATTTTTGTTTACTTTATTGTTTTCGTATTTAGATCTTCTTGGCTAGAAAATATATAATATTATATTAGTATTGTTTAAAAATTAAGAGGTATATATGTATTATCTTAATACTATTCAATACATTTTAAGCAATGATAGACTATAACGGATAATACTTATTCGTTTTTAATGGTTTTTAGAATACTATTTTTCAAACTTGACACAGCTTTTCTTTATGCTGAAGTAGGTGTCAAAAACATCAGTTCATTTGTTGTTTCTTCGCCAATTCATATTGTTCATATGATACTTCAACAAATAAGACATTTGTTTGATGGTAGTTAAAATGGAAAATTTCATTTCTGAGATCTTTATCCCTACATTCATTCGTTTAGATTCCATCCAAAGTAAGTTATCCGTATCTTTTTTCCAAACTTTCATCTTTTTTTCTTATTTAGATTTTCTTTCCTTATAATTATAATATTTTTAAATTTCTAAAAAATTTTAACACTATTTTAAATATTCTAAATTACTTTCCTATGATTTTGATTTTATGTTTTCGTACCAAAGTAAGTATTAAGTCGAATCATTTCGTGTTTTATTCTTCCATTTTTGTGGTGGATATGATACTTCAACAAATAAGAGTTTTATTTGTAATTTTCTCATTACTCTCCTCTTGTGTTTCTTATTCTCTCTCTTCTTATATTTCTCCTTCCTCTACATCTTCTTTATTTGTGGCTTCTTGTCACATTCTTACTTTATTGTTTCAGCCGGATTTTTTCAAAAAATACACTGTATTTACTAGTACATTTTGTATACGTTCATACTTTGTTCTCCCCGAGCTTTCTTCGAGTTGCTCCTGGTCAATCATCTTTTCCTTTTTTATTTAGGGTAAACAACGAGCCTCCCTTCCATAAATAGTCCAACTATCTCTCAATCAACAAGGTAATCTCTTGTTATCTCTCTGTTTGTTATTTTACTTTCCTAAATTACTTTCCTACACTGCTATTTTCTTTTTTGTTCTACATGTCAATCTCTCTTTTTTACTGTTTTCCATAAATAAATTTACCTTAGAAAGATTCCCTATGGGTTGACCTAGTTTTATTGCTAATACTACCCGATAGTAGCTTTAGATTGGTATATCATAAACGTGTTTGATTGATTGAAGGCCTCAACAACCTCCTATCCATCATTAGTTCCTTAAAAAATTAGAAATAAAGATAAGAAATAGGAAAGGGAACATTATCAAATAGGCCCTTAACCACTACTACTTAGTCATCAAATTTTGGTTGCCACATCCTTGCAATCACTGAACGAAGGAAGGTGGTTGTCATTGTTATCAAAATTGACTTGAATGGCAGGAAATATATGGAATCATTCATTACATATCCATATTTGGAATGAAGAACAAATTCCTCGTTCGCTTTATTATTTAATGAACTACGGTCTTTTGTTCTAAATTATAGTGATGAATGATGAGATTGTTGAGAGTTGCTCAATGCAAGATTCAAAGCCTACAGGTAGGCCCAAGCCCAAAGGAGAATAAAAGCTTACATAGAGGTTCGCACGTCCCAAAAGATATGGTCAAACCCTCAAGTTTCGTGTTGACCAGTCGAGCTTATGAAGTTTCACCAAAGGGAAAATGATCGAGTTGAGGTTGTTGTTGCACTTTGTAACCTCCATGACCACACCCATTCTGACATAGTTGAGCTCTCGAAGTTTCACCTCGATGGTCACACCAAACGGGTATCAAGGTAAGGACCTTATAAATAACCTAACAACAACAACCTCATGGGGTAAGTAATTCTCCTTGTGCTTAACCAAGTTAAATACTTCTTACACTAACTTAGGCATCAAAGTGTGCTCTTGCATAGGCTAGTTCTAGCACCAAAGCCTCGATGTGAGTTTCTTGTGCCAACAATGATCAACATCGTCCCTTTGTTTCAAATCAATCTTTAATGATGACAAGAGGATATGGTAAACTTAACGCTTGCAAGGAAATATGACAATTGATATGTAATAACAATGACGAGGCTCATCAAAAAAACGAGAATCGAAAAAAGACTCTACATCTCGAATTGACCTATTGGCTATCTCTCTATATATCCCATCAATTTATCCAACCATAATTTAGTGCATGACAAATTTCTCTTACTTTCTTTTTAAAATATTTTATTCATTTTTTTCCTTGTATGATAAAACTAAGATGCATTCCTGTTTGCTAAAAGAAATACATTCAGAAACTTGATTGTCACATCATTTTCCTATTAGTTTAGAAAAAGTCAAAAGTATTTTTCAAACTCCAATTGTTTTTTTAAAAATAAAAGTCTTTTTTTTTTTTACTCTAAAGTCTATTTTGTTAATAGATAAAAAATGTGCTACCTTAAGAGTATATTCCATTATTAAATTGGAACACCAAAACCAATGGTATTAGCTGTTAGGTACACCACAGCTTGTGGGGGCCACACTGAAACCCAATAAGATGAGATAGATGATAATGATAACAACTTGATAAGGCGATAAGTCCTCCCACCAAAATATATTTCTTTATTTATTATTTTATTTCCCCACCCAAAAAAATAATAATAATAAAATATCTTCATTTTCCGCCTTCTACGGCCATCTCAATTATTACTCATTTAAAAAAAATAACAAAAAATAAAAAAAAAGAAGAAAAATGGGATAAGGAATCGGACTTCAATCGTTAAAAATGAACCTCTATATAAAGTCCCCATGCACCCTTCCGTACTCTAACTTTTTCCCCGCCTTCACTCACTCCCATCTTCACCCCTATCCATTTTTCTCTCTGAACTTATCCTTTTTCATTGCAGAGCTTCAAACACATTCCTGTTGAATGGACCATTGTCTCTCTCTCCACAAATCCTTCCCTCTCAAATCTCTTCCTTCTTCTACTCCCAAATCCAACCCCTTCCGCTCTTCTGATTTTGCTCTTTCTTTCTTCCGGAAGCCGCCGCCGCCGCTTACTGCTAGGTCCGGCTCCTTCGTTGTTCTTGCCAGTGCTGGAGCTAGTCACTGTGAGTTTGGCAGTTTGAATACTCCTTTGAACCCGAAATCCTCTGTTGGTAAGCATCTAAGTAGAGTTTTGCAGAATTATAGACAGCTTTTCCACGTTTCTGTTGAGGATGAGTTGAAACGTTTGGCTGATGAGCGTGATGCTGCTCTTGATCGTATGCTGCTTTCCGCTCACTCTGATGAAGCCTTGCTGCATAGGTTTGTGTTTTCTCAATCTAATGATTTGGATCCTGTGGTTTAGGATGTTTTTTTGGTTATTGGATTTATGCGATTTTGATGTATGGTGACTCTTTTTTTATTTCGGAGATTCTTTTAAATTGCTTCTCAAATACGTTACTATGGATTTAATCATCATTTAGCATACTCTCTTTTTTTTTCTCTTTACATTATAGCCACTTAACTGTAGGGACTTTGATTTATTACCGAGTTCTGGAAGAGTGCGAAGAAAAATTTAAATCGGGATATTTTCCTCTGTTCGGTGTGTGTTTTGAGATGTAGGGGCAGTTGTTGATTTGGTTGTTTCGTCACATCTGTTAGTTTGTATGTAACTTTACTTACTTATTTTTCCCTTTATGATTAGTCTATTCTATGTGCCTTGGTTTAGATTCCTTTCACTGTGGATATAACTTTACTTGATTTCTATGCGATTAGATCTTTCGAACAGGTGGTTCCTTTCTCGTAAACCGTTTTTGGTTTGAAGGATCTATCCAGATAGCTTGTCTATGTGAGACCAAATTGATGAAGATAATTATGTGAACATATTGTTACATATTCAGGCATAATGAAAGTTGGGTCAGGGGTGGAAGGACAGAAAGAGAGAGAGAGAGGTAGAACCAAGATTTTTGGCTAAATAACATTATATTGGAAAGAGAAGCAAAATTTTATGGAGATATGGAGTTTGAGTTATGTTGGGCAATGGGCATACATGAAAAAGTTTTCCTACTTGCTGTATGTGATAGCAATTTCTCTAGATTTAGAAGGTTTAGATGATGCAAGGGATGTATATCTCGTTAGTCTTCTGTTTACAGTTTGGAGTCCCTTTCTATGAGGCCAACGCCAACATATACTCAAAACAACTGATTTCTGGTTGTACCTTAGACACCTTAGACACCTGAACATTAAACTTTTTTCTTTTTCCTTCCATTAAAATTTTCTGAGCAACTCATTTTTCTAGTGTGGAATCAACATGCTTCCTTAAGATGGGGTTCTATCTCTAAACCAATTGACAATGGAGTGACCCATGTATCTTTTAAAAATCGTGAGGTCTTCCCATCTTTTCAATGTGGGATTTTTTAGAGAGAAACAATTATAGTTGGGATGAAATTCTGTAGGACGTGATTGTGCAAACCCTGATAATGTCAAAAAGGTGTTTTAGGAAGTAAGATGAGAGAGAGCAATATTCTTAAATGAGTAATTCTGCACCAAAACATAGCCAACAAGAAAGCTAATAAATGATCTTTCCTTGTCACAATAAATGCAGTTGTTTCTTTCCTTCCATATGGTCCAACCCCGGTGATCAGTGGAGTAGTCTACTCACAAATATCTTGAGTATTGCATTCAAGAATTTAATTCCCTCAACAGAGTATTAGTTCATGGTCAAGTTTACTTGACATTACTAGCATATGGTAGTAGTTTCTTTGTGAAGTAATATCAATATTTTACTGACATATCTTAATTCCAGGAGGATTGCACAATTGAAGGAACAGGAGTGCCAAATAGCAGTTCAAGATGTCATGTACATGCTCATTTTCTATAGATTTTCTGAAATCAGAGTTAATTTGGTACCCAAGCTCTCTAGATGTGTTTATAATGGAAGACTAGAAATTTTGCCATGCAAAGACTGGGAACTGGAGTCCATTTATGAGTTAGAGGTACTTGAGATGATTAAAGAACACATAACCACAGTGATTGGTTTGAGGGCAGATTCGAGTGTCACAGACAACTGGGCTATGACGAACATTAGACAAGCACATCTGGGCCGTGTTTACGTGGCCTCCATCTTATATGGCTACTTCTTGAAGTCTGCTATATTGAGGCATCACCTGGAGCAAAGACTAGCCATACCTAACACCCACCGTAATGGCAGTAATCAGAAAACTTTCCTCCAGTTCCCGGAGATGTGTCTTTATGGATTTAGAAATTTTCTCTCTGGTCGTCTTAGCAACATGCTATCGGTGCCCCATAACCAAGTGTTGAGCAGCAACCAGGAGACAGAGCCAGAGAAGTTAAAGCGTTTCTTGACTGGATTTGATTCCGAAGCATTGCAGAGATGTGCAAAGCTGAAATCTAAGGAAGCCTTGAATCTGATTGAGAACCATAGTTGTGCTTTGCTAGGAAATGAGGAAGTCGGTTTTTTCGAGAGCGATGAGGTGATAGTGACTTCATTTTCAAGCTTGAAGAGATTGGTTTTGGAGGCCGTTGCTTTTGGTTCTTTCCTTTGGGATGCAGAGGAGTATGTGGATGCCATTTATAAGCTCAAGGAGAACTAATCCAGAAGGTATTTTCGTAGATATAATAACCCTTTCTTTGTATATAGGATGAGTTGAAGACACATTTCCAGGAAAGTTCACCATTGTATATAATTCTCTATATATAATTTCTTATGAATCTGAGATGATGAATTCTCTTTAGCAATTGTTACATGAGTTATCAGTAGACTGTCCTGAGGCTTGAGTTATTTGTCTGGTTTTAGTATTGGCTTTAAAGTGAAGAAATTTGAAGCATTTTGTAAATTGCACAACTGGATTGAAATAACTTAGGTGAATGTGAATCTTGATCATTGAAAATATGATGAATCTGTTTGATAGGTAAGATCGAGATTTCTGGAATATAACTTCAAGTTTTGGTTCAGAATTTCGAAGTGTATACTCAGCAACAAAATTTTGGATGTCGATAGAAATGTGACAATATAGATAAAATGTTTATCAGCCTTTTGGTAGTATCCAACGAACCAATGTCCACTTGCCTATTTCAGATTAGGGCGTTGAAAAATGCATTGTATATTGTTAGACTATTTAAGCTACTTCATTGAGAATGCATACGGTAGCTAATATTATATTTTAAGTAACTAAAATATTACTATTAGATAACAATTAATTAATATGTGGGAAGAAATGATAAAATTATATCCAAATTCTGAATAGACCAATTCAAGTATCTACATTTTATAGAAAGAAAAAAGAATTTTTAACTTTCTTTCCAAAAGATAAAAGAAATTTAAAATGTTCTCTCTTTCAGGTGCACTCTCTCCTACGCATTAACTGTTTCTTTTGTTTTTGATTGAGAAATTCGAAAAAGAGATGTCTTTCTTTTGATTGTGTAAGCCTGTAATGATGAAACATAGAGCATATCTTCTATCTCCTATCTAGCATAGCATGCTTTGCTTTTCAAAATTTCAAAATTTTCAAAACCAATAGTGTCCTTACTCTTTTGTGCAAAACCTCTCGAGGCTAATCTTCCCTTAGTTAAAATCACCCGGCACATATTAGAAGAACTTAGCCTAGATATTTTGCAAGCCATCTAAAACCTATTTTGAAGTCCTTTGAAATTTTGTCAATAAGGACATTGCCACCTTTAAGTTTGGATGGTGATCTTTGCTTCTTGCGATTAATTGAAAGCTACTTATGGAAAGATTTGTTGTTTTGTGTAGTGTTATTGTCTATCTGTGTTGTACTCTTTTGAAAAAAAATTAAAAATGAAAAAGCCGAAAAGAAAAAATAAAGCTAGAGTAAGACTACTCCTTGTGGGATTAGCCAAAATAGTCAAGGGTAGGCAAGAAACCCATGCTTTCCATTGCCGGAATTGAGTGTTTGTCCTTGTGTGTGACCCTTGCTCGTAACTAGACACTCTCATCAACGGTGTAGGTGAGTTGGAACGAAGGTGATTGTGACATCGGAAAAAAAGAAAGAGCAAAATGAAAGTATGAAGAACCTAGCAAGCACAAAAGTTTGCACAAACTCTTGATTGCTTGAGGACAACAAAAAGTTCAAGTTCGAGGGTGTGATAAATGTCATATTTCGCATTTTTTAACCTTTCATTTAGTGCAACTATATGTGTAAATTAGGTATAAAGTATGTCATTATAACCTCGAGCAGTCCTAAGTCAATCAAGATAGGTTTATTACATGTTTGTGAGTTGTCTTGGGTAAGTTAACTATTAAGGATGTTTTGGAGTTAATAGGTATTCTAAGTTTATTTAAGGGTTGTTATTTTGCTAAAAATCCAGAAAAAAGCCCAAATGCAGCCACATCGCAACTACATCACAATTGCATCGTGTCCTAGACCCAGTCAACGAGAATTTTGCAGCAAGCCGTTAGTTGCTGATTTTTCATTCTCATGTCATCATTTGACTCCAAAATCGCTTAGGGATTCAAGGAACATGGATTTCGACCATCATCCAACCAATTTGAATTTACAAATGGTGTGAGGATCAGTAATGGACACATCAATTTGAGATTGGAACAAAAACCCACACGTTAGTCTACACCTTGTTCAAGAACAAAAGTTCCTTTAAAGACTAAGGTCTTTTTAGGTTATCTTTACCTGTGAGAATGTGTCGTAGATGAAGAGAATCGAATTCCTGGGGAAGCGTGAGATCGCCTTGCATTTCGAAATTTAATTTTATAGAAACAAAATACAGCAGTCTAAACATGAAAAACAGAGGATAAACATCATAATAAGTATGCTATATAATGAGAAGCAAAGGGAAGACTCTTCACAAGTCCCAAATACTCAAGATAACCATTGAAGAGATGAAGAAATGGCTCAAATTAATTCAGCCAAATCCTCGATACTCAGAACTCGACGCTCGACTGCTTGCTACTCGATCCTCGATCAGAATTCCCTTCTTCGTCTGACTGATCTCTGTTAAATCCTCGATGGAACTCGATGAAAACAAAGTTAATACTCAATCGTACTTGACGGTTCTTGAACGATACTTAGTGCAACTCGAAGGTGAAAACGATATACTTGGACCTACTTGATAGTGATGAATTGATGCACGATTGACTCGATAATTTGATTACTCGATGTGATTTGTAATGTAAACGATTGACGCTCGATTTGCAGTAAAGAGTTTACTCGATTAAACAAGAAAGATAAGGGAAGAAGAAAGAGACACAGTGTTTTACGTGGTTCAGCAAGGTTGCCTACGTCCATAGAAAGATATGAAATCTTTACTTAGTGAAGATTGCTTACAGATTTGTTGTTTACAAGAAAACTAAGAAATGATGATAACTCTCTATTTTTGAATTCGAAATCAGTGGTATTTATAAGGTTATACCAGCTGGTTGTTACAAAATGTAAGTTATAAACAAACTAAAATCTGAGGTATTTGAGTCAAACTTCTTCAAATTCTCCACCTTGACTCCAACGCCTTGCAATCTTCGTGATCTTCCTGATTCTGACCGGTTTGCCTACCCTGTGTCTGGAAGCTTAAAACCAACCTGTTCTATGAAGGAAATCAAACTCTAGATTTCCATGAGCAGCAGAATTAAGATCATTCCAAATTACAATCATAAATGAACATTACATTTACAGTCAACTTCAAAACAAGCGGTTAAACAATTCTTACAGAAATTACAGCATGAATAACTCAAATGAACAAAGAGAAAACTCTACGAACATTTGAAGGTGCGTCTCCACGCTCCTTTGCGCATGATCGCTCGAACAACAGCAACCTCGAACACTCAATTTACACGACCGCAATACAGCATGAACACTTTGCGCTCGTCCTCAACGATCGCATCATCCACGAACTCCTCAGTAACAGCACGAACGGCCTCCATAGCACCTCGACGGTGTCGAGTTAAGTATGACACCACCAACAAGGCTACCTTGGTATTCACAGTGTGATAATCCAGAGGGTGGGCTCTATTCGGACTTGGATTGAGGCAGACGAAGAAGGAAACACCGATCGTGTACACGACTAAGCAAGTGGGAGATGGCGGAGACCTATCGTTAGGTCGATGCCCAATCGTTTAGCTAAAGCTAAGCGATCGTCTAGCAAAAGTTATGCGATCGTTTAGCTCATCGTTTAGCTCTATCGGTCGCCTACAGACACAACACGATCGTTTACTTTGGGCAAGCGATCGTCTAGTAAAACTAAGCGATCGTTTAGTAAATACTATGTGATCGTTTAGCAAATACTATGTGATCGTTTAGCTCGCCACTGCACAATCGTTCAGCTCGCCCTAGCCTTCATTTAGTAAATCTATATTTACTTGACGACTAACGTGAGATCCCTTTTTGCCGAGAGAAATCTCAAAAAACTTTTATGAAAAACTTTTCCAACAATTTGTAAATCTTATTAAAATTAGGAAAACCATTTTCTTTTTAAACTCACGGTTATCAAGAATCCAATAACCACCCACTCATTTGGTTAGAAAAAGAATTAATTATCCAATAATTAATATTCTTATAAATATAAATGATAACCAACTTATCATACTATATTTATAACCTATAGTTTTAATATTTCATCTCATGAAACATATAAACCATAGTTCTTTTTCTATTTCGTGGTACTTAATGTAAATCTCATTTACATCAATCCTCCACTAGATGTATCTCATACATCATATCAATTATACCAATAATCAAAATACCTCTAGTCAATTTGAACATTTCAAATCAACACCAAGAACTGATCCTCAACTGAATCCATTGAGCTACCAAGAGGACCTCATGGATTTGTAGCTCGAAGCTCCAACGGTACGTGAATAACTGACTAAACTCTTTAGTCACAAGATCCACCATTCGTTAACTGCCAGGCACTCTACTAAAGATCGACAGCTGAACTCTCCTTACTACAGATATATTATGTGTCCATCTTAACCAATCAGCAGTGTGATAATCCTTCACAGATTGCTCGTAAGTACAGCTGGGTCAATAACCGTTATCCCCCTGTAGTTACATTTGTCTCTTTAAGTACCACTGATCCCTCTAATGAACATAAGTCATAGTCCTACTATGACCGAGTCTTCTCTTCCAAAGAGAAGTTGTGGCCACTATATTCAAGCCCGGAATCAGTCCTTAAGGGAGCAATCTCTCTACTTATCTCTACTTTAGGAAAGGAGTGAATTCCATCTTGTGAATTGAGTTCCCAGTTCCCAAATCAGACAAGTCCCTCTCGAGATCTATCTCCAGCGAAGCTCTGGTCATTAATCAGAGGAAGTTGTGGAAGTAAAGAACTCTCAAATACTTTGTTGCTCATGCTCTCATCTGTGATCACAGGAATCTGCCCAAGGCAGAAGTCCCAGATACTTTGAATTTGGGCATCAAGGCTCTATTTATAGAGCTCAAAACGCCAACAGCTTTGATAATCTCGCTCTAAATCACTGCCATTCCTATCGTAGTAGGTGAAATGTCATCATGTTCTCATCTCTTTGATACTCTTGGGTTATGCGTTCATGATTGTTTCTTCCAAAGTATCAACGCACTCCATCCACTTTGCGATCATTCTTCTATCATGGTTATCACTATAGTTGCGGCATTTCATGCGACCAACTTGTCTTCATTAAGATCGATGCATGCAATCGACTTTGCGATGGTTTGAGATCAATGCATGCGATTGATTCCTATAACAACTACAAAATAGACATTTTGACGCAAAATAACGCATGATATAGGGTTAGCGGGGATTTTTAGTGCTGATTTGAGTCAAACTTCTTCAAATTCTCCACCTTGACTCCAACGCCTTACAATCTTCGTGATCTTCCTAATTCTGACCGGTTTGCCTACCCTGTGTCTGGAAGCTTAAAACCAACTGTTCTATGAAGGAAATCAAACTCTAGATTTCCATGAGCAGCGAAATTAAGATCATTCCAAATTACAATCATAAATGAACATTACATTTACAGTCAACTTCAAAACAAGCGGTTAAACAATTCTTACAGAAATTACAGCATGAATAACTCAAATGAACAAAAAAGAAAACTCTACGAACATTTGAAGATGCGTCTCCATGCTCCTTTGCGCATGATCGCTCGAACAACAGCAACCTCGAACGCTCAATCTACACAACCGCAATACAGCACGAACACTTCGCGCTCGTCGTCAACGATCGCATCGTCCACGAACTCCTCAGTAACAGCACGAATGGCCTCCACAGCACCTCGACGGTGTCGAGTTGAGTATGACACCACCAACAAGGCTACCTTGGTATTCACAGTCTGATAATCTAGAGGGTGGGCTTTGTTCGGACTTGGATTGAGGCAGACGAAAAAGGAAACACCGATCGTGTACACGACTAAGCAAGTGGGAGATGACGGAGGCCCAATCATTTAGCTAAAGCTAAGCGATCGTCTAGCAAAAGCTATGCGATCGTTTAGCTCATCGTTTAGCTCTGTCGGTCGCTTACAGACACAACACGATCGTTTACTTTGGGCAAGCGATCATCTAGAAAAACTAAGCGATCGTTTAGTAAATATTGTGTGATCGTTTAGCTCGCCACTGCACAATCGTTCAGCTCGCCCTAGCCGTCATTTAGTAAATCTATATTTACTTGACGACTACCGTGAGATCCCTTTTTGCCGAGAGAAATCTCAAAAAAACTTTATGAAAAACTTTTCCAACAGTTTGTAAATCTTATTAAAATTAGGAAAACCATTTTCTTTTTAAACTCACGGTTATCAAGAATCCAATAACCACCCACTCATTTGGTTAGAAAAAGAATTAATTATCCAATAATTAATATTATTATAAATATAAATGATAACCAACTTATCATACTATATTTATAACCTATAGTTTTAATATTTCATCTCATGAAACATATAAACCATAGTTCTTTTTCTATTCCGTGGTACTTAATGTAAATCTCATTTACATCAATCCTCCACTAGATGTATCTCATACATCATATCGATTATACCATATATAATCAAAATACCTCTAGGCAATTTGAACATTTCAAATCAACACCAAGAACTGATCCTCAACTAAATCCATTGAGCTACCAAGAGGACCTCATGGATTTGTAGCTTGAAGCTTCAACGGTACGTGAATAACTGACTAAACTCTTTAGTCACAAGATCCACCATTCGTTAACTGCCAGGCACTCTACTAAAGACCGACAGCTGAACTCTTCTTACTACAGATATATTATGTGTCCATCTTAACCAATCAGCAGTGTGATAACCCTTCACAGATTGCTCGTAAGTACAGCTGGGTCAATAACCGTTATCCCCCTGTAGTTACATTTGTCTCTTTAAGTACCACTGATCCCTCTAATGAACATAAGTCATAGTCCTACTATGACCGAGTCTTCTCTTCCAAAGAGAAGTTGTGGCCACTATATTCAAGCCCCGGAATCAGCCCTTAAGGGAGCAATCTCTCTACTTATCTCTGCTTTAGAAAAGGAGTGAATTCCATCTTATGGATTGAGTTCCCAGTTCCCAGATCAGACAAGTCCCTCTCGAGATCTATCTCCAGCGAAGCTCTGGTCATTAATCAGAGGAAGTTGTGGAAGTGAAGAACTCTCAAATACTTTGTTGCTCATGCTCTCATCTGTGATCACAAGAATCTACCCAAGGTAGAAGTCCCAGATACTTTGAATTTGGGCATCAAGGCTCTATTTATAGAGCTCAAAACGCCAACAGCTTTGATAATCTCGCTCTAAATCACTGCCATTCTTATCGTAGTAGGTGAAATGTCATCATGTTCTCATCTCTTTGATACTCTTGGGTTATGCGTTCATGATTGTTTCTTCCAAAGTATCAACGCACTCCATCCACTTTGCGATCATCCTTCTATCATGGTTATCACTATAGTTGCGGCATTTCATGCGACCAACTTGTCTTCATTAAGATCGATGCATGCAATCGACTTTCCGATGGTTTGAGATCAAGCATGCGATTGATTCCTATAACAACTACAAAATAGACATTTTGACGCAAAATAACGCATGATATAGGGTTAGCGGGGATTTTTAGTACTGATCAAACACAAGTTTATTATTCCACATGAATTCTTAGCAATATTAACGCATATTCTATTCATCAACCCTCATAATTCTAAAAAAAAAAAAGGCTACAGTAGCTTGTATTTCTACAAGCTAGCATACCCTCAAATTTAGAATCATGTTTGTCTTCAAGCATGACTTATAATAAGGAAACTCAAAACTTGCCCTCTGACTCTTCCTTTCCGTTGACCAGCTTCTTAGAATATAATTCACTTGCATTTCTAGCCAGGGTAGTAGCACTCTCCTCAAACTTAGCCACTCCTTCTATGAAATATTTTCTAAGTTTTAATACTGGCAAGCCTCCACTCAAAACTTTTTATTCATCGCAGACAACTTTGCTTTTATATTTTTACAGGCAATCGTTCAAAATGATTCAAAGCTATGCGACTCATTATTAGATTAAGGCATTGAAACCAGTCACTCATATTTTATAACGTTGTCTGTTGTTTAAGACTGACTATTTCAAAGCAATGACCTAGGTAACTTGACCTTAATCCTGAGCTAATTATGAACTCCTGTTTGTTTGGGATTATCCTTTGATCTACAAACGGTAAGAGTAGACCAATGCCTCTGCTCAATAAGCTTCCCATTTTGGGGATAAGATCGGATGAATAGCTGGGGACATAGGGTGCAAGACAGAATTCACTCCTACCCGGATAGGGTTAGTAGAGAGGTTGTTCCCTTTAAGTGCTAATTTTGGGTCTTGAACAAGAGGTCTCACCCTCTCATTGGTTAAGAGGGATTTGATTTGTTGATTAGGTCACAAATCAATTGTTCATTAGGGGATCAGTGAGACTCAAGGAACAAGAGGTAATTTCGGGGGTAAAATAGAGATTCGACCCAGCTGTTATTATGAACAACCTGTGGAGAGTTAACTTACTAATCATGGTTATATCGAGTGGACATCTATAGTGAGGGGAGTTCAGCTATGGCTTTAGTGGAATCACCATTAGTTAACAAATGGGGGTTAGTTCGATCTAATAAGTTTAGCCGATTAATCTCGGATCGTTTGAGCCCATGATCTGTAGGTCCGCAAGATCCCCCTACTAGCTCGTAAATGGATTAGCTCTAGAGTTTGAAACGTTCAAATTAGAATTAAATGTAATTGGAGAAATAATACTTAAATATGATTTAAATATTTGAAGATGAAATTGTGTAAAAATTAATTTAATATTAGATATTAAATTAATCAAAATTATTTAAATAATTATTTATTAATTTTATTAAGAAAATTAATTTATAAAATTAATTTTGTAAAATTAATAATATTTTCAATTTTATAAAATTGATTTATGAAATCAATTTTGATAAATTGAAAAAGAAAGGAAAAACACAAAATGGAAAATACAGTATTTTCCATTGTCTTCATCAAGTAGCTCACTAACAACCCACTTCTCAAGCTTCATTAACTCCAAGCATGAGCTGCATCTCATGCAACTAATCTCTTTACATGATAGTCTACAATATATTGAAGAGATTTGAGTGATTTTAAGGCAATGCAACGAATCAATTTTTTCTGAAAAAATCGTGAGAAAAAATGCGTTCTTCATTTGGGTTGCTGCAGTGAGTTTGTCTCCAAATTTCCTTAACTCAGGCCTATTTTAAGTCTCACTACTCAATTTAAAGCACCAAGAGGATAGTATGGAAGATCTTGGGGTGGTCTACAACAAGATTCAGATGAGATTTACAGCTGAATTCAAGCTTTAAGGAAATTTTACAAAGGTATGTTATGAAACCCATTTATTTCTGTTGAACCATGTTTTCATTTCTGCCAAAATTAATGAACAGGAGTGCTTATGAATCCTGGTCACTTTCGTTGCACGATGGTACGTTTCAACATATTAATTTACTTAAAGAGTTTATTAATTGATCATGTATCATTGGAGCTTATAACGGTAGGTTCATTAGGTCCCACTGCTAGCTCACAAATAGATTAAACAAGTATTTTAAAGTGGAAGGAATATTAAGGGTTCAAATTATTCTAAGGGAATTAATGCCAATTGTATATGGTACAATTAATATATGTATATAGATACATTATTATATAAAGTTAATTTTAAATAAGATTCAAATTGAACTATATAATATGAGAGTATTACTATTTGAATAAGATTCAAACATTAATTTAATATGAATTGTATTTATATTTAAATTATAGTTTAAAATTAATGTGAATTGGGATTCATATTAAAACTATAGGTAAAGAGAGATTATGTACATTAGTGATTTATATATACATTAATTTAAATATATGATATTTAATTGAATTAATTAAATTATATTCAATTAACCTTTTAATAAATTAATTTAAATTAATTAATTGAAAAATAGATCCCTTTCAATTGCAAGGAAGTGGTTAATGGGGATGAAAGAAGTTACAGCTCTCCTCATGTATTAAAATTACAGAGAGGTTTACATTTTGGTGATTGAACTTTTTTGAGAAAAAGACTATCAATCTCTCTCTCACTCTCTTACTCTCAAAATCACAAGAAAAGTTCTCCACCAAAATATTTCCCTTCCCTTAACTTCTAAAAAAGATTCCACCATCCTTCTTATCCAAAGAGAATAACAGAGAAGTCATGTGGTCGTGTATTGCTCGCAGTACTAAGTATGTGATCATATTGTTCGTGATGCCTTTATCCAAGACTGGGAGAAGATTCAAAGAAGAGGTTTTTCAAAGGTATTTGCTCTTCTCCCTTATTAATCCTGTAAAAGCATGTTTAATACTGTATTTGTTTTTTATTCTATAAAATATTCCAATAACAAAATTGGGGCAAAGCGATTACACGCTTCCTCAAAGGAATTTGATTCCTTCACTTACTTTTTGTAATGTTTCTTATTCGAATAAAAAAGAAGTTTTCTATTTGTCATGTTATGTTCTTGCTAAAAGTTATAGTCTTCCATTTTCTAATTCTCAAACTGTCTATTCTGCTCCTTTACAATTAGTTATGACTGATATTTGGAGATCTTTTTATCAAAATTCTAGGAATGACTTTAAATATTACATTAGTTTTGTTGATGTCTTGTCAACATATACTTGGATTTATTTCCTTAGAACAAAAAATTAAGCTTTTAGTGCTTTTCTTGTTGGGTTGTATGTCCTAAAACTTATAGTTCGTAAAGTTAAACATATTCTATTATCAATAAAGATGTTATTCAACATTACTTCAATAAAGTTGTTATTAAATCTATAAATTACACTTATAAAGTCTAAATCCAATAAATTAAGATCCATGACTATTATATGAATACTTGAACTTTATGTGGAGATATAAAATGGATCAGGTTCGAGTAAATAGTCAAAATGATCTACAGTATATAAATAAGATTGGGTTCCTTATTCTGGTAACACTATTGGATGCGACCCACTCTATAGTTGTTACAATTTATTGTAAGGTGCTACAAACGAAGTGATCCTGATTCGTTCATATATTGACATGAGGAGTGGGGGCGTCCTATGCAATGAGTTTGCATAAGATCAGACCAAGAAATAAGTCACTCTTACTTTATAACGTTGTTTACTGTTTAAGACTGACTATTTCGCTTAGATGACCTAGGTAACTCAATCTTAATCCTGAGCTAACTATGAACTCCTGTTTATTCGGGATTATCCTTAGATTTTCATAGGTGAGGGGGTGAGGGTTGGCTGAATAGTGCTGGCTCAATAAGTCTTCCATTTTAGGGGTAAGACTGGGTAGATAGTTGAGGATATAGGGTACAATAAGGAATTCACGCCTACCCGATTTAGGGATAGGAGAAAGGTTGTTATCTTAAGTACTAAATCCAGGTCTTGAACAAGGGGCCTCACCCTCTCATTGGCTCGAGATGGATCCAGTTTAGTGATTGGATCATAAATCAATTGTTCATTAGAGGATCAGTGGAACTTAAGGAGCAAGATATAATATTGGTGTGAAACAGCATATTGACTCAGCTGGTATTTTGAACAACCTTTGAAGGGTCGACTTATTGATTATGGTTAAATCAAGTGGACACAAATATATCTACAGTGAGAAAAGTACAATTATCGAGCTATAGTAGTATGACTTGATAGTTAATGAATACTGATTAATTTTATCTAAAGAATTTTGGCCAATTAATCTTAAATCGTTGGAGCTCATGATCTATAGGTCTATAAGGTCCCTCTACTGGCTCGTAAAACATGAACACCTTAAATGAATAAATTGAGTGAATTTCGAATGATATCAATTTGAAGTGTTCAAATTGAATTTCAAATTGAAATTAGGGTTTGAATTTGAATACGTTCAAATTCAAATTAGGGTATGTAGAATTATATTTGATATAAATAATGTTTTTCTTCATGGATTGTTAGAAAATGAAGTATATATGACTCAAGTACCAGGTATGGTAAACTCCTCAACTCTTACATTAGTGTGTAGACTGGAGAAAGCTTTATTTATATGGTTTGAAATAGGCTTCTCGTGCTTGGTTTGATAGGTTGACTTCCTTCCTTCCTTCGTTGGAATTTACAAACTCTAAAGTTGATTCTTCTCTTCTTGTATACCATGAAAGTGGAGTTTTTTGCTATATTCTTGTCTATGTTGATGATATTATCATCCCATATAGTTCACCATATGGTTGATAAGTTGATTATTAATTTGAATAACAATTCTCTCTCAAAGATCTTGGTTTGTTGAATTACTTTTTGGGAGTTGAAGTTTCATATCTAGAGGCTAAAGGTTTTTTTTTCCCACAAACGAAGTATATTTCATATCTATTGTATAAAGCCAAAATGCAAGATGCAAGATCAATTTCTACTCCTATGATAAGTGGATTTGAATATCAGCTTATCGTGGTGAAAAATTTGATGATGCAAAGTTATATAGAAGCATTGTTGGAGATTTGCAATATTTGACTTTAATGAGACTAGAAATTTTTTACTGTGTAAATAAAGTGTGCTAGTTTATGCACTTTCAAAATTAGTTTCATTGACAAGCAGTGGAATGCATTCTCATATATTTGACAAGAACTCTTGATCGTAGTTTGTTGTTTAAGCAGCAAAAGAACTTGAATATTCATGGATTTGTAGATGCAGACTGGGCTTCAGACCCAAAAGAAAGGAAGTAGACTTTTGGAGTTTGTGTTTATTTTGGAGGGAATTTAATTCAATTGACTTTAAAGAAACAAACAGAAATATCAAGATCTAGTATAGAAGCAGAATATAGAAGTCTAGCTCTTGCTTCTTCATAATTGATTTGGCTACATTCTCAGTTCACTGATTTACATGTTCAGTTATGTCAATCTCCAATTCTATTGTGTGATTCTCTTAGTGTTGTATATTTAAGTGCTAATCGAGTTCTTAATTCTCGCACCATGCATGTTGAAATTGACATTTATTTGGTTAGATATCTAGTACAACAAAAGAGGGTTCGGATTCAACATCTTCCAACTGCTGTTCAAATTGCAGATGTGTTCCAAGCCTCTTTCAGCTACAAAGTTTCTTCCTTTAAAAGACAAGCTCAATGTGTGTTCTTCTCATCACATAAGCTTGAGGGGTTATTAAGAAAACTCACTAGATCAATTTTATTCAGTTGGGATATATGTATTTGGATTGTTACAATTGATTGATTTAATTTTATGTTTCTGTTAATCGGTTGTATAGTTTGTTTATCATTTTTAAAGGTTATTGTATTTGATTATTGATCATCAATAAAGCATAACATCATTTGTGACCATTTTCCTATTTACATTCTAAATTTCTATAAAGATTGATGTGATTGATTCTGCATGAAAATGTTTTCAGAATTCGAAGGTAATTAATTATGTTTTTATTTATTTAATAAAATTAATCATGCTAACCTCATATAATTTTAATAGATTAATTAATAAAAATATTCATCAACTAATTATAAAAGAATCATGAAGATCATCTTAATTTGATAATTAATTACAATACCATTAAAAAATGAATACAAATACTAAGTCAAAATAAATAATACTAATTTTTTGGAAAATTGTAATAGATAGAAAAATCAAGAAAAATATCTAAGAAATATAGCCACTCTTTAAAATATTTACAAATACAGTAAATATTGACTCAACTATTGAACTTTTTTTAAATTCCAAATTTGCCCTCCGATCTCCTCCACTGAAAAATGCCTCAGATCCTACGATAAACACACGAAGGAATTAACTCAAAAACACTTCTAAGTAACACTTAATCACAGTGATCAAACAACTAAATCACAATGAACAGAATCAAATTTACCTTTCCAGTAAGAATGATGACTCCGATTGAACTATCGTCTCTGGCAACATTAAATGCTCGTATGGGCTCTTTAATTGTCCACGGCCGGAATGCATTCCTCCTCTCCGGTTGATTAATCGTAATCTAAAATTAGGGCATAGAAATTTGTAAATATTAAATAGATGAACACAACGACCAAATTGTTGAATTTGAAGCTCAATTAAAACCTTCGCAATGGTTTTTCCGATGGTCTTCTCGTAGATGATGTTGGTGAATTCCTTACTGGAATCGTCGTCGCTGATGCTCAAACGACAAGGTGAGTTGAAATGGCGTCGTGTTTGCGGTGGCATCTGTCCTTGATTAAGGCGGCAGAGAGGTGGATTGAGTCGGGTTTTGGCGAAGATGGAAATGGTTTTGGGCATGAAGCTTCAAGGCAGATCAATTTTATTTTCCTTATATTTCTCAAATTGAATGATAGCAGTGTATTCATTTATAATTTTTATAATTTAGTTTATTTTATTTTAGTATAGATAATAAAACTATGTTTGAATATAAGAAAATGAATTAAAATATTAAAAATAATAATAGTCTCTCTAGAAAGCATGTAACGGAAGAAAAACGGATTAAGTATTCTAATTCATTAATTTTGGCTTTGAATTAAGCATGTTCATAAACTAACAAGAGGGTTTCATGTCATACATTTGAAGAAATACTTGAATCACGATCCTCAGTGGCTATCTTTTTTAATTCAGCTCGTGAACCACCCCAAAGTCTTCCCTACTATCCTTTAGGTGTAAGTTGTGGGACTCAAAATAAGTTTGAATTGAGGAAACAAGGAGAAGAGGTTACTGCATCACCATGGTTGAAGGTCTTCTTCAACCTTTTTCAGCAAATTTCTATCCATTGCATGTCCGATTCTCAGCCCAATCTTCTTGATTTATTGCATAACTATCATGCAAACACCAATGCTGCATGTATTGCAGCTCATGCTTGGAAGATTGACTGAAATCATGGTGGAACCCTGAATAAGCTATTTGAATAAAAAGTTGAAAAATCTCATTTTTTGGGATTTTTCTATTTTCTATTCTTTTCCAATTTTGGTTTTTCTAATTGATTTCTAAAATCAGTGTTTATTTTCAAAAATGGAATCTTTATTAATTTTACAAAATTAATTCATTAATTAATTTTTTTATAAAATTAATAATAATCAATTAATTAAACAATTTAATTAATTCTAATTAATTCAATAACAAATATTAAATTAATTTAACACTAATTCTACCATCATAAATCTTATTCACGAATTTAATATTTAAATCATATTTAAATATTAATTGGTTCTCCAATTTCATTTAATTCCAAAATTACGCTACTCTGAGGCTAATACATTTGTGAGCTAGTAGAGGACCTATAGATCATGGGCTCCAAGATTAATTGGCTAAACTCTTTACATCGAATTAACCCATTCGTTAAAGATATATTGTGTGCACTCGATATAACCATGATTAGTAAGTTAACCCTTCACAGGTTGGGTCAAATTGTTGTTTTATCCCTGAGATTACCTCTTATTCTTTAAGTTCCACTATCCTCTAATGAACAATTGGTTTGTGATCCGATCATCAAACTGAGTCCCTCTTGGGCCAATGAGAGGGTGCGGCCCTTGTTCAAGATCTGGAGTCGGCTTTAAGAGAACAACCTCTCTGCTATCTCTATTAGGAGTGAATTACATCTTGCACTCTATGTCCCTAGATATCTATCCGATCTTACCCCTGAAATGGGAGGTTTATTAATCCAGTGCTATTGAGTCAACCCCCATTTATGCAAATCTAAGAATAATCCCGAATAAACTGGAGTTCATAGTTAACTCAGGATTAAAGTCAAGTTACCTAGGTCATCACTTTGAAATAGTCAATCTTAAAAAGTAAACAACGTTATAAAGTAATAGTGACTTATTTCGTGGTTCGATCTTGTGTAAACTCATTGCACATGACGCCCCCACTCCTCATGTCATTACATGTACGAATCGGGATCACTTCGTCTGTAGCACTTTACAACTCTTTATAACAACTACAGAGTGGACTGCATCCAATAGTGTTACTAGAATAAGGCACCCAACCTTATTACTATAGACCATTTTGACTATTTACTCGAACCTAATTCACCTTTATGTCTCCACATAAAGTTTAAGTACTCATGTAATAGTCATGAATATTTTAATTTATTGGATTTATGTCTAAAACGAAATAAGCAATTCATATTCAATAACAACTTTTATTGAATTTTCAGAATAAGTTTTATTGTTTACAAACCATGAGTTTTAGAACATAAAACATAACGCTCACGTGGTCTATCTAAGATAAACTTTCGTATTTTGCTGTTGTTTGTAAATATTTTCAGCAATTTTTTTTATTTAAAATAATTTTCCTAAATAGTATTAAAAATAAATATATTTGTGAACCTAAGTATAATACATGGAGTATTTATTGGGTTTACTTATAACTTTTATTAGGTTTATTTAGATTTAGATAGAAATTTAGACTTCGAATTACCTTCTAAATTTTGAAGAAGCGTAAATTAATATATTTAATAAAGTTTAAGATTTAAATGGATGTCAAGTAAAAATGAAATTTTTTTCAAAATAAATATAAATCAACTTTGAATAAACATGCTTATTATAGTAATTAATATAAGTTTTAAGTTTTATTTTAGTTTCTAAATTTTGAATAATATTCTATTTTGGTCCTTAAATTTTTAAAATATTTTATTTTAGTTCCTAAACTTCAGAAAATATTCGTTTTGGTCCTTAAATTTTTAATAAATGCTTATTTTGATCCCTGATATATTAAAAAAAAATTCAAAAAAATTACTTCAAGAAATTGACTTGAATTTTTTGATGACTCGGTTATCAAATAAGTTAATTACGCTAAAAAATATGGAGTTTCAATTTTAAATAAGATGACAAAGGATCTTTTTAGTTCAAATTTTAGTCATTTAGTATTTTGATGTATTGGTTGTCGGTATTTTATTTCACATTCATCTTACCCAATACACCTAGAATCTAGTCATAAAAAATACAAGCTCCTTCACATTTATGTTGAAGAGTTAACATAATTTTAATAGAAGAGACTAAAATAAAAACCTTTTAAAAGTTTATAAAACAAAACGAACATTTTTTAAAATTTAGAAGCTAAATTAAGTTTACTGAGGATTTAAATCGTAATTAAAATTTTTTTTATAATCTCATTGTCACTTTTTTTAGACTAGGGTTCATGGGTTGGGTTGGATTGAGTTGAAAGATTTTTTTATATTCAATCCAATTGTTGGGTTGTAAATTTTTTCAACCCAAATAACTCTTATTAGAAAATGAACTCAACCCAACTCAACTATAAAATATTTGGTTTGGATTAAATCGGGTCATTTATTTAAAATTTTATTTAAAAAAAAACAAAATGTAAATAAGTAAAAATATAATTTAATTATTTTCATATATTGAATAAAGATTAACTACTCAACTTCAATTTATATAGTGTAAATTTTCTTTATAAAGTGTAAATAAACTACTTTTAAGAGTTGTTAAAGAATAAATGATTAAAAAAAATAATGAAATTAAATAAAATTAAAATCAATATATGTATAAATAATTATGTTATAAGTAACAAAAAAAAATTATATATTAAAATTAATAATAAATTCGGATTGGTTTGAGTTATATTAAGTGAATTTAATGAATCAATCCAATCCAATTCATAAAATTTTCATTTATTTGAACTCAATCCAATCTAAATGAATTGACCCAATTCATCAAATCACACCAATTGAATTAGGTTGATTGGATTTTTCAGATCGGATTTTTTCGAAAATAGAGACAATGTTAATTAAATTTAACGTATTGATGGAAGGCAAATGGATGCGATAACCAAAAAGACTATATATAATTTATTTTGACAGAGACACTTTCAATGACGCGCTTTCAATTGTCTGTTTACATTAAACACTGACGCTTAGTTGGATCCCATACTCTCTCTCTCTCTTTCTCTTTCAGAGCCACAGATCTCTCCGCTTCTTCTTTCCTCTCTTTCTTCAACCTCTCTCTCTCTCTCTCACAGACGAAAATGGCGAACCTACGGAATACTGCTACAACCGCTAATGGAGGTTTTCTTCATTCCTTGCTTAGATTCTTCTCCTTCAGAGCTCTCCTCTCCGCCATTTCCATTGCATTCTTTCTCTTCCTCTCTTTCTCCTTATTCTTCACTTCCACCACTCACTCTTCCGATCTCACCCTTCCTGTAAGTTTTCGTCTTCTTTATTTCATCTTACTTTTTATTTTCTTCCTCATTATCATCTCTAATTTTCTCTTTCTGTTCCTTCCCACTATCATCATGATTTTGCTTTCTTTCTTGTGTCAATGGACTTCTCATTTCTGGAATATTACTTTAAATATCACTGTTCTCCTTCTATTATAATTATGTATTGTTTTGTGTTTGAGTTTTTGGATCCGGTTTTCGTAGATGCTCTGCCTCGCCTTAGATCGGAATTCTTCTTCAAATTCTCTCTCGAGCCTTGAATGTATTTCTTTTTCTTTTTTCTTTTTTCTTTTTTTAAACGAAGTTCACTTTATGAAACGTTTGCTTTTCGGATGTTGATATTTGTTCTGCTGTTTGTTTTTCTCTGGAATTTCCTTGGATGATGTTTTGTGTTGCGCACTGAAGTAAACGTGTGTTATGAAATTTTAGGGTTGCGATTCTGTTCCCTCAAACTATTATCATGATTTTGCTTTGTTTTGTGTTACTGGACTTCTCATTTCTGGAGTATTCCTTTAGATATCAATATTCTCCTGCTATTATAATTCTGTATTGTTTTGTGTTTGAGTGTTTGGATCCAGTTTCCATTGATGCTCTGCCTCGCTTTAGATCGGAATTCTTCTTCAGCTTGTCTTCTGAATGTACATTTTTTGTTTACATAGTTCGTTATATGAAACGTTTGTTTTTCAGATATTGACATTCGTTTTACTATTTGTTTTTCTCTGGAATTTCTTTGGATGTGTGTTGTGCTGTGCTCTGAAGTAAATGTGTGGTATGAAATTTTAGGGTTACGATTCTGCTCCATATCGAATTAATTCCAGAACAAGGCTTCCGCTAGCTGTTAAATCAGACCCGCTAAAATCACGGTTCGACCAGATCCGGAAGCAAGCCGATGACCATCGGACTTTGCTTCACGCCTATGCCTCTTATGCTCGAAGGCTTAAATTGGAGTATTCGAAGCTTGTTAGGGTATTCGCGGATCTTTCCCAGAATTATACGGATCTCAATAATAAACCCAGTTACCGTAGTCTCTTTGAGCCTGAAACAGCTTCTATCGATGAGGCTCTGCTTCGTCAGTTTGAGAAAGAGGTTAAAGAGCGTATTAAACTCACCAGACAAGTCATTGCTGAAGCCAAAGAATCATTTGATAATCAACTTAAGATTCAGAAGTTGAAGGATACGATTTTTTCAGTGAATGAATTATTGTCGAAAGCCAAGAAACAAGGTGCATTCTCAAGTTTAATTGCGGCGAAATCTCTTCCAAAAAGTTTGCACTGCATTGCAATGAGGTTGATGGAAGAAAGAATTGCACATCCAGACAAATATTCAGATGTAGGAAAGCCAGTACCACCAGAAATAGAGGATCCAAGTCTTTACCATTATGCAATATTCTCAGACAATGTAGTTGCTGCATCGGTTGTCGTTAATTCAGCTAGTAAGAATGCTGAAGAACCATGGAAGCATGTGTTTCATGTTGTTACTGACAAGATGAATCTTGGGGCAATGCAAGTTATGTTCAAATTGAAGGACTATAATGGAGCTCACATTGAAGTTAAGGCAGTGGAGGATTATAAGTTCTTGAATTCTTCCTATGTTCCAGTGCTTCGCCAATTAGAGTCTGCTAATTTACAAAGGTTTTACTTTGAGAATAGTGTTGAAAATGCAACGAAGGATACCACAAATATGAAGTTCAGAAATCCCAAATATCTATCAATTTTAAACCATTTGCGATTTTACTTACCTGAGATGTACCCAAAACTACATAGAATTCTGTTTTTGGATGATGATATAGTAGTCCAGAAGGACTTGACTGGCTTGTGGAAGATCGATATGGATGGAAAAGTAAATGGTGCAGTCGAGACATGTTTTGGCTCGTTCCACAGATATGCACAGTACATGAACTTTTCACATCCATTAATCAAAGAGAAGTTTGATCCCAAGGCATGTGCATGGGCTTATGGAATGAACTTCTTCGATTTGGATGCTTGGAGAAGAGAAAAATGCACAGAAGAATATCACTACTGGCAGAATATGGTAAGACAAACTACTTCTCAACTTGTATTCTGAATGTTCATTCCCTTCATGATAATTCTTTTTGCAAATTTTTTGGTCTGTCCCATTTCAAATATCTGACTGCCTATTAAGTTGCAATCAAATCATCTACTTGAATAACCGTATTCTAATTAGCAATTTTCTGATTTATTGGACAGCATGCCTTTATGTTAAAGTGTTTGATATTATTACATTTACTATAACCCTCTAGCTTAAACTTTTGGATGAATCAGTGATTTAATATGGTATCAAAGCAAGAGGTCTTATGTTCAAACCAGTGTATGAGGGTCTTATAGGATACTTTCTTCCACTTGAACTCAATTAATATTTAATATTTAAGATGTGTTTACGAATGCTAGTAATAGCACAATTTAAGTGCTTAATGACGAATCATTCATTTAGTTCTATTAGCTTAAAATTGCTTTCAAAAGTATGTTTTTACTTGTTCCTCTTGCCCTATCTCTAACCTATTAGTTATTGTTTCATGCAGAATGAAAATCGAACCTTGTGGAAGTTAGGGACATTGCCTCCTGGTTTAATCACATTCTACTCCACAACAAAGCCACTGGACAAGACATGGCATGTCCTTGGACTTGGTTACAATCCCAGCATCAGCAAGGGCGAGATCGAAAATGCTGCAGTTGTGCATTTCAATGGGAACATGAAACCTTGGCTAGACATTGCCATCACTCAATTTCGGCCATATTGGACCAAGTATGTGGATTATGACTTGGAGTTTGTTCAAGCCTGCAATCTTGGCCTTTAAATTGCCTCATGCATGTTCATCTTTATAGTGTTATAGAAGGAAAGATGTTGGGTCAGCTTATCCAAAGGAAAGCATTAACCATTCTTAGTGCCTATAAATATCATCATTTTGATTTCCCTTCTATTTTGTCACATAGAAATATTTGAGTTTTGAAGTAAATTATTATATGATTTTTTGAGGATGATTAAAATCTGTCGGTGGCATTACAGTTAGGCAGTTTCTTCCATTAATTTTGGGGGCCTACCTTACATTGAAAATATGGTTAAAAGAATTAATTGGAAGTTGGCTTGCTTTAATGGATTCTGAAGCCTGTCGGTGTAATTGTCAATTTATTATTCTGTTTTGTTCCAATTTGGAAATCTTTGTCAAATTAGGAATGTTGATTCACATTTTAATCTACATATTGGTCAAATTTAAATCAAAAGATAAGTTAGATAAATTTGCTAGAATTTGGGCATAATCAAATTTTCATTCCAGAAGAAATTTTAGAAAAGTGTATCTTAGAATTTTATTCCAAATCTAAATCAAAATTTGATAGAACCTAACATTTATATGTATTAGATTTTGATGTATTCTAAACTTCATCCCAAATATTTTATTTTAAAATAAATGTAAAATTCAAACTCTAGTCATGTTATTTCAAATTTAGAAATGTTGTTATATTCATATTCAATTAATATCAATTTGGTACAGTAGTTTGAGATCAAATTTGTTATTGAAAATTTTAATTGATAATAGTACATAAAAAAATGTCAAAAACAGAAAAGAAAAGGAAAAAAAAAAAAGCAAAGTCAGCATATAGACTTGTAGAACTTAGGCTTCGTTTACCTCATTGAAAAATCAATGGAAATTAAAAAAAAAATAAAAAATCATTTGACTACTTTTGATGTTGTTTACTTGTGTTTTGTAATTGTAATGACACATGGACTCCACATCCAAATTTGTAATGAAATAACGCGATCCGATTGATGAATAAAGAATATTCAATTCGATTGCATGTGAGAATTATATCTTGCCGCTATCATTACTATCATAGTTATCGTTATACTACCATTGAAAAATTATCGATTTTGATATTTTTATTATTACCGTTAGTGCTCGATCCTTAGAGGTGGAGGTAAAGGTAGCGGTAACAATAAATTCGACAAAATTCATTATTTTAAGTAAATGCGATTAAAATCAATCCAATTACATTTACAATTCAAGTTCATCACAGTTGGTCCATCAATAAAATTTCATTATTATTACATTAATTTTCATTACGGTTTGATAAACATGACCTTAAGGTTAAACACCTTTACACTCTCAAATAGTCAAACACACTATAAATCCATTTGCACTTCCAAACCGTAATTGTTTTAACTTATAGACTAATTAATTTTTAGACTAAACAACTCTAGATTTAATAACTCAATTTAAAGTTTTAAATGTTCCCAAACTAAAAAAAAAATTGATCGGTTATGCATAATCTCTCACACTTTCATCCTTTTTTGTATGTTATTCGATTACGATTTTGTTTTAAATTTTTATTTTTATAATTTTTTTCTCATAATTTCATTACTATAATTTTTATTTTCTTGGAAAAACATTTGAATTCTGAATCACAAAAATAATTTTAAATTCTTAATCTTTTTTCTTGTTTAGTTGTAGAACTCGGCTTGGACTTTGAACTCCTCATTAAAATGTTGGCTTGAGTAATGTGTCTGCATAACATAATTGAGGTAGTCAAATTATAGATTGATTCGAAATGTAATCTCATTTTTGTGGAAAGTGTTTTCTAAAAAAATGTGTTTGAAATGGTTGTAGCCTAGTAGTCAAGTATTACTTGAGTCAAAATATAGGTCTTTCACATATTACCATAGAAGACTAACTGTTTTAAATCGATGGCTTACGTAATTCGACCTTAATCATGAACTAACTATGAACCTCTGTTTCTTTGGGATTAACTTTAGATTTGCATAGGTGAGGGTTGACTCAACAGCGCCGGTTCAATAAGCCTCCCATTTCAGGGTAAGACCGGATAGATAGTTGGGAACATAGGGTGCAAAACGGAATTCACACCTATCCGATGTAGAGATAGTAGAGAGGTTATTCTCTTAAGTACTAAATCTAGGTCTTGAATAAGAGGTCTCACCCTATCAATGGCCCGAGAGGGACTCAGTTTAGTGATTGAATCACAAATCAATTGTTCATTAGAGGATTAGTGAGACTTAAGAAGTAAGATGTAATTTTGGGGTAAAACAACATTTGACCCAGTGTTATTATGAACAGCCTGTGAAGAGTCGACTTACTGGTTATGGTTAAATCAAATTGACAGAAATATATCTACAGTGAGAATAGTGCAACTACTGAACTATAGTAGTGTGTCTCGGTAATTAACGAATATTGATTAATTCAGTTTAAAGAGTTTAGCCAATTAGTCTCAAATCGTTGGAGTTCATGATTTTTAGGTTCATAAGGTCCCTCTACTAGCTCGTAAATCTTGGATTAGTATATTGAGTGATTTTGAAGCGTTCAAATTCAATTTAGGAATTAAATTTGAAGTGTTCAAATTTTAAATTAAGATTTGAATTTGAATTGTTCAATTTCAAATAGGGTTTAGATAATTATATTCGATATAATTGATATTTAACTTATCGAAATTAAACGTAATTGGAGAGTTTAAAATATTTTATGTTGATTTAAATATTAATTACATGAATAGGATTCATGTATGATAAAAGTGTTTAATTAATTTAATATTTGATATTAAATTACTAATTAATTAATTAATTTTTTAATTAATTAATTAAAAATCAAATTAATTTTTAATTTTCAAATTCAATTTTAGAATTTGAATTTTGTATTTGATTAATTTTGAATTAAATCAATATAAATTGAAAATTGATTATTCAATAGTGGGATTACCTAACTTTTGAAGTGTGGATTAATCCCAAATGCCGATACCTATCCCACTTGATATTGCCATTTGAAGTGTCATGTAGCTGATAGCTTGAGTTCTTGCATGTATATGATATATAAAAAGCTCAGAATTTCTGAGTTTGAAGATGATGAAGATTAAATTTTTGAAATTCAGCAAAACTCTCTCTATCCCTCAAACCCTCTCCGATTCCATACACAAATTCACTTCAATTCTAAGTTCCACTACTCAAATCCAAGTTGGAGAATAATAGAGAAGACACTCTTGGTGGTCTTTTGTTGATTTGAAAGTCAAATTCGTGGAAAACTACTTGGATTCGGAGGAATTCTTCAAAGGTATATGTTCTAAAACCCTATTCTTTGAAAATCTGTTTTTGTATACTTTTGAAACTCAAATTAAATGTAATTAGAGTGCTTATTGGTTCTGATTGCTTCTGTTGTATATTTATACATTCCATCAATTGGTATCAGAGCATGATTTAAGTACTCAATTAACATTAATTTGAGTTTAATGGGTGAATTTCTATGGATGCATGTTTGGTTGACTGATATGGTTGAAATTCAACTTTGGCATTAGATTTCTCTTTGTTTATGAAGTTTAATTTATAATTGACTCTTGACAGATGAGCTTATAAGCTGATCTTGATGAAACCCATAGTGTTGCAACACTAGGGTAGAGCATTGCAACGCTACTCATCCTAGCCTAGAAAGGCGTGCGTTCATGAGTCAGTTTGCACGAGTGAAGCTAGTTTGACCGGTATTGTTGGTTTTTGGTCCGGTTCAACTCCCTTTGGTCTGGTTCAGCCTCATTTGGAATCTTGGAGAGCCGGTTCGAGCAATTTGGGTCTGGTTGGGATCTGGTTGAGCAGTCCAGATTCAAGTTAAAGTTGTTTTTGACTCTTTATGTAATATTTAGTCATTATGGTTGCTTAGGATGCCAAAGTTGAACCATATTAGTGGTGTTTAAATATTTTTGCATGTGACGTATGTTATATTAAAATTGAAGCATGTATGTGCATAATGTATGCCATGTAAATTTAAAATCCCACCATAGGAAGCATGTTACATGCATTGAAAATATATTATAAAGAGTTATAATATGCATTATGCATGTTTAGGGTTTCTATAGTTTAATATAAGTGTTATATTAAAGTATGTATGTCTTTGTTTTATGTTATGGATGCAAAGCATGTCTATTATTTTATAAGTTGTTATAAAATTAGATTAGACATTAAAATCCATAACAGAGACAATTTGCATGCTCTGTAGGCTAACCACTTGTTTTAATAGTTAAAATAGGTCATTATCTTATAAAACTACGATTACAAACTCAACGGGTATATAATCCTATTTAAGGTTGAGGGTACTTAAGTTGACAGTCCATGAAACACCTACTACCTGAGGATTATGGTCGAGTAATTGAGTGTTGTTAACCGGTTATATGAGCATGTGTGAGCGGTGTAAGGTGTTAAAATTGGTTTATCACCTAAACATCGTAGGTTAAATTCCAATTATAAATGTTATACCTGGATAAACCACATAGACTTATGTTGTTTAATTAGTCAGAATAAACGTAAGTAAAAGTATATCCAAACAAGTAGAACATTACCACGGGAGATGAGTGAATAACATATATGATATGTTGTTAGAACACTTCAGTGGGAGATTAGTAACATATACGATATATTTTTCTTATCTCTCAAGTCTCTAAGAGTTCACACCTGAGATTCATGTTTGGCTTCGTGTCACCCTGGGAGTGACCTCCATTCGGAAAGTATTTGCATGAGTCAATAGCAAGGTGAATAGGGGAAGTAGTTCATAGTACAATTAAATATATATGATATATTAATCTTAGCTCTCACGTCCCTAAGAGTTCACATCGTGAGATTCATTCTTGGTTTCGTGTCACTCTGGGAGTGACCTCCATTCGAAAAGTGTTTGCATGGGTTAATGGTACGATTAAATATATACGATATATTGATCTTAGCTCTCACGTCCCTAAGAGTTCACAGCGTGAGATTCATACTTACTAGGGGTGTTCGTGGGTTGGGTTGGGTTGGGTTGAATGACTTTTTAGACCCAACCCGATTGTTCGGGTTGTAAATTTCTTCAACCCAAATAACCCTCATTAAAAAATGAACTCAATCCAACCCAACCATAAAACATTTGGATTGGTTTGGTTCGGGTTACTCGGGTCATTTATTTAATTTTTTTTATAAAAGGAAGTAAAATATTGATACGTAAAATTTTGATTTAACTATTTTCATATATGAATTAAGATTAACAACTCAATTTCAATTTATATAATGTATAATATTTTTTCAAAGTACAAAAAAAGAAATTATTTTTAAGAGTTGTTGAAGAATAAATTATCCAAAAAACTTTTAAAATTAAAGAAAACTAAAATAAATACAGTATATCTAATTGTACATAAGCAATATATATATATATATATATATATATATATATATATATATATATATATTAAAGTTAATAATAAATCCGGGTTGGTTTGGGTTATTTTAGGTAACCCATGAACCAACCCAACCCATAAATTTTTTATTTATTTGAATCCAACACAACCCAAAAAGTTCATAACCTAACCCAAACCGAACGGGTTGGATTGGGTTGATTGATTTTTTCGGGTCATCGGATTTTTTGAACACCCCTAATGCTTGCCTTTGTGTCACCCTAGGAGTGACTTCCATTCAGAAAATGTTTGTGTGAGTCAATAGCAATGTGAATGGGGGAAGTAGATCATAGTAAGTGGGTAAAGGATATATGTAACGTGTTTTACAGTCTCTTCCATTAGTTTGGACCGTGAGATTTCTATGTTGCCCCTGTTGTCGTCTTTTGGGTGGCATTAGCTAGTTGTTAACCACAACTATCCCCTCGGAGGGTTGTAACATAGGATTTAGAACAACTCGAACTCCAAAAATAGATAGGATTTCTTAGGTCGATTCCCAACCTTGACTCTCTAATTCGGTAGCATCGTTAGGGCTGCTAATCTCTGAAATCTAAAAATAGAGGATTACATTTATAGAATTACTAAGTGTTAGTAAGTTCTTGACAGAAAGCAGTAACTAAATGACTATAGGAATAAGAGTTATTCTGGAGATAGTATTTACTCAAGAGCGTCTTGCATTAGTGAAAGAGTATTTGACTGCCCCTTGGTAGCACTTATTCTAATTCACTATTAAAGGAAATCAGACATAAGGATTTCCATGAGTAGTGGAAGGATCATTCCAAATTTCAATCGTATATGAACATTCACAATTACAGTCATAAACGGAAACAACAAGCTATGCACAAACCCGAAATTACAACATGTTTTACTCTACGATCATGGGAAAGAATACACATACCTTTGAAGACTCATCTTCAAGACCCTTGATCACGAACGCTCGTTCACAGAAACACGACAACACACGAACGCTCGAACTCTATGACCGCAACACTGCATGACCCACAGCGATCTCGAACACAACGATCACCTAGATCACAAACATAGCAAATGCAACGAACAACTTCCACAGAACCTCGATAGCGTTGAGTTGAGTATGACACCACCACAAAGATTACCTTCGTATTCTTGTTGTGAGAATCTAGAAGTGTGGGCTCTGTGTGGACTTGGTTAGAGGCAGAGATTGGAAGAGAACAATTGTGTAAACGATTGAGCAAGTAGGAGATGTCAAAGTATATCGTATAGATGATGCCTAATGTTTAACAAAAGCTATACAATCGTTTAGCTCATCGGTCAACTGAGTGTCTATCGTATAGAAACACTCCACGATCGTCTAGTCTCTCCAAGTTGTCGTTTAGTAAATCGTATTTACTTGACAACCTTTCCGTGAGAACTTTCCGAGAATGGAAATCTCAAATCAACGATTACTAAAATTTGGAAAACATTTTTCCTTTTTATCTCATAGTTACCATGAAACCACCAATAACCTCACACTCAATTGGTTATTAGAGAAAAAGAGATAATTATCCAATAATTAATATTATTATAAATATATACCATAACCAACTTACCATATTATATTTATAACCTATAGTTTTAATATTTCATCTCATAAAATATATAAACCATAGCTTTTTTTCTATTCTATGGTCCTTAATGTAAATCTCATTTACATTAATCATCCACTAGATGTATCTTATCATATATAATCGAATTACCTCTTGTCAATTTGAACATTTCAAATCAACACCAAGAACTTATTCTCAACTTGAATCCATTGAGCTACCAATGGAACCTTATGAACCTGTAGCTCGAACCTCCAACAGTACGTGAATAACTTACTAACTTTTTAGTCACGGGATCCACCATCCGTTAACTGTCAGGCACTTCACTAAAGACCGACAACTAAACTCTCCTTACTATTGATATATTATGTGTCCATCTTAACTAATCATAGTGCGATAACCCTTCACAGATCGCTCGTAAATACAGCTTAGCCAATAACCATTATGCCCCTGTAGTTACATCTAAGTCCTTAAGTACCACTGATCCCTCTAATGAACATAAGTCATAGTCCTACTATGACTGAGTCCTCTCTTTCAAAGAGAAGTTGTGGCCACTATGTTCAAGCCCCGGAATCAGCCTTTAAGGGAGCAATCTATCTACTTACCCCTGCTTCAGAGAAGGAGTGAGTTCCATCTTGTGTAACTCAGTTCCCAGCTCCCAAATTAGATAAGTCCCCAAAAAGGTAGACATGTTGAGTTGGCAATCTGGCCACTCTCACCCATACTAAACAAAGGACCGCCCTCAAAGGCAGGAGTTCCCAAAACACTCAGGATTAGGGTCATGTCACCTATGGTCGTTTAGGTGAGATGTAAGTCTCCAGTATCAATGGAATTATATACAGAGACGAATCATCTCATGGTCCGGTCTTATACAAACTCTTTGTATAGGACATCCATTCACATGTCTCCACATGAATGGTCAAGATCTACCATCTGTAGTAGTTCACAACACTTGCAAACCTTTACAAAACGGGTCGTATCCGTAATGTCACCAGGATCAGGTATCCCACCTTAATCCTTAAACTACAAACCTATTTAGGTTATCACTTAAGGCATGATCCACTTGTATATCTCATATATATGCTTAAGTTTATATACGATAACCATGGAGCTTTGTTTATTAGATATGAGTAAATTCCAGAATGAAATAACTCTTATTTCTTTTCATAACAATGTGTATATATTACAAACAACAAGACTCAAAGAGAATTAGGACACCAATCCCAATAACTATAGTATCAATACAAATAAATAATGAATTTTGGGTACATTATTACTTTTGCTAAAATTGAATTGGGTTTAAAAGCAATTTACTAATTATAATTTGTTTAAAATTTCAGTATGTCGAATTCTTCCAAATTACATGCTTCCAGTTTAGTTAACGGTAATAAATATTCAACATAGAAATCAAATATACTAGCAGACGATAATTTGAAATTTCTTTTAACAGAGGAATGTCCTCTATCTCCCAATTCATCTTCAAATAAAAAAGTTTTGAACTTCATACATGAGGATATGAAAGTAGGACGACAAAGTAAATATGATTTGCTTGTCATTGAGACATGCTTAGTGGAAAATGATTAAAAAGACCTGAATAATAAATTCAGGTGCCACTAATCATATCTATGCTTTCACTCAGGAAACTTGTTCTTGGAGACAGCTTACAAAAGGTGAAACAACCTTTAAGGTAGAGACCAGGGAGGTTGTTTCAACTCAAGCAGTGGGAGATATGAAGTTATTTGTTAGAGATAAATACATTTTACTTGAAAATTTTTATTATATTCCTTCTATGAAAAGGAATTTAATTTCTATCTCATGTTTACTTAAATGTAATTATAAAGTTTCTTTTGAAAATAATGAAGTGTTCATTATTTCAAAAGGTCTTAAGATATGTTCTACAAATTTGGAAAATAACTTATACTTGTTAAAACCAATTGAGGTAAAAGCTGTTTTGAATATAGAGATGTTTAAAACAGCTAAAACTCATAATAAGAAAAGGAAAATTTCTCAAAATGCCCGTTCTGTCGATTCTAAATAATTTATACGTCCACTGCCCGTTCTATCGTGACTCGTCGTCGCGCCTTGCCGACCTCTTCTTTTTTGCCGAAAACTTGGAATTTCGGGTGAGATTTAAGGTTTATTTGGTTTTTATTTAATGGGCTATGAATGCCCATCAAATTCGCTCTAATTTAAGTAATACCCATGATGTGTTGTTGCTCAGATCGGGGTTTTGAGGCTTTTTTCGGCACTGTTTAGTAGCTTGGGGGTGAATTGTTCTAACACACTTTATGGGTAAGACTGTAGTTCTTGAGTTGTTTTGTTTGGGTTTTAACCTTAGAATTTATGTCACGCATAAGGATTAGGTTTTTGGCTGTCATTTAAAAGTAATTGAGGGTCACATTACGTTTTGGGTGAATGATTTGGGACGATTTAAGATAATTTTATGTATGGATTTAAGCCTAATAGGTTTAATTAATTTTTGGTTTAGGTAGTAGTGTTGACTTAAGGTCTCTCAAGTTAAAAGGGGAGATTAAATTCCTTACGCTAGATTATTGTGGTAAGTTACCTATTGTTGGTTTGCCCTCGAACCTAAGTATGTGTTGAATATTGGTTCCTACTTTAGCATTTATGCCTATGTGAGACTAATAATGACTATTAGCATTTTTATCGAGCTATGCACATCGCATGTTATGAGCCTTCGGGTTCACACCCTATACTTCTATTACGATGTTCCCGGCTATGCACGTCGCATGTTATGAGCCTTCGGGTTTACACCCTATGCTTCTATTATGATGTTCCCTTGGGTTCCCCACTTATGTTTATGACTGTGTCCCTCCAGGTTCACTACCTATGAAAGCGTGTCCTCGGACTTTGCCCTTTATACTTATGCCTATGCCTACGATGCATTTTTTGCACTTGAGTCCCAATAGGAAGGCTAATAGTTCACCTAGTGAGCCCAGTAGTGGGTTACTTATGTCATACCCACTCCCAGATTACCCTCTTAATTTGAAAGAGGATATGACTGTGGTAGTTACTAGCCCTACCGCCAGCACTTACCACCTTAGCCTTCCTATCTAAAGGCCAACCTATTAAACATTAATTATGTATGCATACAATATGTCTCCTTAAGGTTCTAAATAATATTATATAAACACATGCATACAGCCATGACATACCATCTAAGGGAAAAATATTCACAGATGGGCCCAAACAACTCTAACAAAGCCCTAGTCTCTCTCAAAACATGTGTACATAAACAAATCATCAACCTAAGTCTTCTTAATAAGTCGGGTCTTTCAGTGGCAAGCAGCAACAGGATCAACCTTGAGGAATCTGACCGCTACCTGACAAAGGAAAACACAGAAAATTTATGAGCCCAGTGAGTGACTATAGATTCATACTACGTCATGCATTACATCACTATAACATGTAAGTATACCGATGAATATCTCAAGAAACTTTCTCTAAATATAGCTTAAAACCATTCTTATACATCATTAAATATCATTATTCCTTAGTTGAGAACGAGTCTAAAACACTCTAACTCCCAACCTCTATTACCAACCAAGAGATCCATACTTCGGCCTCCCTTTGGTGGTGTATGACCTAGGAGACCCATATTTCAGCCTCTCATTTAGAACTACCTACGTGCACGTGGAGTTTTCTAAGTACCGTCAATACCTTAGGTATTATTACCCAGATACTTTCTCCATGTCCTTTACTATCAGGTTATTTCGTAGCATCAAATTAAGTTTCATTGCATATCATTTACACAAGAACTCATTCTATCATATCCTTCCTCTAGGAAGCATATTTCAACATTAAAATCCTAACTTTTGTAACGATTTCACAACATACCTTGGTCTGTGTTAAACATATACAAGCCGGGGTAGATACGCTAAGCTATTCATTAACCATTTGTTGCTTGAGGGAGTATAAATTCACCATTAACATCACTGTAACTTACTTGGCCTTATATGCATAAGTATTAAAATCATTAAGTTCACTTAGTCACTCACAGCTTGTCAAGGCTCTTAACGGTTTATATGCCTCTCCTAGCTCTTCTTAGCCCGAAAGAACATAATTCCCAGTTAAACTACTTAGAATTCTTAGTAAAATACCTCAAATAGTTCATTTACTAATGGAACTTTCATCAACAAAGACAGCATTACTAACGAGATGATCATCACGAGTGAATTCATACTTCATGAGCGAGATCCTCATGAGTGATATCCTCATCATGAGCGAGATTAAGCTTTTTCTAGCAAACTTTCGTCCTAGCGATACTCACCTTACCAGCGAGATTCAGCCCAAATTTCAGCGAGATTTCTTTTTTGAGTGAAATCTTTATTACAAAATTAGCGAGATTATCATCCTGAGTGAGATCCTCATGCCCTTTATCTTGCTCTCGCTCTCTATGGTGAGCTGTTTGCTTGTTCTTCCCAAACAGTTGTCTGCTTCTGCACAGATTCTTTGTTTCAACTTCAAAAATTCATAACTCAAAATCTAAAATTCTTTTCAAGAAACTTTCTTCTACTAACTTGTTTAGAATTAAGTAACTTTCTTACCTTAAACTTTCAGTGGAAAATTTCTTATGGTTTGGCCTGGAGCTTCCAATCTTCACCTCAGGTCCTGATTAATCCAAGATTCCGCCTCTTCTACAAATTCTTCACTTTTTGTTCTTTTCCTCCAACAATCTTTTTCCGACAAGACAACCTCGAAAACTAGATTCTCCTAGCTTTTAAATGGCCGATTTCACTAAATTTTCTCATGCCAATTGCCAAAACCATGCTTTTGAAATTCCCTTTCCTTTTAATCTTCCTGCCGCCTCCCGAGTTCAAGGATAAAACCGCCACGTCACCCCTACATTTAGTGCCTACAGCCAAAACCAGTAAATGAGCTTCCTCATTTAATATGTTTTTCTTTTCCCTTTCTCCACAACTCCTATAAATAAACATAGATTTCCAATTGTTAAATATTTAATATAACATTCCCTTGACTAGACATGCTTATCTAGAAAAATTAGAGTTCGGGGTTTACATTCACCTCCCCCTTAAAAGAAATTTCATCCTATAAATTTACCTGATATGTCGTTTGAAAAGTTGAGGATATTTCTTTCTCATTTGTTCTTCAGGTTCCCAGGTAGCTTCCTCGATTCCATGATTACGCCATAGCACCTTCACTAAAAAAATCGTCTTATTTCTGAGTACCTGGTCTTTCCTGTCTAAAATCTCGATGGCCTCTTCCTTGTAAGATAAATCTTCTTTGAGCTGTACTGGTTATGTTGTTAGTATGTGCATTGGGTCAGGCACGTATTTCCTTAACATTGACACATGAAATACGTCGTGAATACAAGTTAGATCCATCGGCACCTGCAATCTATATGCTACTGGACCAATTCGTTCCACAGTTTCATATGGTCCGATGTACCGTGGACTTAACTTTCCTTTTCTCCCAAATCAGAGAATTCCTTTCCATGGGGACAGCCGAAGGAATACCCGATCTCCAACTTCAAATTCTAGTTCTCTTCTTCGCTTATTAGCATAGCTCTTTTGTCTATCTTAAGCCGACTTAAGATTATCCCTGATAAGTTTCACATTCTCCGTTGTTTGTTGAACTAATTCTGGACCCAATAATTGTCGTTCTCTGACTTCATTCCAACATACTGGGGTCCTGCAAGGTCGGTCGTACAATGCTTCATAGGGAGCCATTTTGATACTAGAATGGTAGCTATTGTTGTATGCAAATTCAATCAATGATAAGTGTGTATCCCAACTTCCTTTGAATTGTAATACACAAGCTCTTAACATATCTTCCAGTGTATGTATAGTTCTTTCCGACTGTCCATCTGTTCGTGGATGAAAAGCCGTACTGAAATGCAATTTAATGCCCATAGCCTTCTATAAACTAGGCCAGAATTTTGAAGTAAACCTCGAATCTCGGTCTGACACTATCAACACTGGGGCTCCATATTGACTCATTATCCTATCCATATAAATCTTAGCTAGACGGTCTAGTGTAAAAGTAACTTTTACTGGTATAAACTTGGCCATCTTGGTTAGTTTATCAACTATTACCCAAATGCCATCGTATCCTGAGGGCGTCCTAGGCAATCCAAATAGAAAGCCCATTGTCACATGCTCTCACTTCCACTCAGGCACTAGGAGTAGATTAAGTAATCCTGCTGGTCTTTGTCTCTCAGGTTTTACTTGTTGACAGATTATACATCGGTCCACATATTCAGTTATGTCTTTCTTTATCCCAGGCCACCAGTAAGATCTCTTTAAAGTTCTATACATCTTGGTGCTCCCTGGATGCATAGCATAAGCGGAACTATGTGCTTCTTCTAGAATGGCTTGCTTAAGTTGTAGCTTATTATATACACATATTCTCCCCTCCTTTTCTAGTACATTACCTGCTCTCAGTTAAAAGTCAACTCTGATTTACTTACTTACATCATCAGCAATCTTCTAAAGGTCAGGGTCTTTCCACTGATCCTGCTTAAAGTCTTCTACTAGGGTAGGCCTTACTTGGAATGTAGCTATCATCCCTCCTAACGGTCCCATTGATAAGGGGTTTTAGAATTCCTGAACTCCTGCAATAATATTCCTTTCATTGTACCAATAATGGCCTTGTGTCCCGAGGACTTCCTACTTAGTGCATCTGCTACAACATTAGCCTTACCAGGGTGGTACTCGATGGAACAGTCATAATCTTCAATCAATTCAATCCATCTTCTTTGTCTTAGATTTAACTCTTTTTTATCAGAGATATATTTTAAACTTTTGTGATCTATGAATATTCTGCAACACTCTCCAAATAGGTAATGTCTCCACAACTTTAGAGCCAAAACAACTGCTGTCAATTCTAGATCATGCGTAGGATAAATGCTCTCGTGCTTCTTAAGTTGACGAGAGGCATATGCAATCACTTTCCCATCCTGCATCAACACAAATCCCAATCCTTTTCGGGATGCGTCACAATAAATCTCAAATTCCTTACCTAGAATAGGCAAGGTAAGCACTGGTGCTGATACTAGTCTTTGTTTCAGCTCCTAAAAACTATGCTCACACTTCGACGACCATTCAAACCTCATGCCTTTCTTGGTCAAGTTCGTCAATGGAAGGGATATCTTAGAGAAACCTCCACAAACCTCCGGTAATAACCAGCCAAACCTAGGAAACTGCGTATCTCTGAAACAGTCGTGGATCGTTTCCAATTAACTATTGCTTCCGTCTTTTGGGAATCTATGCTGATACCATCTGCTGAAACAACATGCCCAAGATATACAACCCAATCTAACCAAAAATCACATTTACTAAACTTAGCATATAACTGCCTATCTCGCAGAGTCTTCATACTATCCTCAGGTGGGTTATATGATCCTCCCTACTACCAGAATATACCAGTATATCATCAATGAATACTATCACAAACTGGTCCAAGTAGGGATGAAATATCCTGTTCATAAGATCCATAAATACTGCAGGGGCATTTGTCAATCCGAATAGCATTACTAGAAATTCATAATGTTCATATCTTGTTCTAAATGCGGTTTTAGGGATGTCAGCTTATTTCACCTTCAGTTGATGATACCCCTATCTCAGGTATATCTTTGAAAACACTATAGCTTCTCTTAGCTGATCAAACAAATCATCAATGCGTGGTAACAGATATTTATTCTTAATCGTTACCTTATTCACTTGTCTATAATCGATACACAATTTAAGTGTACCATCTTTCTTCCTTACAAATAACACCGGATCTCCCCAAGACGATACACTAGGTCGAATTTATCCTTTGTCAATTAACTCCTGCAGCTGAACCTATAATTCTTTTAACTCAGTTGGTGCCATTATATACGGTGTCTGCGACATAGAAGTTGTTCCTGGAATTAAATCAATAGTAAACTCTACCTCTCTGTCGGATGGTAGTACTGATAATTCCTCAGAAAATACATCCCAAAACTCATTTACCACGAGGACATCTTCTGGGTTCAGCTATTTCCCTTGAGCAACACTACGTGAGCCAGATAGGCTTTACATCCCTTACTCAGCAGCTTCCTAGCTTTCGCTGCTGATATAAGATTCCCCGCACTTAATCTTTTAATTCCTACTAGTATTGCATGTTGGCCATTTGATTTTCTAAGCACTACCTTCTTCTTATAACAGTCCACTAAAGCACGATACTTACTTAGAAAATCCATCCCTAGGATAACATCAAACTCCAACAGCTCCAAGGGAAGTAAATCAGCATAAAAGTCCTGACCATTGATCAGTATCTCACAATGATTATAACATTTATCTATTGTTATCACATCTCCCAAAGGGGTAAAGATATATAGCTCTTCAGGCATAGACTCAACCAACCTATTTATACTAGATACATACATGCTAGATAGAAATGAATGTATGGCACCAGGGTCAAATAAAACATAAGCAGACTGTCCACATAATATGACATTACCAGTCACAACATCTGGAGACTCCACTGCCCCCTGGTGTGTCACGGCATACACTCGCCCCTTTGCTGGGGTCGACCCACGACATTCTTCTGCTTGGCACAACTTGACTCTTCGCCTCGATTTCCAGCGCCCTTTGGTTGGTTAACTGTCTAAGAGGTTGTCTGTTGTGTTGTTGGGGCATCCCTGTTCACCTGGGGACAGTCCCTCTTGAAATGCTCTGCTTGTCCACATTGAAAACATACACTTCTGCAACTATAGCATGCTTCAAGATGCCTCTTGCCACAACTAGGGCACATTGGTTTCCTGTCTGTGCTGGCTACCGACTCACCAGCTCGTGGCATCTCTGGTCGGCTAACTGCACTGGCTGAGGATTTCGATTTCCTTTTCCTAGATCCCTGCCAACTTGTTCCCCTGAATTGGCTTCCACTAGTCTGAGTTACAATTGAAGGTCGGGATCCTCTGTCTCTAGGCCCTACTACTGCCTCACTACCTCTTGGCAACTGCTCATCATCTGCCAAACTCCATTCGATTCGTGTCGCCATTTCTACTAACTGGTTAAAATCTAGCAAATTAGCCGTGGATGTCACCGGAGTTCTAATTTCTTTCCCTAAACCTTGTTCAAATTTCCTGCATCTATCTCTTTCCTCTGCAATAATCAGCAGAGCATACTGTGATAACTCTGTAAATTTTTGCTCATATCCTGCCACTGACATTGTTCCCTGCGTTAGTCTGAGGAACTCATCCCCTTTTTGCATATCGGAACGAGCTAGGGTAATACTTGTCTTCAAAGGCCTTCCTGAACTCAGGTCATAACATCGCATCAGTACTGGCTCATCTGGCGGATATCACTTTCCACCATTTCTCTGCTCCTTTTTGTAATAGAAAGGTGGCTAGCCCCATTTTTTTGTCCTCCGGACAACTCATAACATTAAAACATTTTTCAACTACATCCATTCATAACTCGGCTTCATCTGGGTCTGCTGTACCTTTAAATGTCACAGCCCTTAGGGCTTTAAACCTCTCAATACCATATTTCTTCTCTGGGTATGCTCGTACTGACCCTACACTGGCTGTTAACCTCTGCACTATCCTGTCAAAAACCACATCTTCTAGCTGAGAATCTGCCCTTGCCTGTGGAGTACTAGACTCTCCCTCGGATGTTGTTTCCTGACCCACTGGATCATTCACCTTCTTTTTTCCACCCAGTGGGTTCTTTCTAACCTTCGGGCCCCTATTGGTAGGGTCAGTATTCCTGCCTCATGTCTGCTTACTCTGTCTGCCACTTTACCTCGGCATTTCACCTATTATAATGTACACATGTTAGGGACTCACACTTTAGGGACTTAGACTTATACATGAACTTTCCCTTCTATTCCCAAAACCTTATGCTCTGATACCAACTTATCATATCCCCTCCCAGATTACCCTCTTAATTTGAAAGAGGATATGACTGTGGTAGTTACTAGCCCTACCGCCAGTACTTACCACCTTAGCCTTCCTATGTAAATGGCAACCTGTTAAACATTAATTATGTATACATACAATATGCCTTCTTAAGGTTCTACATAGTATTATATAAACACATGCATACAGCCATGACATAATATCTATGGGAAAAATATTCACAAATGGGCCCAAACAACTCTAACAAAGCCCTAGTCCCTCTCAAAACATGTGTACATAAACAGATCATCAACCTAAGTCTTCTTAATAGGCCGGGCCTTTCAGTGGCAAGCAGCAACAGGATCAACCTTGAGGAATCTGACTGATACCTGACAAAAGGAAAAACAGAAAATCTGTGAGCTAGTAGCCCAGTGAGTAACTATAGATTCATATTACGTCATGCATTACATCACTATCACATGTAAGTATACCAATGAATATCTCAAGAAACTTTCTCTAAATATAGCTTAAAACAATTCTTGTACATCATTAAACATCATTATTCCTTAGTTGAAAACGTGCCTACAATGCTCTAGCTCCCAACGTCTATTACCAGCCAAGAGACCCATACTTCGGCCTTCCTTTGGTGGTGTATGGCCTAGGAGACCCATACTTCGGCCTCATATTCAGAACTACCTACATGCACATGGAGTTTTCTAAGTACCGTCAATACCTTAGGTGCTATTACCTAAATACCTTCTCCATGTCCTTCAATATCGGGTTATTTCGTAGCATCAAATTAAGTTTCATTGCATATCATTTACACAAGAACTCATTCTATCATAGCCTTCCTCTAAGAAGCATATTTCAACATTAGAATATTAACGTTTGTAACGATTTCACAATATACCTTGGCCTGTGTTAAACATAGACAAGTCGGGGTAGATATGCTAAGCTATTCATTAACCATTTGTTGCTTGGGGGAGTATAAATTCACCATTAACATCACTGTAACTTACTTGGCCTTATATGCATAAGTATTGAAAACATTAAATTCACTTAGTCACTCACAGCTCGTCAGGGCTCTTAATGGTTTATACGTCTCTCCTAGCTCTTCTTGACCTGAAAGAACATAATTCCCAGTTAAACTACTTAAAATTCTTAGCAAAATACCTCAAATAGTTCATTTACTAACGAAACTTTCATCAACAAAGGCAGCATTACTGGCGAGATGATCATCATGAGTGAATTCATCCTTCATGAACGAGATCCTCATGAGTGAGATCCTCCTCATGAGCGAGATTAAGCTTTTCCTAACAAACTTTCGTCCTAGTGATACTCACCTTACAAGCGAGATTCAGCCCAAATTCCAGCGAGATTTCCTTTTTGAGCGAGATCTTCATCACAAAATTAGCGAGATTATCATCCTGAGCGAGATCTTCATGCCCTTTATCTCGCTCTCGCTCTCTATGGTGAGCTGTTTGCTTGTTCTTCCCAAGTAGTTGTCTGCTTCTGCACAGATTCTCTTTTTCAACTTCAAAAATTCATAACTCAAAATCCAAGACTCTTTTCAAGAAACTTCCTTCTACGAACTTGTTTAGAATTAAGTTAATTTCTTACCTTAAAATTTCAACTGAAAATTCCTTATGATTTGGCCTGGAGCTTCTAATCTTCACCTCAGGCCTCAATTAATCCAAGATTCTACCTCTTCTGCAAATTCTTCACTTTTTGTTCTTCTCCTCTTGCAATCTTTCTCCGGCAAGACAACCTCGAAAACTAGATTCTCCCAGCTTTCAAATGGCATCAATTTCATTAAATTTGCTCATGCCAATTGCCGAAACCATGCTTTTGAAGTTTCCCTTCCTTTTAATCTTCCTGCCGCCTCCCGAGTTCAAGGATAAAATCGTCATGTTACCCCCAGATTTAGTGCCTCCAGCCAAAGCCAATAAATGGGCTTACTCATTTAATATGTTTTTCTTTTCCTTTCTCCACAACTCCTATAAATAAACATAGATTTCCAATTGTTAAGTATTTAATATAACATTCCCTTGACTAGACATGCTTATCTAGGAAACTTAGAGTTCAGGGTTTACAACTTACTGGGTATATTTTATACTCATTCTTTTCTTTCAATATTTTTTAGGTAAGGGAAGGGATCAAACGACGAATGACAGGAAGAATCCGTGACTCAGCCGTTGGGACATGACATCACTTCCGCATTTGTTCATTTCTTTAATTTGACATGATTTGGTTTGGGTGTTTAGTTTTTTTAAAAAAAAAAAAAAAAAAAAAAGAAAGAAAGAAAGAAAGAAAAGAAAAGAAAACCCTTGATTATTTCATTTATTCATTGATTAGTTCATTTATTGGCTTAAGTTGTTCTAAAATAAAGTCAGAGGTATCCCAAACAGCGTTTCAGAATTTTAGTATTTGAGTTTTACTTAATGAAATAAAAGTTTTTTTTATTTAATTTTTCTTCAAGAAATTTATTATCAAGCTCATGCATGCATATAGTAGTGTCCTATAAGTATAATAGAAATTTGGGTCGTTACATACTCATTCAAAGTTTAGAAAGTGGAAGAGATGCCACTTGGGATTAAATGCTAAAGTAGGCCCATTTAAAAAAATTAGAAAAAGAATGTGAACTTTTAAGACCATCTGCAAAAATAACTCTTTTTTTTTTTTTTTTGTCCTTCGATTGTTTACAAGCTTTCACATAACTAATAATGGAATTTAAGATAGACACTTAATATTCTTGTTTGTTTTATAGACTCACAGATTTTAAAACCCATGACAATATATTTAGAGAACTTTAAAATCCACCTGATATGAGTTTTTTAATACCTGAATAGAATTTTTATGTCTGGAAGATGAACAATAAAAATATGAACTAATTAATTAATAAATTAATATCAATTATTTATTACTATTGATTTTTTTATTTTTTTTTTTTTTGTTGTTGAAATGGACTTTCACTTTTCGCCCTCCCTCTCCGTTCTTCTTATGTTGTCTAATTTCATCTTGAGGCAAACTCATTGTCACCACAGAGTATAAAACAAAATAAATACACAAGAGGAAGATGTAAATGAGAATGAAAATGAGAAAACATAAAAAAAAAAGGAGGGAGGAAGAAAAGTGAAAGTCCACTTCAACAAAAATAAACCAATAAAAGTTCATTCTTTTCTGACACCTCATTAAAAAGAATGCCACATCAGTCTTGCATAGTCATTTTCATTTGGTTTTTAGTTAGGGCCTTAAAAAAAATCTGATAATTCGAACGGTCAAAACTGCCCAATCCATACTATAAGAGTTGGGTTGGATCAATTTTGTTCTTGGATTGGGTTGAGTTAGAATTTTTTTTTTTATTTTAATTGGGTTGGCTAAAAAAATCCGGGTTGACTCAACCCAACCCGATTTCATATATATATATATATATTCAATTTAGTTATTAGCGATGTATTATAGAAAAATTTACACATCTTAAATTAATAAGAAAAAATAAGTTATAACCGACAACCCAATCAAACTCAATCCAAATTTTAAGGGTTAGGTTGGGTTGAAGATTTTATTTGTGTTGTTTGGGTTGTCAATCCAACTAACCCGAATTTTCGAGTTGGTTCAAGAAAACATTCTCATCCCAATCCAACCCATGTCCCCTAGTTTTTAGGTTGCAAAATCTTACAATTTTAGTCCTTAATATAATTTGATGTCAATTTAATTCTTAGATTTCAAAATGTTACAATTTTACTCATAAGATCTGAGTTTTACTTCAATTTGGCCCCTAGATTTCAAAATTTATACTTTTAACCTCGATCTTTCACTAAATACTCACTTTCTGTCTCTAATGTTAGTGTATATTAATTAATTTAAAAGAATTATAATTAATTAAATTTCATTATTTTTTTCATCACTATTAAAATTAATTTTAAAATTTCAATTCATTATCATTTTGAATTAATTAATAGACATTAAGCCGAAAGATTGAAACGAGTTAATGAAAAATCAAGTTTAAAAGTGTAAATCTTGAAATAATCTAAGGATTAAATTGAAACAAAACTCAAATTTCATGGATAAAATTATAACATTTTGAAATCTATGAACTAAATTTGTAGCCTATTGAAATCTAAGGTACCAATTAGATACTAAATTACCCTAAGTCTAAGGTCAAAATTAAAAGGTATTTTTTCCTAAATAATAATAATATCCAAATATTATCACCTAAGTAAAGCTCACTTATTACCCTAAGTATTTTTTACCAAAATGTTAGAGGTACAAATTCTTACACTCCAATGGTTGTTAAACTCCAAAAAAAAATACTATATAAAGTATTAATTATTAAATTGATAATTTGAATATGTCAAAACCACCACATTGGGAGATCAAGATATTACAATTTTGGCTCTCAAAACTATTTTTTACACTCTAATTTCTAAATGAGAAACTGATTGTTTTTCACTACGAACATCGTTTAATGGACAATACATCATTTTAAATATAACAAATATATAGTATAATAATTTGAACCCTTAATTTTAAATAAAAAATTACATGTCAATTATTGTCGAACTATGTACATATTGACTAACTAGATAAAACAAGTAGTACCACATCCAAAATCGATAATCCAATCTTCAACTCTAACCATGGTTGAACATTAAAAAATAATAATAATAGCTTTTATGGTAAGACATCAATTACCCAAACATGGAAAAATATACAGAGATTAACAAAATTATAGAAAACAAATTGTCTGGGTGGTGTAGTTGGTTATCACGCTAGTCTCACACACTAGAGGTCCCCGGTTCGAACCCGGGCTCAGACAAATGTTTTTACATATTTTTATGGCAATTTGTTTTTTCTGTGGAACAAAATTGTGGAGCTTTAGAATTTAACATTTTCATATATCGGATGGCTTAATATTTCCATGAAAAACAATCAAAACAGAGAGATTCTTAATTTTTTTTTTATTTAATCCAAAATGTCACATGTCCATTCGGAGAACATTATATTATAATAAATTATTGGACTTTGAATCGAGAAGTTAAATGGAAAAAAAAAAAAAAAACAGCCAAAATACAGATAAAATGTTCAAAATCTGAATAGCAATTCAAGAATGTGTCTTATTCTTACCATTAGTAGTGAGTTGATGCAAAAATTTAAGGCCTTTGAAAGCTTTTGAAATCTTCCTCAAACCACTTTTCTTTCCCATTCCAAATCTCATTTTTGAAGTGGAAAATTTCAATGCTTGTAAGCAACAAATCTTCCCATTTGCTTCTTCTTCTTCTTCTTCTTCTTCTTCTTCTTCTAATTCCTCAATTTCCTTTTGTTGATTCACTAAACTCCTCAAATCCTTCTTCTTTGAAATGCATTTATTGTTTTCATTGATCTCTTCTTCTTCAACTACTACCAATTCCTTCTCCTCATACTTTTCCCAAAGCAAATCCATTTTCTCTTCATCTTCAAACACTTTAGTACACCCCAGAAACCTCTTATTGTAATAATTTGTTCCCATTTTTGCTTCTTTTGAGCTATTCCTAATGAACCCATTTTCTATAATATCATGATGATGATCTTTTGTTTCTTCTTCTTTGTTGATTTCTTTCTTGATTTCAGGTTCTTGAGCTTCTTCAAGTAGTGGGAATTGGATGATATTGAAGAAGTTGTTGAACCACTCATCAAGAAGGAATTGATGATGATGATGATCTTCATTTTGGTGGGAATGAGAGAAGAATGTGAAGAGAAAGGGTAGAAGAAGGAAAAGGAAAGTAGTGATCAAAAGTGGAGATAAAAAGGAGAGAACTTTGAGTATGTAAGGGAAGAAGAAGAGGATGTAAGAGAAATAAAGAGGGTGTGAGATAATTAAAGAACAAAATTGGGAGATTTGAGAGAGGAATAGAGATGAAAGGGAGGGTTCTTCTTCTTGATCTTCACTCATTTTTTTCCCTTTCTTTTCTATGGAATCTTGGAGGAGAAAGAAAAGATGTCAATTGGGAAAATTTTGGTGTGAATGAGTTGTGGAAGGAAAAAGTCTGTGTTTTGTGTTTTAGAAATGGAAGGAAAAAGAGAGAGGGGGGGACTCTGATCTAACAAACATTTAGAAAGGGAAAAAAGGTACTTTCTAAAGTGTCTGCTTGTCTATCATCCACTGTTGACACCTTGATTGTGCCTTTTTTTTTTTTCCTTTTCCTTTTACTTTTGGAAATGTTATGCTTTTGTTTTCATTTTAAATTTTTGAGTATTTTGTTTTTGGTTCTTGTTTATGTGATAACTAATTGTTGATATAAATAGGTATAATTACTGTTTAAAATTAGGTATCAAGTTAAGTGTGGTCATTTATTATTTTCTCGTTTTGAATGTTACTCAAGCTACACTTGTCATATGTTATGATCATATTTGTCTAGGACGTGTTGACCATGGTTGCATGTCCAAACTAACCCTTTTGTATCATACTTTTATGTTATGTATTTCATTGTACAAGTTAGTGTATTTTCTTTGTATATTTTGTTGTAAGTGTCTCCTCATCATTTTCATATTCAAGGGTGGCCGTTACAAAACTGCTTATAATATATTATATTTGGGTAAGACTAACTATCATACATTCATATATGAAGTTGTAAGTTATTAAGCTAGTGTCGTCCCTTATTGCTTTCTAGTCTACAAAAAATCATTTTCTCAAACATGCTTTCAAACTTTTGTAAAAAAAAAACAAAAAAAATCTTTTTCTCTAACCCAGTTTTCTAAAACAGTGGATGTTGTGAGATACATCCATAGTGCCACCGACTATTTGGATTCAAATTGACTGACTTATTTGAGGGTGAGAACAAGTACCACACAATTACTTTGTGACCCTTTCGAAAGTCCAATTGTAACATCGTACAACATGATAATCTTAACCACAACCATGGTCAACGCTTTAATGCTAACTACTATCCTTTAACATTATTTTCACAAGCCATATTGCTTGGTTGGATCTTAGGAAAGGTTCTCTTTAATTTAACTAAGTTTCACTTATCTTGCATTTTGTGATGTCATCTTAAACATTCAATCAAACTCATCGCACATACAAGCATCCTTTTGTCAACGTTGACTTTGTCTCAGGTGGCCGTTCACAATTTTACTATAACAACTTGACTTTTCGTTAGCAATACACATCACCTGCTCATGCATTTCAACTCTTCTACGACTCTAGATAACTTGCCTTCTACTTAATGCCAAGTTTTATAGCTTGACCTTGGCCTCTATAACAGGTGCAAGCTAATTTGAAAGGCTTTTTAGACACTTTCAAGCAAGGATTGTTCTTGCCACTCATTAGCCCTATACATACGTTAACTTGCCAAACTAAGATGAGTCTTGCCACCTTACTAAAATAAAGACTAGCTTTTTGGCGTCGACTAGTTACCCACCTGTATACTCTAAGATATTTAAACTAGCTTTTGTGATCATTGTTTCAATATAGATTTAGACATGTTTATCAAGAATTGAACCTTAAGTCCTTTGTATTTATTGGGGCCTTTCGACATCCATTCATCTAGACATTATTGAGACATGATGACGGATATTTGTGACTATGACATATCGATCTAGTTACTGTTTCAAAGCCCGATCGTATACTTCGACGACATTTGAACCTGGGATTAGACACAATATTAACACATCCATACCCCATCACCTTTGTTAAGTTTTCCATCCTCGCATGAAGTCGTCTGAGACACTCGTCCCGCAATGCTCACCTATGCCACATGACACATGACACACATGTATATTATCATGGGTAGCTTGCTTAGACATCCAACCCTAGGGGCGGTATTGAGTCAACACCATACCTCTCCACATAACATTTTAAGGTATTTCTGATGTTTCATCGTGATAAAAATAATAAAATAAAATAAAATAATAGTGAGAATGACCACATACCAATGTAGAGCACTTGTTTGAACTTTGATTGATACAAAATACGAGAAATATTTTGCATTCATCTCTTACATACATTTAACTCCAATCTTCTCGTCTAACTTCATAACGCCAATCTTAACCTTCGAGGTTATGGCTAAGGGGCTCCGTATAGATCTATAAGCATGTCATTGATACTATCAACACCGCAGACACTTCCATTTTTGTTATCTACTTTTAACTCAGCTTTCTCGCACACACTCCATCTAGGTGTGTTAGGAGTGATCATGCACCATCTTCTTTGATCACATCATAACACTGGTCTTCTCGACACTTTACTTGTGGCTTGTTTCAAACACCCTTATGTATCTATATGCCAGATCACACATGTCAATGTGCTTGTTTGAAGCGAGTCAACGTACTTACTTAACGTGTCTGCTCGAAGGGAGTCTCAACCCACTCAACCAACTTTCTTGTAGAAGAGTTTAGACTTTGCGAATATACCTTAGGATGCACTAACTTCTGCACTCAAGCATGCATTGGCCTGTGTGCTGCCTGTTATACCTTATTCCCATGAGTACACTCACAAATTGTAGCCCACTACCTCACACCTATATGCATGCACACTACCATGGTGTCCCTACCTTCTTTTTTATCCTTACCATAGAGTTTGTTAAATTTATGGATTATTAAGTATAGGAAGATTTTATTTTCTTTATTAGTAATTAGTATAGGAAGACACGTCTTCAACAATTACTTGCTTTAAGGATTTTATATGCTTAAAAATGTTATTATTCTACGTTTAGTTTTGGATTTTATTATTTTAAATTATCTGAGTAAGAGAAAAGAATAATCATTATGACATTGACATTACGAACTTTGTTTTAAAAAAAAAAACATTAAAAAAAAAAAAAGAACAGAGAAGAGAGAGAAATAAAAGGGCAAAAATCATTTGATGGTCAAACTAAGTCTCTCTTTTTATTACAAGATGCTTGCCTTCAATATTGAGATGGGATTTTAACACAAATATCTTTGGTGTGTTTTACACCTCCACAATTTTCATTTTTCTTCAACTATCTATCTTAATTTTCACTTTAAACAGTCTCAAATAAAAGGTAAGAATGTTCCAGTTAATTAAGATACGCATGTTCCAATTAATCAAGATGCACTCGAGTTCGATCTAGTATTACACCTAATCCACTTAAGTTATCCACCCTTCTCAAGTATGATTCCTATGTCAATTATGATTATTGGTTGGAGTTCTTTAGAAAAAGCAACTAATAGAAGTAACAATAAGAAGAATACATTAGTAATAATTTAGTGTTGGGCACAAAAATCAAAAGCCAATCTGTATGAGACAATGAAGGTCTCAATATTATCCATTGAAAAAGAGATGTATTTGGTATGGTTTGAGATTAGTGTTGATAGGATATGAACAGTAAATTAAATAATTTGCCAGAATGGAAAGGGACATTACAATGACTCACAAATTGTAGGGAAAAAGTATGAGCAATTATGAGAGAGGTTGAAGGAAAAACAACTTTAAAAAGAGAGGAAATAATAAGTAGGTGAAATGAACAAACACAAGGCCATTGTTTTTTAGTAGAAGCTGGAAGACGAAGAGGGTTAGAGTGGTTGTGTAGCCAAATTATGCACATGCCATTGGCAAACCCAAAACCCACTCATCATTCATTCCCACAATTTACTCTACCTTCTATTATGGATTATCCATTCTACTCTGTTCTTTAGAGACACCTCCTGCCCCTTCCATCAAAATGAACTGTATTTCTCTTCCTTGCTTTTCTCCAACAAAGGCTAAGAAGCCGGTCTGTTAAGGTATAGAGCCATCCTTATCGAGTTTAGCATGTGAACTCGGTGCTTGAGCAAACATTTATATCTACTTTCCACTAGTACGGGTGGGAGTTTAGCGTTGGACTCAATGGATATAAACATCCCCTTCAAGGGCCTAAACTTGATTGATCAATTTTGTCTTATTTCAAAATCAATTGATCTTCCTGCCCAAGTTTAGAAAATTATTCAATTTGATCTATGAATTAGTGCATAAATTATATAACTAACCAAAATGTTAACATGCCAAAACAGTAACCACGAGATCTGCGATTAAAATCCTCATTTCACAGTTTTTTTAAAAGAAAAAAAAAAAATGGGATCCCTCTTGTCTCGACCGCTTCACTTAGAACATAGTTTAAGGTTAATATTAAGACTATGGCCAGCACGAACTTGTTTCTTCTACAACTTTAACCGAACTCAAGTAATTCCATCTTTATCTTAGGTTATACTAAAAGAAAATTTTAAAAGCCTTTCATTTTGGACATAGCCAGCTAATTAAAAAAATGGTATCGATGCCTGACCACTTAGCTTAGATTTGCAGCAATATGCTCTTAAAACCCAAGGTTAAGCCATTCTAAACATTCAGTTACTATGACCAACAATAATAAAAACCTAAACAATTATTCCATAATGTGAAAATCATACAAATAAAACAATCAATCGACTTATTACGTGACTAAGATATTAGTGATGGTGTACAGAACGAAACCCACCTTGAAACCTCAAAATGTACAAACAAGTGTAGTGTCAATTTTAACTTCGGCACCAGAAAAACATGATAACGCTAGCACTTACAATCAAACATGAGAAAAAAAAATTAATAATAAGGTTCGAAATTCAAGGCTTGTCGATATATATATCGTAGAGGCAAGATTATCCCACCACATTCAACATGATCTTCATTGCAAATTTATAAGAAGGTTCACTACAATTTTAAGTGATTTACGGTTTAGATTCACAATTCGATGCGTGTCCATAATATTGACCAATTTCAAAACAAAACAGAACAAACTCACTCCAACGCATTCTCATTCAGTCATAACGGGCTTATTCTCACTGGCTTTTGGTCTCTGTTCTTTTGGCTTCTGCTCCTCCGTTTTCCTAAAACCATTCAATTCATTCAAAAGATTAAACACTGAATAATATCAAAAACCCTTAGCCCCTCCCCTCCCTCGCATCAGGTTTCACAAGAAAAACGTACATGGCAAAAGAAACATGAAAACAAAAGCATGTAAAAGAAAAAAGAAAAATCACCACTTCCTATGTTCGGTAGAGCAAGAAATTAGAGTATAGCAAGGGAAATAAAGAATAACATTTGGAAAAGGGTTATGGGATCTAAAGGATCAACAGATGGATTTTGAGAAGAATTAGGATAAAAAAAAGTTTCGACTCTTAATCTCATTCAGCATGTAGCCAATAAGTCCTTTTTCTTTTTGTTGATTTTCCAATATTTATAAGGCTAGAGATGATTAGAAAAGTTTACAAAAAATAGTTTGAGAAAATCTCTCCGACAATTATGGTTTTCACTTCTGTTAAAGAAACATTTGAAATTTTAATTAAATTTTGTTAGTACAACAATTGGGAGTAAAACATAGAAACATAAAAAACTTTTTTTTTTTCTTCAAAACTTGACTTGATTTTTTAAAACATTTGCAGAGTGGATGATAAAACATAGAAACTTATGGCTAGAAGAAATGTTTATAAGCTTAATTTTCAAAAACAAAAAACGTAATGGTTATTAAAAGGGGACGTAGTTATGTACATAAAAATATTTATAAACAAAACCCGACCCAACTCAACATTTATCTAATTGATTTAATATCATATATAAAATGGAACGTAAAGTCAACGTGTTATGAATTATGATGCCTATTTCTTTTTATGTTCACTATTAAAAATATGCCACAACACTTAAATTCAAGTGTCCAGCAATTGTTCACCTTATGTTTTTGCTGATCTTATGCTTACAAGTGTGCAATACACGTCTAACAATTGTTCACCTTAATACTCTATTATGTTTAACAAATGTTTGACACATCTACAACAAACAATACTCTATTATGTTTAACAAATGTTTGACACATCTACAATAAGTATCAGACAAATGTTCAATATGTGTTGAAGTGTCACATATGTCTTGAACATAGATACCTCCTCGAGTGTATAAGCTTCATATTCAAAATTCAATTACATGGTTGCAATGTGACCAAACAAAGATATTATAACCTTAGTTAATGGGAAGCTAAGTTTCCAATTCAATCCTTTTTCTTGGGACAACCCGCCTGACCCTACAAACCCTACAACATTTGAGTATTAAGAAAACTCACAGTAGGTAGATGACCACCATGGATTGAATACATAACCTCTTAGCCTTTTATCCCTTATTTACCACTAGGACAACTCATGATGGTTCTAAGTTTCCAATTCAATCTACGAAGCAAGTCTATCATTCCAAACTAAATAATAGAGAAAAAGAAGTTTAACAAGGCTGATACTAAGAATCAGAACTTGAAAATGGTGGACTGCAAAGAAAAAGTAAGAAACAGAAGTACCATCAACATCGACATCAACAAGATGATAAGGAAAAATGGCATAATAAAAGATCATATCCCAAGTTATAGTTGTTAGCATCAAGAATGGAGAGATGACAAGCAGGTTCGCTATACAAACAGTGATTAGACAAGTCCTCTTAATGATCAAAGAAGCACTTCAAACTACAAGTATGCTTATGATCAAACCTAATATCTAACAAGTTCAATCCAACAAAAGGAAAAACCACTTCATTTACCCAAAGTAGAATTTAAAGGCACAACAACAATTGATTGTGAATTTGTTTAACTAAAGAAGATTCTTAACAATCTCTAAATGAAGTAGCAAAACCAAAAAATAAAAATAAAAATAAAAATAATCTTTTTGGAACAATATGTGGAAAATTTGCAATAACTAAGAATCCAATCTTTCATACTCGATTAAAACATATTAAATTACATTATCACCTTGTTAGACATCTGGTGAAAAAATTCACAACAGAAATGATATTCACAAATGTCACTATATCAATATAGAGTTTAAGAAGCTTTTGAGTTACAAATGAAAAGGAAGTGTTAAAAATAATTTAAAATTTCTTAAAATGATAGATAAGCTACAAAATGGGTAATTTCCAATATTTTTACAAAAAATTCTATGAAACTTGATAAAGAGTATTAGATATATGCATTCAAATCCTGGCCTACTAACTTCAAATGTCTCGGAGACATAATTCATAGAAATTGTTAAAATAGAGAATACCTTTTGTCAGAAGGGCCTCCTTTCTGGCTGAGGAAGGAGCGGAAGAGAGGGGAGTTAACGTCGTAAATCATTATCGGTGAATGAATAATGAGATTTCACAAAACGAAACGAAACCCTAATTTGGTGCGCCCCCTGAGCTTCTGAATACGTCAAATCGTAAACGTTGAGACTTCTTGTCTTGTTGAAGACGAAGGCCTTAAATCTATAGAACCATATTGGGCCGCCGGGTTGATCGGGTACCCGGTCCAAATGAATCCGGTCTCCTACCTTTTGTTTCGGCCTTGGGCTTTCTATATATATATATATTTTTACATGAATAATTTAATTGACTTATTTTAGTCAAAAATCTTGACCAAACCTCTTTTAAGACAACTTCATTTTTTGAAAAATAACTATGTGTTGTCATATGTTTTTTCCATATTCTGCTCATGATTGAAAATAAGGTGAAAAGAAAAAAAATGAGAGCTTGAAAATAGTTATAATAGTGGCTTTTTCAAAGATTGAAAGATGATAAAATTGCAAAAATTGTAAAAGAAATTTGGAGAATAATATGAGTTAAAAAGAGAGTAAAATGAGGCAAAAATATGGTTTTAATTTAGATCAAAGGAATCAAGGGTGGAGATTAAAAGAAAATAAATTTGAAAAAATAATAAATTTTCTTCTTAAATGCCCAATTCTTTAGAAAAAAATAAATAAATAAAACCAAATGCCAAAAAATATTTAGGTAAACAATGAAACAACTAAAGGACTAACGAAGCATGAAGGCAAATAATAGCTCCCCACACACAACAACTCAACCTACTAGTTAGCAACTAAATTAAGATACATACATCTATGGATTTTTATCATCCACCCTCTATTAAGAGTTGAGAGTTATTCAACTTGTTGATGAAAGTTTCTCGAGTGAAAAAGAATTATGAGAGAAATCTTTTTCTTAAAAGAAAGAAAAAAAAAACTCATAGCATCACTATCAAATTCCTCTTCAAGTCCAATCCTAATTTTAAAAATTAAAAAAAAAATTAAGTTTCATTTTGAACTCTTATGCAAAACTAACAAAAAATTTCAATGCATCTTCTTTATGTTTTATTATCAACACTTAAGTGTATCTTAAAAAATTATCAACGATAACAAAAGGCATAATAATTCTCTCCAACACTAGCAGTTCTACAAGAGTCCAAAATTTCTTGTGTAATAGTTGTAGAACTCTAGTTGTAAGTGTTGAGGTTGATCCCCTAAATTTCGTGGTTTCGTAGTTTATAAATCATTTGCACAAACAAATTATTTATTTAATAAAATAAAGTGTTATTTTATTTTACATTTAGTTTGCATTAACCCAAAACCAACAAACTAAGATCTCATATTATTTAATGTAGTTTATGTTGGGATTGGTGTCCTAATTCTCCCGGAGTTTCGTAGTTTATAAACAATTTGTACACATTGTTATTAATAAAATAAATGTTATTTTATTTGCATATTCAATAAACTAAGATATGGGGTTTAACTTAAGCATGTATATGAGATATACAAGTGGATCATGTCTTAAGTAATAACCTAAATGGTCTGTAGTATAAGGATAAAGGAGAGATACTTTATCCTAGTGATACTATGGATACGGCCCGCTTTGTAGATATTTACAAGTGTTGTAAAGTGCTACAAATAGTCTGATCCTGACCATTTATGTGGAGACATGCGGATGGGGGTGTCCTATATAAATAGTTTGTATAAGACCGGACCACGAGATGATTAATCTCTTTATATAACGTCGTTGATAATTGAGACTTACATTTCACTAAAACGACCATAGGTGACATGACCTTAATCTTGAGTATTTTGGGAACTCATGCCTATGAGGGCGGTCCTTTGATTAGTATAGGTGAGAGTGGTCAGATTGTCAACTCAACAAACTTACCTTTTTGGGGATTCGTCTGATTGTGGAGCTGAGAATCCAGTTACACAAGACGGAATTCACTCCTTCTCCTATGCAGGGGTAAGTAGATAAATTGCTTCCTTAAGACCTAATTTCGTGTCTTGAACATAGTGGCCACATCCTTTTTTTGGAAGAGAGGACTCCGTCATAGTAGAACTATGACTTATTGTTCATTAGAGAAATCAGTGATACTTAAGGTGTTAGATGTAACTACAGAGGCAAAACTGTAAATTGGCCCAGCTGTACTTATGAGCGATTTGTGAAGGGTTATCGTACTGTTGATTGGTTATATGGACACAAAATATATCTATAGTGAGAAAAATGTAGCTATCGATCTTTAGTGGAGTGTTCGACAGTTAACAGATGGTGGATCTCGTAATTAAAGAGTTTAGTCAGTTATTCACGGCTTTAAGCTACAAGTCCATAAGGTCCCCTATGTAGCTCAATGGGTTCAAGTTGAGAATCATATTTTGGGGTTAATTTGAAGTGTTCAAATTAACAAGAGGAAATTCAATTTTATGTGATATAATTGGTGTGATATATTAGATATATTAAATGGAGGAATTAATATAAATATGATTTATATCAAGTACCATAAAATAGAAAAAGAACTTTGGTTTATATGTTTCATATAATGAAATTATAAAACTATAGGTTATAAATATAATATAATAAGTTAGTTATCATATTTATTTATAAAATATTAATTATATGATAATTAATTATTTTTCTCTAATAATCGATTAAGTGGGAGGTTATTGGAAGTTTTATGGTAACCGTGAGATAAAAGGAAAATTGTTTTCCAAAATTAGAGGTTAATCCATTCGGATAATTCTCATGGAAAAGAGCTATCAAGTAAAATGAGTTTTACTAAGCAATAGAGTTGACAAAGTCTACACGATCGCATAAAGTTGACTATATGATAGTCGTTACTCAGCTGATCGTTGCTACACAATCGAGTAGCAAAGTCTATGTGATAGGCTTGCGTTTTCTAAATGATCGAGTACATCGTCTATGCGACAGACAGTATGCATTGTTGGGGTTGATGACCTAAAGTCTCTTGTCCTGTAGTTTGTAAACATTTTTTTTGTACGAACGCTTGTGATGTATAATATATGATATTTACTTCACTTATTGACTTTGTCTTAATGTTTTATTTGCTTTACCACAAACCAATAAACTAAAAATTTCTGGTTGTCTTAATGTAACTTAACCATGTGTGTGGTGACATACAAGCGGATCATATCTTAAGTGATAACCAAAATGGTCTATAGTATATGGATATAGGAGGGAAACCTTACCCTGGTAACGCTACGAATGCGGCCCGCTTTGTGGAATAGTTACAAGTGTTGTGACTTGTCATAGATGGTCTGATTTTGATCATTTGTGTAAAGGACATGCGAGTGGGGGCGTCTTATACAAAGAGTTTGTATAAGACCTAACCACGAAGTATTAACGTTTCGTCATATAACTCTGTTCATGACAGTGACTTCACTTCACTAGGATGACCATGGGTAACATGACCTCAATCATGAGTGAGTTAGGAACTCCTGCCATTCAGGGCGATCTTTTGATTTGCTTGGGTGCGAGTGGCCAGAGCGCCGACTCAAACCTACCACTTTGGGGATTCATCTGATTTGCGAGCTGGAAACTCAACTTCACAAGATGGAGTTCACTCCTTCCCTGAAGCAGTTGTAAGTAGATACATTGCTCCCTTAAAGGTTGATCCCAAGGCTTAAACAATGTGGGGCCACACACCTTCTCATGGTCCGAGAGGTGTTTACACATAGTAGGACTATGTTGTATTGTTCATTAGAGGGATCAGTGGTACTTAAGGAGTAAGATGTAACTACAGGGGCAAAACGGTAAATTGGTCCAGCTGTACTTACGAGCATCTGTGAAGAGTCATCATCCTGATGATTGGTTATATCCAATGGACATAGAAATATATCTATGGTAAGAAGAGTTCAGCTGTCGGTCTTTAGTGGAATGCCTGGCAGTTAACAGATGGTGGATATCGTGGCTAAAGAGTTTAGTCAGTTATTCATATACCGTTGAAACTTCGAGCCATAAGTCTATAAGGTCCCCTTGGTAGCTTGGATACAAGTTGAGAATCAATTTTTGGGTCAGTTTGAAATGTTCAAATTGACAAGAGGGAATTCGATTATATATATATAAAGTAGTACACATGTATTATGTTATTTAGGGAGTAGTTGAGTGTGTTGGGCTCACTGCTTATGTAAAGTATATAAGTTGTATTAATGAAGAGTAATGTACAACTTTGTTAGTGAATGTTATTGTCTTAAGTATATGGTTGAGTATATATGCATTTCAGGGTTCTAAGTCAGGTAAAGTAGGTTAGTAGGCAGTAAGTGCCAGCGAGATGGTTAGTAACTGCTGCAGTCACATCTCCTTGAAGGTTCTAAGGGAAATCTGGGAGGGGGTGTGACAAGCGAAGTATGTAACTACATGTGAGGCAGCCAAGGAGGCAGTATGACTTAGAAAGTTCTTAATTGATTTAGAAATGGTTCCAAATGTGCACTTGTCGATCACCTTTTATTGTGATAACAGTAGAGCAGTTGCAAATTTCAAAGAACCTAGAAACCATAAGCGTAGTAAGCACATCAAGAGCAAGTACCATTACATCAGAGAGATAGTACACTGAGGAGACGTGATCGTCATGCAAATAGTTTCATAAGACAACTTAGTTGATCCTTTTACAAAGGCCCTCACGGCTAAATTGTTTGAAGGTCACCTAGTGGGACTAAGACTACAAGATAGATAAATCTAGGGCAAGTGGGAGAATTTTGGGTATTTGATGCCCTAGTTTATTGTATTTATTCTCATACTCAACATTGTATATATTTGTATATATGTAAACCCACTGGAGTTTTAGTCCAAGTAGGAGTTTGTTGGGTTGTATATCCTAAAACTCATAGTTTGAAAGATTAAACATATTTTATTTTCAATAAAGATGATATGGCTTTGTTCAATAAACTGCTATTGAATATGTAAATTACACTAAATCCAATAAACTAAGATCCATGGCTATTACATGAGTACTTGGACTTTATGTGGATACATAAGCGTGGATCAAGTTCGAGTAGATAGCCAAAAAGTCTATAAGTATACAGATAAGGCCAGGTACTTTATTCTAGAAACATTATCGGATGCGGTCCACTTTGTATTTAGTACAAACGATGTGATCCTGATTCGTTCATGTGAAAACATACGAGTAGAGGCATCCTATGCAAAGAGGTTATATAAGACCATGACCAAGAAATAAGTAACTCTTACTTTATAATGCTATTTACTATTTAATACTGACTATTTCAAAGCGATGACTGTTGGATTTTATGTCTTAAAACTCATGGTTTGTAATATCATATTCTTGTTCAATAAAGTTGTTATTGAAAATCTTTAGTAAATTTAAATTCTATATTCATGAATCCAATAAACTAAGGATTCGAGGCTATTAAGTTTAAGTTTAAACTTTATGTAATGACATAAATGTGAATCAAGTTCAAATATATAGCCAAAATGGTCTATAGTATATGAATAAGGTTGGGCGCTTTATTTTGGGGACAATATGGATGTGGCCCATTTTGTAGTTAGTACAAACGATGTGATCCTAAACCGTTCATGTGGAGACATGAAAATGGGGGCATCTTATGTAAAGAGTTTACACAAGACTGAACCATAAAATAGTTTCTTTTTATGTTCTAAATGTCGTTTAATGTATAAAACTAACTATTTCGTTAATTGATGACCTAGGTAACTTAATCTTAATCCTGAGCTAACTATGAACTCTTGTTCACTCGGAATTATCCTTAGATCTGCATAGGTGAGAGTAGTTCATTATCGTTGGCCCAATAAGCCTCCCATTTCAGGGGTAAGATCAAGTGGATAGCTGGGAACATAGGATGCAAGACAGAAGCAAGACGGAATTCTTGAACAAGGGCCCTACCCTCTCATTGGCCCGAGAAGGGCTCGGTTTATAGGTTAGACCTTAAACCAATTGTTCATTAGAGGATCAGTGGAACTTAAGGAATAAGATGCAGTCTCGGGGGTAAAATGGCTTTTATGACCCAACCGAGATTATGAGCAACCTATGAAGGATTAACTTACTAATCGTGATTATATCAGATGGACACAAATATATCTATAGTGAGGGGAGTGCAACTACGGGACTATAGTGGAATGACCCGTGAGTTAACGAATGTTGATTAGCTCCATCTAAAGAGTTTAGCCAGCCAATCTCGGACCGTTGGAGCCCATGATCTATAGGTCCATTAGGTTCCCCTACTAGCTCATATGCAATAAACTTAGAACAGTATGATAGAATAATTCAAATTGTTCGAATTAGGTGAAGAGAGAGAAATCGACAAGTATATATGATATAGTGATCGATTTTTCAGTTTAGAAATAAAAATTTAATATTTAAATGTGATTTAAATATCAAGAATATGAATACATTCATATTCGGAAGCTCGAAAATAATGGAAATGGTCAAAGATGTAAAAAGTCAAAGAGTTGACTTTTGACTTTGAAAAGTCAAATTTTGACCGACCTTATATTCAAATGTGATTTGAATTTCGAGAAAATGAATGCAGATTCATGCTCGAGAGGTCAAAATTAGTCAACACGGAAAAAATCATAAAAAGTCAAAATGTTGACTTTTTTATCAAAGTTTGACTTTGACCAAATGACTATTTTGCCCTTTGACTAAAGTTAGTGGAAAAATCCAAAATTTTGTTGGATAATCCACTAACAAAATAGTGGGCTAGGTGTTGGCTTATAATGGAGACATTAAACCCACTTAGATAGTGAATTATAGGTGGGATTTTATGAAGTTATTTCATGCAATTTTGCATGGCCCTTTTCTATAAATATAGGCTTATGATTTTGGATTAAAAACTTTTGAAAATTTTGCAAATATTAGTTTTTAAAATTTGAGCTGAAAAAAGCTAAACCCAACCCTAAATTCATTCTACTATTTCCATCTCTTTCTCTCTCTCGGGTTCTTCATCCATCGGATCCCACAACCCGGTTCTGAGTCCAGAGGATAGTAGGTCAACTCTTTTCCGTTGCGCATGCCGACTTTTCCATCATGTGGTATCAGAAAATGTTTTAATTTTACTCAATTGCATGTGGTGGGTATCAATTTATTAGATAAAATTGAGATTGGAACCTAAAATGATTTTTAGGTTTTGGCAATTAAATTAAGTTTTTTTGTAGTATTAATTTGTAATTGCTCACATGTTTATGAGCATTAATGTGTGAAAAGGTCTGTAAATTTGCTAGAGTCATTAGAGTTGAAATTAGGATGTAATTTCTCGGTTTCGGGAAAGAGAACAGCTTCAAAATGAAGGAAAAAAAGCTCACGGACCCGACAGATTGCTCCCAAACCCGACCCGGATTGCTCGCACGCACGCGCCATACGCCAACCCGGTTCGCCACCCGCTCCACCTCCGTCAACCCGCCCCACATCCGCTTCCGTTGATTGCGCCAGCGCTCGTTGACTAGCCGGTCTAGACGGTCTGGATCGGTCCGTTTGACCTGATTGAGCCAGTTTGACCGGTTCAACATGGTTTTCGGTGTTTTTGTGCCGGTTCGAGTGGTTTCTAAGCGGTTCCAAATGGTTCAAAGGTGTTTGAAGCTGGTTCGATAGTGTTTTTTTGTACTACACCAAATTATTATTGTAATTATTTAGTTGTAAGCTTAATTTAAGAGCCAAAACCAATCCATTTTAGGGTGTTTAATTAATTATGTATGTTGATGTATGTTTTAATTAAATTTTGAATCTTGTTGTGCATATAGTATGTCATATAGATTTAAAATCCCACCATAGGTAAACGTGTACATGCATTTAATATATGTTATAATTGTTATAATGTATATAGTATGCATGTTAAGTTTTTTTTATTATAAAGTGTTATATTAAAGCATGATCATCAAGTATGTATATATATTATAGATGTATGATTTTAGTGTTATAATGGTTATAATTTTATTTTATAATTGTTATAAAATAACCTAGACTTTAAAATTTATAACAAAGGAAAACGTTGCATGCTCATCTAGGATTAAATTGGTGCAATTTCAATCGACTTTTCTAAAGAGTTAGAATAGGTCGATTACTTGTTAAACAAAGAGTTATTTACTTACCCGGGGAGATCTTTTCTAAGGTTGGGGGTTCTTAAGATGACGGTTTACGAAACACCTCCTACCTGGAGATCAAAGTGGCGTCTAAGCCAAATAATCCTAGTTTAATGAGCATGCGTGAGAGATGTGAGGCAATACAATTTGTTTATCACCTAGACATCATAGGTTAAAATCTAGTATAAGAGTTATACATGGATATATCATTAGACTTAGGATATGTTTAATTTAATCAAAATATATCTCTAAGTATTTTTTTTATACCCTAAACCGTTATAGAACACTTCAGCTAGAGAAAAGTAGCATACTTTTAGCTCTAGCATCCCTAAGAGTTCACATCGTGAGGTCCATGCAGGGCTTTGGGCTGTGCTTAGGAGCGGACTCCCTTCGGAGAGTGTTTGCATGGATCAATATCAAGGTGAATAGGGAAAGTAGTTCATGGTAAGTGGGTGAGGGTTATGTAACAACATATCCCGCGGTCTCTTCCATTAGGTCGCACCGTGAGATTCCTATAATGCGCCCGCATGTCTACCCTGGAGCGACCTTTCCCTTCGGAGCGTTGTATTATAGGATTCGGAACACCGCGAACTCCAAATCTGGATAGGCTCTCTTAGATCAGTTTTCATATTGACTTCCCACTTTCGGGAGCATGTTGATTCTGGTTTCTGAAATCCAAAAATGGAAGATTACACTTACAAGAATTACTAAGATGTTAGTATATTCTCTACCAAAGTAGCGATAACTAAAGTGCTATAGGAATAAAGAGTTATTCTAGGGTTAGTATCTAGTCAAGATTGTCTTGGTTCAAAAGAGGAATAATCGACTGCCCTTCGGTGGAGATTACTCAAAACTTTTGAAATATCGTTACAAAATATAATAATGAAGGGTACATTATTAGTTTTTTTTTTGCTAAACTTGATTGGATTTAAAAGATTAATGTTTTTTACTAAAAAGAATATGTTTATCTTTTCAGCATGAATAGCTCGATAATTCAACTTTTAGCTTCCGAGAAACCAAACGGCGATAATTATTCGACATGGAAATCAAATCTAAACACAATACTGGTAGTTGACGATTTAAGATTTTTCTTAACTGAGGAATGTCCTCAATCCCTAGCCTCAAATGCTAACCGACCTGTTCGAAAAGCATACAATCGATGGGTCAAAGCCAATGAAAAGGCCCGTGTTTACATTCTTGCCAGCATGTCTGATGTTTTGGCAAAGAAACATGAATCCTTAGCTACGACTAAAGAGATAATAGATTCATTAAGAGAAATGTTTGGGCAACCATCATGGTCCCTTAGACACGAGGCAATTAAGCATATTTACACGAAGCAGATGAAAGAGGGGACCTCTGTTAGAGAACATGTCCTGGACATGATGATGTACTTCAATATCGCTAAAGTAAATGGCGGACCCATTGATAAGGCTAACCGGGTTAGCTTTATCTTACAATCTTTTCTGAAGAGTTTTATACCTTTCGAGACAAACGCGTCTTTAAATAAGATAGAATTTAACCTCACTACCCTTCTTAACGAGCTTCAGTGATTCCAAAACCTTACTTTAGGTAAGGGGAAGGAAGTGGAAGCAAATGTTGCTACCACTAAGAAAACATTTATAAGAGGATTGTTCTCTAAAAATAAAGTTGGACTCTCTAAAGCTCAAATGAAAAAGAAGGGAAAAGGACAGACTTCCAAGATTTAAATAAAAAAAAAAAAAAAAAAAAAGGGGGGAAAAGGATACAGATAAAGGAAAATATTTCCACTGTAACCAAAATGGGCATTGGAAGAAAAATTGCCTGAAGTACCTTGCAAAGAAGAAAGCTGAGAAAATGGCACAAGGTAAATATGATTTACTGATCGTTGAAACATGTTTAGTGGAATATGATACTTCAACCTGGATACTAGATTCAGAGCCACTAATCATATTTGTTTCTCGTTTTAGGAAACTAGTTCTTGGAAAAAGCTTGAAGAAGGTGAGATAACCCTCAGAGTTGGAACATGAGAGGTTGTCTCAGCTAAAGCAATGAAAGATCTGAAGTTGTTTTTTGAAGATAGATATCTAGTACTTAAAAATATTTTGTATGCACCTCTTATGAAGAGGAATTTGATATCTATCGCTTGTATTATAAAACAATTATATACAATATCTTTTAATATAAATGAAGCATTCATTTTTTTGTAAAGGTATTCAAATTTGTTCTGCTACACTTGAAGACAACTTATATAAGTTAAAACCAACTAGAGCAAATTTTGTTTTAAATACTGAAATGTTTAGAACATTAGAAACTCAGAATAAAAAACAAAAGGTTTCTTCTAACGCTTATCTATGGCACCAAAGACTTGGTCACATAAATCTCAATAGGATTAGAAGATTGGTCAAGAGTGGACTTTTAAGTCAGTTAGAAGATAACTCTTTATCTCCATGTGAATCCTGTCTTGAAGGAAAGATGACCAAAAGATCTTTTACTAAAAAAGGTCTCAGAGCCGTAGTACCCTTAGAGCTCGTACATTCGGACCTTTGTGGACCAATGAATGTCAAGGCTCGAGGTGGGTATGAAAATCTCATTAGTTTTATTGATGATTATTCAAGGTATGGTCATGTTTACCTGCTTCGTCACAAGTCTGATTCTCTTGAAAAGTTCAAAGAATATAAGGTTGAAGTTGATAATGAATTAGGTAAAACAATAAAGATACTTCGATCAGATCGAGGTGGAGAGTATATGGAGATATGATTCCAAGACTATTTGATAGAAAACGGGAACCAGTCACAACTCTCTGCACCTAGTACGCCTCAGCAGAACGGTGTATCAGAAAGAAGAAACCAAACTTTATTAGATATGGTTCACTCTATGTTGAGCTATGCTCAATTGCCTAATTCCTTTTAGGGATATGCACTTGAATCTGTTGTCCATATTTTAAACAATGTTTCCTCTAAAATGTTTCAGAAACACCTTATGAGCTATGGAAAGGGCGTAAAAGTAGTTTACGTCACTTTAGAATTTGGGGTTGCCCAGCACATGTGTTGATACAAAATCCCAATAAATTGGAACATCGTTCAAAATTATGCCTATTTGTAGGTTATCCAAAGGAAACAAGGGGTGGTCTGTTTTATCATCCTTAAGAGAATAAGGTATTTGTATCGACAAATGCCACATTCTTAGAGGAAGGCCGCATAAGAAGTCATCAACCTCGCAGTAAACTAGTATTGAATGAAATTTCCAAAGACGCTACAGATAAAGCCAGTTCATCTACTAAAGTAGTAGATGAAACTAGTACATCAGGTCAGACACATCCTTCTCAAGAGTTGAGAATGCCTAGACGCAGTGGGAGGGTTGTTCATCAGCCTGACTATTACTTGGGTTTAACAAAAACACAAGTCGTCATACCTGATGACGACATAGATGATCCATCGACCTATAAACAGGCGATGAAAGATGTGGACCGTGATTAGTGGATCAAAGCCATGGACCTCGAAATGGAGTCTGTGTACTTCAATTCTGTCTGGAAACTTGTTGATCAACTAAATGATGTAAAACCAATTGGTTGTAAGTGGATCTACAAGAGAAAAAGAGACCAAGCCGGTAAAGTACAGACTTTTAAAGCTCGACTTGTGGCAAAGGGTTAACCCAGAGAGAGGGAGTAAACTATGAAGAAAATTTCTCTCTCGTTGCCATGTTAAAGTCGATAAGAATACTCTTATCCATTGCCACCTCTTATGACTATGAAATTTGGCAGATGGATGTCAAGACAGCTTTTCTAAATGGCGATCTTGAAGAGAGTATCTATATGGCTCAACCAGAGGGGTTTATTACACAGGGTTAAGAATAAAAGGTTTGTAAGCTTCAAAAATCCATTTATGGGTTGAAACAAGCTTCTAAATCCTGGAATATAAGGTTTAATACTACGATCAAATCTTATAACTTTGAACAAAATGTTGACGAGCCTTGTGTTTACAAGAAGATCATCAATACTACTATAGCGTTCTTAGTTTTATATGTCGATGATATTCTACTTATTGGGAATGATGTAGGATATCTTACTGATGTCAAGCAATGGAAAGATACACAATTCCAAATAAAAGATTTAAGAAATGCGCAGTATATTCTTAGGATCCAAATTGTTCGAAATCGCAAGAATAGGACACTAGCCATGTCTCAAGCATCTTATATAGACAAAATATTGTCTAGATATAAAAAAGCAAAATTCCAAAAAAGGGTTTGTTGCCTTTCAGACAGAAATTCATCTGTTAAAAGAACAATGTCCTAAGACACCTCAAGAAGTTGAGGATATGAGAAATATTCCCTATGCTTCCGCAGTTAGAAGCCTGATGTATGCAATGTTATGTTCTAGATCTGACATATGCTACTCAGTAGGGATCGTCAGTAGATACCAGTCTAATCCTGGACGTGATCATTGAACTGTCGTTAAGAGCATCTTAAAGTATCTCAGGAGAACTAGGGACTATATGCTCATGTATAGTGTTAAGGATCTAATCCTTACTGGATACACTGACTCTGATTTCCAAACTGATAAAGATGCTAGAAAGTCTACATCTAGATCAGTGTTCACTCTTAACAGAGGAGCAGTAGTGTGGAGAAGCGTAAAACAGACCTGTATAGTTGACTCCACAATAAAAGCTGAATACGTAGCTGCTTGCGAAGCAGTATGGTTGAGGAAATTCTTGACAAATTTGGAAATTGTTCCAAATATGCATCTACCCATCATCTTGTATTGTGACAACAGTGGTGTAGTTGCAAATTCAAAAGAACCTCGAAGCCATAAACGGGGAAAGCACATCGAACGCAAGTACCACCTTATTCGGGAAATCATACACTGTGGTGACGTTGTAGTGACCCATATACCTTCTGAGCAAAACATTGCTGATCATTTTACAAAAACCCTCACGGCTAAAGTTTTTTAGGGTCATCTACAGAGTTTAGGTCTACGGTGTTTGTAAACTAGGACAAATGGGAGAATTTTGAGTATATGCCTTAGTTTATTGTATTTATATGTTTATTGTACTCATATGTAATATTAATTTCTCACAGTTAAATTCAGCATCGTTTGATCCTACTAGGAGTTTTAGTCCAAGTGGGAGTTTGTTGGATTTTATGTCCTAAAACTCGTAGTTTGTAATATCATATTCTTGTTCAATAAAGCTGTTATTGAAAATCTTTAGTAAATTTAAATTCTATACTCATGAATCCAATAAACTAAGGATCCGAGACTATTAAGTTTAAGTTTGAACTTTATATAGTGATATAATGTGGATCAAGTTCAAATATATAGCCAAAATGGTCTATAGTATATGAATAAGATTAGACGCCTTATTCTGGGGACACTATGGATGTGGCCCATTTTGTAGTTAGTACAAACGATATGATCCTAAACCGTTCATGTGGAGACATGAAAATGGGGCATCCTATGTAAATAATTTACATAAGACTAAACCATAAAATAGTTACTTTTTACGTTCTAAATATAGTCTAATGTATAAATTTGACTATTTCGCTAATTGATGACCTAGGTAACTTAATCTTAATCCTGAGCTAACTATGAACTCTTGTTCACTCGGAATTATCCTTAGATCTGCATAGGTGAGGGCAGCTCATTATCGCTGACCCAATAAGCCTCCCATTTCAGGGGTAAGATTAGGTGGATAGCTGGGAACATAGGGTGCAAGACGGAATTCACCCCTACCTGTTATAGGGATAGTAGATAGGTTGTTCTCTTTAGTACTGAATCCAGGTCTTGAACAAGGGGCCCTACCCTCTCATTGGCCCGAGAAGGGTTCGGTTTATAGGTTGGACTTTAAACCAATTGTTCATTAAAGAATCAGTGGAACTTAAGGAATAAAATGTAGTCTTGGGGGTAAAACGGTTTTTATGACCCAGCTGAGATTACGAATAACCTGTGAAAGATTAACTTACTAATCATGGTTATATCATATGGACACAAATATATCTATAGTGGGGGGAGTACAACTACGGGACTATAGTGGAATGACCCGTGAGTTAACGAATGTTGATTAGCTCCATCTAAAGAGTTTAGCCAGCCAATCTCGGACCGTTGGAGCCCATGATCTATAGGTCCATTAGGTTCCCCTACTAGCTCATATGCAATAAACTTAGAACAGTATGATAGAATAATTCGAATTGTTCGAATTAGGTGAAGAGAGAGAAATCGACAAGTATATATGATATAGTGATCGATTTTTCAGTTTAGAAATAAAAATTTAATATTTAAATGTCAAGAATATGAATACATTCATATTCGGAAGCTCGAAAATAATGGAAATGGTCAAAGATGTAAAAAGTCAAAGAGTTGACTTTTGACTTTGAAAAGTCAAATTTTGACCGACCTTTATTCAAATGTGATTTGAATTTCAAGAAAATGAATGCAGATTCATGCTTGGGAGGTCAAAATTAGTCAACACGGAAAAAATCATAAAAAGTCAAAATGTTGACTTTTTGATCAAAGTTTGACTTTGACCAAATGACTATTTTGCTCTTTGACTAAAGTTAGTGGAAAAATCCAAAATTTTATTGGATAATCCACTAACAAAATAGTGGGCTAGGTGTCGGCTTATAGTGAAGACATTAAGCTCACTTAGATAGTGGATTCTAGGTGTTGGGATTTTATGAAGTTATTTCATGCAATTTTGCATGGCCCTTTTTCTATAAATATGGGCTTGTGATTTTGGATTAAAAACTTTTGAAAATTTTGCAAATATTAGTTTTTAAAATTTGGGCTGAAAAAAGCTAAACCCAACCCTAAATTCATTCTACTATTTCCATCTCTTTCTCTCTCTCAGGTTCTTCATCCATCGGATCCCACAACCTTGTTCTGAGTCCAGAGGATAGTAGGTCAGCTCTAGTATTTGTTCGGTTTGTGTTCGAGCGGAGATAGAAGAGTTTTGGGAGTTTTAAAGATAATGTTTCTAAAAAACCCTAATTAACTAATTTAGGGTTGTATGTTTAATTTATGCGATTAGAGTAAAATCGATTCTCTTTTCCGCTGCGTATGCCGACTTTTCCATCAATGACCTAGGTAACTTGATCTTAATCCTAAGTAACTATGAATTCCTATTTATTCGGGATTATTTTTAGATTTTCATGGATGAGGGTTGGCTCAACAGCGCCAGTTTAATAAGTCTCATATTTCAGGGGTAAGATCGGGTAGATAGTTGGGGATATAGGGTGCAAGACGGAATTCCCTCCTACCCACTTTTAAAGATAGTAGAGAGCTTGTTCTCTTAAGTACTGAATCCAAGTCTTGAACAAGAGGCCCCACCTCTCATTGGCCCGAGAGGGACTCGATTTGATGACTGGATCACAAATCAATTGTCATTAGAGGATCAGTGGGACTTAGGGAACAAGATGTAATCTCGGTGGTAAAACAGCTTTTGACCCAGTCGTTATTATGAACAACTTGTGAATGGTTGACTTACTGATATGGTTATATCGAGTGGGCAGAAATATATCCACAGTGAGGAGAGTACAACTACTGAGCTTTAGTGGAGTGATCTAGTAGTTAACGAATATTGATTAACTTGGTTTAAAGAGTATAACAAATTAATCTCGGATCGTTGGTACCCATGATCTGTAGGTCCATTAGGTCTCCAGCTCACAAATGGATTAAACCTTGGAATAGATTAATGCGTGAATTTGAAACGTTCAAATTTGAATTAAGGGAATTAGTAAATATATATGATATAATTACACATTTAATTATCGAATTAAACGAAATTGAAGAATTGGATAACATATAAATATGGTTAAAATATTAAATTATATGAATAGGGATTCATGATTGTGGAATTGATGTTTTAATAATTTGATATTTGATATTAAATTATTTTAATTAATTAATTAATTAAATTTTATTTAAAATTAATTATTTGAATTAATTTTATGTAAAATTGATAATTTGAATTTTATGAAAATTGAAATAATAAATTCATTTTAATTTTTGAGAAAATTGAATTTCAATTTAAATTTGAGAAATTGGGTTTAAGTGGGTTTTTTCACTTTTATACACCACATGATTCCATTAGATGATGGGTGTTTGGTGTCAAATTAAGGAGATTTTAGGATTACATGTAAATTGGATAAAAGATTAGAATTACCTCACTTGAGGGCGCATGCAATTTGAAATTATTTTGAATTTTGGTGCTTTCAACTTCTTGAACTAAAACCCAGTCTTTTGTTCTCCAATTTCTCTCAATTCTAACTCATGTTAGATACCATCATCTAATCTAAGGTCCAAAAGAATAATAGGGAAGATTAAGTGGTGCTCTACAAACATTTGGAGTGAAGATTCAAGCTGGATTTGAAGATTGAATTGTTCTTCAAAGGTAATTTCAGAAACCTTATTTCTTATTTTTCTAACATGCTTGCTTAGATACTAAAATTGATTGAATTAGAGTGTTTAATGATCCTGATTGCTTCCAGTAATTACATGCTAACTCCATCAGAAATTTAGTGCATGCTAGAATTAACATGTTCTAATCTTCTGTGTCATAACCAAGAATCATCATACAAAGTGTCAAAAGACATTTATCACTAATATGATAATCATTCAACTCACTGGTATACACATTTTAATCTCAAACACTCTTCGATGGGTCAAACAAATTTTATTGTTTGCGTTTTATGGCAAACCTCATAGTAAATAGAATTGTTGAAGGTAAATCCACCTATAGACTTTCTTACTTTGATGGCTCAAATCATGCATATTGGAAAGCTATAATGAAATTTATTTGTAATTTATTGACTAGAATTGTTGCTAAAGGTCTTTACGTATCCATGAGGAAGATTAATATATTGACGAGCCTAAAATGGGAAAAAGAGAGTATGATGAGAATAAAATGAAAAAGTGTTCTTTTAATGCTAAAGTTATTAATTATTTGTATTGTGCTTTTAGTAAAGATGAATTTAATACAGTACCTATATATGTTCATCAAGAAATATGAAATACTCTTGAAGTTACTCTCATGAGGAGACAAATTAAATTAAAGTGTCTAAGATTAGCATGCTTTCATCTATACTATATTAAAGGGGATATGAGGGGAAAATTTTAACTTCTTTCTTTACCGTTAAACCTTTCCATAACGCGTAATTTGTCCTCAAATCTCATCATTTTGTTTTGTACCTATCTTTTTGTGCCTTTTTTTTCTTTTTTTTTTTTTCTCTCTCTCTTTTTAATTTTACATTATTTAACAATTTCTATCTTGTCCTAATATCCTCTTATATTTTTTTGTGAATTGATTCTACGTTTTTCCCCTCTATAGAGCCTCTAAGCTTTTTTTTTTCTTTTTCTCCTTTTCTCATTAATAGATGATTAGTAAAGTGAAATTTAAAATCATATACATATTTTAATGAAGAATATGCTTAGGGGTCGTTTGGCCCACCAACTTCTTAAGTTGGTATAAACAACTCAATTTTAATAGTAAAGACTATTGAAATTTGCACATTTATTGAGTAACTCCAACTTTCTATTTTTTTTTTACTTTTCACGGTTATCAAGGAACTCCATCTTTCCCTCTATTTCTACTTTTTACATTTATCAAGTAACTTCATATTTCCTTTTTGGATGTATTTAGAATACATTTTCAAGCGTTTAATTTAAAAAATAAGTCATTTTGAAAAACTGGAGTGTTTGACAACCACTCAAAATAACTTTTCAATGGTGTTTTGATCCGTTTTTATCCTAAGTGTTTAAATAAGAATGAATTTTTTTAAAAATACGTTTTTTCTTAAGTCAATCAAGACAAACCCTTAATCTACTTTTCACAATTATCAAAGAACTTCATCTTACAACTCTGCGCCTCAAACAGAAATTTACTAACTCCAACATATTAGCTTCACTCAGTGGAGCAAACATCCCCAATATCTTATTTCATTTTACTCGAGAACATTTAAAAGTATAAATGAAAATATCTTATTTCATTTTATCTCTTTTATTACCTTTAAACTTTATGTCCACTATTTACAATTTAAAATCAACAAAAATTATATTCTTTCAATCATTTATATTTGACTCTAGAAAATTATGTTTTAAAGATTTTTAACACATTTCATATTCACTATATATTAATCAAATAAAACATATATGTTTACAGTTTTACTCATTATCTCTTTATTACTTTTAAATTTCATGTCATATATTTACCATTTAAAACGTAAAAATTTTAACCATGTACATGGCCTCAAATTAGTATATATGAATTAACATATAAGCTTTTCAACTGTTTTAAATAAATTGCAACTACCTTATTGTTAATATCTGTTAAAATTATGTTTGTACGTGTTTTTTTAAATACTCAACTGGTGGTGAAATGTCCAATATCATACACATAATAATCAACATTACACAATAATAAGGACACACACAAAGATCATAAATACTATTCGAACTTCGTTATATTCTTTGGTGTTTGATAAGATAAAGTATAGTCTTTTTTCTTTTTCTTTTTTTTTCTTTTTTGAGTTGAAATAGAACGTGTGATTTAACATCTAATCTCTTGGAATCATATTTTATGTCATATGTTTACATTGAGTTCAGTTTAGTTTCAATTTTAATTAAGTGTAGTTTAAACTACTTTACGGATCCTTCCTTTTTCTTAATCTTAGAGAGTTTTAGAATCAAGAAAGAAGATATGATTTTAAATTTTTGTAATCATAAGCGATTATTTAGCATTGAAACTTTTTTAATTGAATGATTAAATTTTCTTTTAGTAAAAAAGTAGGATAATAATATTGAACTTTTGATATTAAAATTGATAGTACATATCAATTATTGTTGAAATATATTTTGCGATTAAAGTGGTTTATTTGAATGTTTGTTTGAGAAGAATTAAAAGGAAAAATAAAGTAGTTTTGTTTTTTTAGTATAAATAAAAATGTTATTACAACACTTCAATCTTTATTTATTAATTAACAATTATAATACATAATAATAACAAATTAGTAACTTAACTAAAATGTCTCGGTAGATAATAAAGGATGAATCGTGTCATGAATTAAAATGTTTAAAATTAGAAGGACACAGTCAAAACATGCATCTTATTCTAAATATGCCAACTACTTTTTTTAAAAATAATAATAATAATAATAATAACATACCAACTATAAATTTAACTAAATATAAAACAATTACTTATTGTCTACGGTCTTATATTCAATGTTATTAAGGTTAAATAAGTTTAATTCTTAAATTTTGAAATTTTTATCTAGTCTACAAATTTTCAAAAGTATCTAATAAATTTTTGATAACTACGAATCACATTGAGTCCCGGACACGTAATTCTCCCTCAAATATTGTTTTTTAACATATACAACCAATATTGTTTTTTAACATATACAACCAATATTGTTTCTAGGTTTTTTGGGGGGAACAATTATATCAAAAAAAAAATTAAATTAAATTAACTACATTACATTTAAGAGATATATAGATAAAAGGAAATGAAACTTAAAAATTGAATTATAGATTCCGCCTTTGAACTTAAAAGATTTATTTGACACAAAATTGAGAATTAAAAAATTTATTAGACACTTTTTTAAAGCTCAAATGCAATATATAGACACAGATCTAGAAGTTTACGGGCTAGAGTACTTGTTTAACCATATATGATCAGTTTGTCTGAGCCATCAAACTTTGGATCCAATATTGGTCATTAAGCCATTTCAATTTTGTATACAATACGTCTATGAATTTAAAAAAACAAATGTGTTATAGGTCTTTAAACTTACAACTTGTATCAAATATGCTTGAATTTTAAATATTTTGTCTAATAAATCTCTATTTGATATTTAAAATTTACATATCAAAGGATTTCATTTGACATCAAATTCAAATTTATATATGATAAATCATTTGATTTTTAAAATTTTCGAATATAACATAACTTATTAGACACAAGAAATAGAAAATTCAAATAATTATCATACATTTTTATAAATCTAAAGATGTGATGAAAATAAAATTAAAAGTTTAATGACCTATTAAATACCTTTAAAAGTTCATATATCAAATAGACGTAAATCTAAATTATAAAAAAAAATGCGAAATTTGCAAACAAAGGGGTACAATTTAAACAAATTATCTAAAAATTCATAGTTCATAATTGTTTGTTGAATTTCTTTTTTTAAGGAAATTTTTTTTTAAAAAAAAAATGGTGTGAAAATTACACGGTTTACCATAAATGACAGGTCATCTATCCAATCACGATTTCGTCGGTGCCCCGTCGTAGCCTCCCCATACCAACCCAACTCCATCTATAATTATTTCTTCCCAATTTACGGTTTTACCCTTCTCAAATTTCTCTTATTCCTAATATGTCCCCTTCTTATTAAATTCTCTACTTACTTCTACTTCATACGCCAACCTATAAATACTCAAATCAAATGAATGTTTCCTTCACTTTCACATTATTTATGATGCTGCCAACTTAGCTCACCATCACCAAAATCCTCTAATTCACAACTAATCGACATCTAATCTTTATTTTAACCTCCGACATTTATTTTATTATTATTATTATGAGTTTAATTGAACGAGACTCATTTTGGTCTAACGTTCGAATTTTCACTTTATTTATTAATTCATATTTATCTTTTTTTTTATTATTTTTTTATTTGTTGAACAAGAAGTGAAAATGGAGAATTCTTTCCATTTTTTTTTAAACTAAACGTTATTAAGAAAATTAATTTCAATGCCAGGCATATATTCTAGTCAAAATAACCATAAAAGTAAGACATAAATCAACATACATTTCTTCACCTTTTTAAAGGGGAAAAAAACCATATATTTCTTCACAAATTAGAGTTTTCCAAAAAAAAAAAACATTATTGTTCGTATTAAAGTGAGGAAAAGAGGATGTTATAATTTGTCAAATATGTCTATAAATTTTTGAAGTGTAATGTCTAATAATAACTTTTTAAAATTGGGCTGCTAGCTTCTCCAACTGGATGTGTGACGTTATTATTAGTAATGAAGTTTATTTCTTTCAAATAATAATAATAATAAATCCTGAAAGTTTAAAAGTTTTAAATTTATGTTTACAAACTTAAATTGTTTGTCTAATAAGTTTTCTAAATTTTCTAAAACTCTCATTTTTATTGGATAATTTTTAAAATTTTCAATTTCATGTCTATTATATTTTTAACATATTTAACTTTTTTTAAAATTCACACGTACGTTGATCGAACATAAAATAAAATTTAATTTCAAGGAGTTTGTCTTTTTTTTTTTCTTTCATCTTCTTCCTCTCTCTCTTTTTTTGGTTATTTTAATGTCTTGATAGATAAAAAAAAAAAAAAAATCAAATATCACCTAGAAAATTCCTAAATCTATACTCTATTAAACACAATTTTAAAAATTAGAAAAATTATTTTAAATGATAAAACTTTTAAAAATATTTATAAATAATAGTAAAATACAAAGTGTATTGCATATTATGAGAGACTGCTCTAAATACATATAATAGTTATCACAATCTATCGCAGTCTATCATATAAAGACGGTTAAATTTTGTCATATTTATAAATATTTTAATTCATTTTTCTATATTCGAAGATAATCTTAAGAGTTAATATAACTATTAAAAAAAAGTTTACTAACTAATAATGGATGAATAATGCTTGGTTGCATCAAGGGGAAAAAAACAAAACAAACGAAACCAACAAAAAAAACAAAACATTCTTCTCTCGCTTAAGACAATTTCTATCATTTTGTACCACACCAAACTATTTTCCTCTATTACCATTTAAGCCACTTTAGGGCATCCCTTGTGACAAGAACCTCAATTTAATAAAATTTTATTGAATTCAGTTAATTAAAAAAGCAAACAAGTTAAAATTACTATATGTCAAATCTTATGTTTGAAAATATAAATAACTAATTTAAATTAATGTAACACGAAAATGTTGAATTCTCAATTTTATTATGATGTTGATGTATATTTTTGAAAAATGTATAAATATAAAAAAATTCATAATAATTCTTTAAATTAACAAATAAACATTGCACTACTTTTTAAATAAATATAAATTTCTTATCATTCATATTAGGTTCATATTAATGAAATTTTGTTGATTATATTTCAACAATTTTTTTATGATATAATAAAAAAATGTCGATTCGCTCATTATGTCGGTGTCAAATTTATAGACTTGTAAAAATGTCGATAGACATCAAATTTAAAGACCATCTTAGGTAATAAATATATTATCCAATAAAAATGAAGAGCATACAATATTAAAGAAAAGTAAGTACTAAGTTTTAGGTCAATTACTAGTTGAATTAAATTATTTTATATTTATATAAGAACATCAAGTTGATAAGGCCTTGTTTGGTTTAACTTTCTAAGTGTTTAATTTTGACAATAGATCATCTTAGAAAATTTTCAAAATTAAAGTGTTTGATAATTTCTCAAAATTGCATTTAAAACACTTTTAAACGGTATTTTAAATGATTTTTATCAAAAGAATTTAAATAAAAATAACTTCTTTGAAAATCATTTTTTTTTTCTAATCAATCAAAATACGCCATAAATCGATTTTGATTTCCTCCTCCCCCTCCCCCCCCCCCCAAAAAAAAAAAAAACACTTGAAATCTATTGAAAAAATGGTTCATGATTGTAGTTCTTAAACAAACCAGTACAATCGATTTGATGATAATTTAGATCATGTTTGACAGCTATTTCATTTTTTCATTTTTTATTTTTTAAAATTAAGTTTATAAACACTGCTTTCACTAATATATATATATTTTTTGTTATTCACTCTAATAAATCATGCCTTCAAAATCTATGTCAAGTTTTACAAGCTAAAACGAATAGTATTTTTTTTTTTTAATTTCACAAAATATTTTTATTTTTTTTATTAAGTTGAAAACCTTGTAAGAAAATTAGGAAGAAATAAATATAAATTTAAAAATAAAATTTAATAACAAAAGAGTTATCAAAACAAGTCCGTGAAAAGTTTTTACACGTTTCTTTCCTTCCCTTATTTGACAGAAAAGAAAAAAAAAAAGGTCAATGAACAAACTTACATTTTAAAAGTAAAATATCAAAATCAAAATCAAAAGGTAATAAACTTTTTGCAATTATTTTTTCCGAGGTTAGTTTTTCTTTTAATATAATAAGAGTTTGGAGAGATTTGAATAGTTGTGCTCATTTTGATTCTAATTTAATTTTACCTTTATTTAGATTAAAATATCTTACCTTTATAGTGTAAAATACATACACATACAAATATCTTACTTTTATAGTGTAAAATATTCCTGTTTTATGTTTTATTTTTCTAAAACCTACCTACCATTATATATATATATATAAGCTATCTTAAGGGATGTAATAACACATTCATTCCTTGAAGGGTTGTTTTCATATATAACAAAAATTACCAACTTTTTTTTAACCATTTGATATCTTCTACATTTACATACTTTAAAAATAGATTTTTTTTTTAACATTTTCATTTTTAAAATTGGATTGTCTTATTTTAATGTTTTACATCTTTTATATAATAAAATAAGGATTTTTTTTTTCAAATATAGAAAAATGAGTCAACTTATTTATAAATATAGCAGAATGTCACTGTCGATCAATGACAGACAGTAATAGACACTGATAGATACAACATTATCAGTATCTATCACTGATATTGATAGATGTCTATCAATATCTATTACTGATAAGCAGTGACATTTTGTCATATTTAAAAATATTTCAAACAATTTTATCATTTAAAATAATTACTCATAAAATAAATAAATATTTTTTACCTACATTGCACTTGTTGTAGACTAACTATTAACCAATGAAGCAAATATTTTAAATTGAAACTAAGAATTAAAATAAAAAAATACCTTTTTTTCTACAAAATAAAAACAAAATGTAATAGGTGATTTGTGTAACCTTCCTTTATTTTGTTGCTTATGTACCATCATCTTTTTAAAAGAAAGACAAAAAAGGACAAAAATCAATAAACGATGTTTTCAAAACTTTAGGTTATAAAATAAATGTAGGCAGTCATCATTTGCTCAAATTTGTTTGTTTATTTGTTTTTTTAGTAATTATAGTTGTTCATTTTGTTGGCTAATATATTGTGAAAAATAACGCATACCTAATACTCCAAAATAATAATAATCATCATCATCATAATAATAACGGAAACCTAAAATTAAGGGGAAGTGGAGCAAAACTTATCAAAGCCAATTTTAATTAATTAAGGGAAAATTTTGGAAAGAAAATTTATAAATTAGTGTATTTTTTTTTTTCAAATTAGGGCAAGATTTTAAGTTAGGAGGCATATAACATTGATATTGCTACTAATTAACTTTTTTGTAATCTCTTTTTAAAATCAAAGAGGGTGAAAATTATGATCAGTTTAAAATTGTCTAAAAATTGTCAATTGAATAGTTTAATTGGTTAAGAATTAGGATATATGCCTCAATAAAGAGATTAGATATTAATCTTAATTTCAACTCTGGTAAGTTGTTAAAATTTTTCTAAAAATTTATTAATTGCGGTTTTTTCTTTATTAAAATTCACATGATTTTTTTAAAAAAATATAGAATAATTGTTTATCTATGATAGACTGCAATAGACATTTATCACTGCAATATATTACTAATAAAAAGTAACATTCAGCTATATTTGTAAATAAATTAACTCATTTTTTTTATTCGAAAACAATCTAAAAATATGTGATGAATTTTATTTTATTTTTATTTCCTTTTGAATATCCTAGCCAACGAACAATTAACTTATTATAAAAACATATATATAAATTATAGTTAAATTATTGATATTTAATGTAAATCACTTACCATTTAGAATATTTTATTTTTAAAAAATAAAAATAAAAATTTATTAGGATTCTCATGGTCAACAATAAAAAATTTTATTTGACTATCGTTATGAAAGTATAAAAGTAAAAATTAAAATTTGAAAAGCTTGAAGAAAAAAAGGAAAGAAAAAACTAAAATTGGGGAAGGAAGAGTCTCTCCTTTTCAAAAAAAATAAAAAAATAAAAAAATAAAAAAATAAAAAAATAAAAATAAAAATAATAATTATCCTACTTTTATTGGCACCGAAAGAAATGAGAGAGGTAGCATAAAGGAAAATGTCGTTTCACAATCTTATTATATAGAGACATTCTTTTACATACGTGTCAATAACTCATAACAACTTCAATTTAACAATAATGTCATATATGGTATTTTAACCATATAGCTTCTAGTCTTTTTTTTTAAAAAAAAAAAAAATTATGAAGCTTTTTATTTTATTTTTTTTTAAATTCCTATAGTTTACAAAAATTTAATTTAATTCCTTATATATTTTAATCATTTTCAATTACACTATTTCTCTTGTGTATGTAATTTTTTTTTAGTTATTTTATAGGTGAACATTAAAATTGGCTAATAATCCTATTATATATAATGAGAATTTAGAGAAGAAATATGAAAATTTTCTTCCATATATGATTCTATTCCTCTATCAAATGTCTATTTAACTCACTTGGTATTTTATGTTATTGTAAATTTATCTTCCGCTAATCCGACTTTCTTTCTTTTTTCTTTTAAATTCAACAAGAAGTATAAGTGGAAACTTTATTTGTTAGGTTATAATACCCTAACTAGTTGACCTTAGTCAACCTTAAAAAAGTGTTAAAATGTAATAAACTCAATGGATGAATACCTTAACTAGTTGACCCGTATATCTCTTTTACTAAAGAAAATATAGGTTTTTAATTAATTATGTTAAGTTAGGAAAGTCTCATAAAATTTATTTACTTGTACTTTTGTTTTTTTTTTAAAAAAAAGAGTTCATCTTACGTTATATGGCCTATGCTACTAACCTAAACTCCATAAATGAATGTCCATTATTCTAAAAGAAAATAATAATAATAAATTAAAACGAAAAAAGATTGTTGCTCTCATAATTTATAGAAAAAACTTAGATGATGGTTGGATTGTACCTTCAAGCAATTGCTCAATAAAAAATTTTCATCAAACAATTTTTTAAAAAATTGTATTTAATTTTTCTTTGACTGAAAAATATGTTGTGAGAGCCTATCATTACTCTAGTTTGTGTTCAACAAACCCCTCTCTCCATCAAAATAATAATAAAATAAAAAAATAGAAGAAGCAAATAAAGAAGGTAAAATTGGAATTTGGAGAAAGGGCAAATGAGGAATAAAAAGTTTATGTAGAGGCAGAGGCATTAGCCTTTCATTCTCTCAAATTCAACCAACTCTTTTTTCCAACCCACAACCTCTCTTTTCTTCTCTTCTCTTCTCTCTCTGCAACATCACTATGTCACCAGTTTACCACCTTCTCTCAACTCTTAACCCAAAAAGCATACCTCAAAATGTCACCAAATACACATACAATTCCCAAAACTTGGTTTTATTGTATTTGTAGATGCATGTTTTTCACTCACTACCCCTTTTTTTTTGCACATTCACCAACCTTCTTCTTCTTCTTTTGTTTTTCCTTTTCAATTCCCCATTTGGGCTTTGATTCTGTGAAATCTATGTTTCTTTAAGTTGTTTATTCCCCATGTTTGCTGTTTTTTCAGGTACTATTCTACACATTTGACTCACTTTCTTCTCCAATGGCTTACCCTTTTCTTTTGGAGCTTCCATGGCTGCCCCATTTCAGCTTTCTATGATGCTTATTGTGTTTTTCTCTGCTTTTTCCTTTCTGGGTATCTCTTTTTTTTTTTTGGTGTTTGGTTTTGCGTTTGGGCATTTGGGGTATTTGGGGTATTTGGAGTTCCCTTCATTTTTGGCCTCTCCTAGAAGAAAAGGTGGTGGTTGGTTGAAGGGGGGTTGGGTTGACTTATTTCTCAAGAGAGAGAGAAAAAAAAAGAGAGAGATTAAGAACTCGGGTTTTTTTCTCTCTTTTTATTTATTTATCTATTTTTTTTTATTTATTTTTTATAATTGGTTTTGGCTTTGGATTAATAATATGCAAATTGATAGATGCCCAAGTTTACTGTCATCTCCCTTTTTCCTTTTTGTGATTTCTTTTTTTCTAGAGCTTGGAGTTCTTGTTGTTCATTATATTGAAACTCAAATGACTGTATATTGTTGTTTGCTTAACTGGATTGTTATGCAGAATCTAACTCTGGGTTCTTGCCAAATTTGATGGGATATTTATGAGAAACTGTTGAATTAGTATCTCCTTTTTATATAAAATGAATTGCTACTTCTTTTGCCTTTTCTACTCATTATTAAGGACTGCTTTAGACATAGGAGTTAATTTTGGTTTACTAGTTTTTGAGATTGTATGCCTTGTGGGGAGATCCTTCTTTTCATCAAGTTGCATCAGTTGTAAAAGCTGGTTAAATGCTTTTGGCCTCCAATCATGATGCTATCTTGATGATTTTATTAGTAACAAACTGCCACGATTATGTAAACGAAAAACGCATTCTCTGTACCGTTCTCACTATCTTCTTTATTATCCTTTCTTATAAACATATTTTCTTTATGTTCTTTGGATACTAAGTCTATTAATGAAGTCCTTCAGTCCACCATCTTTTAATGAGTTTTTTATAAAAGGAAAGGCGAAAATCACATTATTTTTGGGTGATTGGATTGAGCTTGAAGCACGGACATAACTGCATTAGGGATTATGTTTCCATATATAGGTTGATGCACCTAAACAAGAAACTTTTAAAGTATTCAGTATATCCCAAGTTATTATTAATGAGCTGCCATCCTTGGTGAATTGAGCCTCTTGTTTTGCTCAGGATCCTTATTTTCCAGCTTTATCGATTTTTTTAGACTTTCTGCTCATCACGACGTTTAATATTTTTTGTATAACATCAGAGGTTACATTCAAAATTTGACTATAACTGCCTCTCCTTTGCATCCAAGGTGGTACAGATTCATGATAAACAATTTGTTGCGTACACTGTGCACGACGTGAAGATTGACATCGACTATGGTAAGCTTAAGAAGGCGGAGGCTCTTAGGACTATGCTCCGGTATGTTTACACATTCTTGTTAGATAAATGATTGTTTGTTGAATAAGCAATCATCATTAATTTTTCTTAGGTGATACTTTCTAGAAAGTTTGTATTTTGTCTTTCTTTCCTAGCTCAAGAAGTTCATAATTCATTTGATTAAACTTGTTTGTTGAAACTTTCTGAGACATTTCAGGGAAAAGTTCATTTGTAACTCCACTTCCCAAGTTTTCAGAAAATGGAACTACTCCCGAAAATCCTAGTCCGAGTAACAAACTTGTCACTTTGCATCCCAAGTCTTCTGATGATGTTAACATTACAGATAGGGTAAGATGACAAGCTTGAAACTTTTTCCGACAATTTGACACATACACATAACCGTGATATTGTGTATATGAAGTTATCCCCATCTGTATGTTGATAGCATTAAGATCTCTACTTGTTTCTTGGAACAATATTGATATTGGAAGATCTGTTAAGCTTCCTAGTTTTTGCTGATAAAAGAAGGTGAAACATTTTCTGCATTTCATTCTTTACATGTTATTTTGAACAGTTGTTCTGAAATCTTATTCTGTACCATATGGAGATCTATGATTGCTTCACATTTTTCTCATTAAATGCTTTTATTCTGAATTGGCTAAGAATATTCTAAAATGCCATGTCTGATAGTGATAGCAAAGGTTTGTTTTTCAGCTTCGTCTCCGGTAATATTTTCGACCTTTTAAATATGCTGCTGAAATTGAGGAGGATCACTCTGAGATCTTTAAACGCTCTTGCATCTATAACATAAGATGAATCCGCAATACAACTATGATGTATACTTGATGGAATAAAAGGGAAATGTTGTCAATATATACATTGTATTTTCTCTATCTCTACAAAAGCCTGTGAAGATCATGGGCTTTTGAACTTGAACCCGTAATTATGGACGGACGGATTAAACTTCAGTAACCAATAAAAGCTAAATCCTCCATTTTTTATATCATTGGATTTTTAAAATACACATTTTAAGGACAGATTTTACGAGTTCATGTGCCTGACTTGATTTCATGAGTTCATCATTCAGAGGATCTTGTTGATGACCATTTAATGAATATATAATTCTCTCACAATTTGATTTATTACACTGCCCTTGAAAAATCTGGGTCAAAATAAAATTCTTATATGTAGGGTGTAATTTAAATTTCCAGGTTCTTTATATCTGCTTTTTGAGCATGTTGACTTATAATCTGACGGTTATTTTCCAAAATTTGGTCTTTTGTTACAGAGCTCTATTGAAAATATGGAATCCAGTTTCGCAAATGCATTGGATTGGACCTCACTGAATGAACAGTCTAATCAGCCTATTTCAGGTTGTCTGATCAAGAAACATATTTGTCATACGATCATAGTTTCGTCGTTGTTTGCTTGTGGGTTGCTTTTGAGATATATGGTTTTTGTGATGCTTATTTTTGCTTAATATTACTGTGGCCATTCTTTCTTTCCTGTGGTAATGAAATGGAAATTTTATATATGTGGTTCAAAATTTTGAATTTGTTTGTTGTAATTTAGGAGTTACAGATTGATCCAGAACCGACTGCGTGGTTGGTGCATCTATCATTTCATTTATAATTTGAACACTTTACGAATGACATGGTGACAACCTCTCATAAGACACTTGTTTTTTCATGAACACATTCTTATCGCAACAACTATTGTAATTGTCAGTCTTGCCCTATGTCATTGTGCACGATGTTCAAATTCAACTACCTGCATTTCGTCTCTCCTAATACATGGACTCGTGTTTGTAGGGCATCCGCTAAAACATAGAAAGAGACATAGGAGAAAGAACTCTCATAATCAAGAACTATCAATCATGAGGGGTGTCTACTTCAAGAACATGAAATGGCAGGCTGCGATTAAGGTTGACAAAAAACAGATACATTTAGGAACGTTCGGTTCACAAGAAGAGGCTGCACGTTTGTATGACAGGTATTCATTTTCTGAATCATTTCTTTTTTCACTTTTAACCGTTAAAAACAACATATATATGCAGACTCCGGCCAGGATACTATTTTTGTTGAAAAGATCATCATAGAGCACCGATATGAGGATAGCTAGAAAATTTCTTTTCAATGATTCGAGTTTTTGAAGAATCTGTAATTGAAAGACAGAATCAATGAGCTACGAAACAGAAATTCATGTACCAAAATTCCTGATCGAATTAACCGTTGCACCATTCCTTTTATCTTTAAGGATTAAGAAACCAAATATAGACAAGTAAAGATACAATTCTAAAAGTGCTAACAGTGTTCTGCATATTATAGTAAGTTGGATAAGAGACACTGTTCATGAATGGAAGTTTAGTTATATACATATACGTCCACACACATACACATATATGAACTCACCGAGATATGATGGGTGTCATGCCGTCTTTGTGTGGTCTAGCATTGAACTTAAGTTATTTTACTGCCACATATCATTTTGTTCATATACCTATGAAGTCGTTAAGTGAATGAGAATGAACTCGAGCTCGATTCACATTGATAAGCATTCCCTCAGTATTGGATAGGTATCAGGTATGATGATCTCACTGGTCTTTTGGTTTTGTAGAGCTGCTTATGTGTGTGGAAGGGAACCGAATTTTGAACTCTCGGAGGAAGAGAAGCAAGAACTCCAAAAGTTCAAATGGGAAGACTTCCTTGCTATGACTCGACACGCAATTACAAACAAAAGTAGTGGTCTTGGTGCTCTCAAAATCTTCAATTTTCTTTCTTTAATACATTAGATTCAGTTCGTGATTATTCGTAATGTGTTTCAGAGCACAAGAGACTCGGCACAGGATCATCGCCAAAGAAGCTTGGAGCTTCGTCGCTGCAAATCGACAACACCGAATTCAAGCACAGATTCAACGAGCCTCCGGTTCCAGAAGACATTAACTTCACTTGAGGAGCTAGCTTTTAGCTCAAGAAGAATGGTAAAATTTTCTAGGTCCAACAGGTTAGGCCAAGTTGCATGAACCTCCATTCAAATTCCTCCCTTCCAAGTAAATGTTTTTTTAGGCTAGAATACATTGTTTCTTTCATGTGTAAGTTCATTTTTTTTCTTTTTCATTTGAAGCTCGTAATATGTTCCAATATAATTTACTGCTAATTTCTTTTTAGCAGAAGCATATTGAATCGATGTTGAAATGAATTTTAAAATTGTTATATATAATGAGGAAGTCTACCAATATTTTTCATCGTTAAAATTGACATAAAATATGTATTCTTGATGAAGAGGTTAAAATTATCTACTCTACATATTGTTAAACTAATATCAATGTAACTTTTGTACAAAGGTATTATCGTTTTGTCAAAAATTTTAATGTTATCTCTACCTCTCTTTCCCTTAAAGATGAAAAAAAAGATAGATTATTCTTTATTAAATCTTATTTCTATTAGCTACTAGAAGTGCTCAAGATTTTTTTTTTTTTATTATTATTATTAATTTTATGAACAAATAATTTTGATGTTTGGTTCTACCCAATTTAAAGTGCATTTAAATACTTTCCAATTAAGCATTTGAGCTAAAAACACTCTAAAAAACATGATGATGTTAGTACTTAAAATGGACCATGCTAAAAATACTTCCAAATGTAGCCAAAAATACTAAAATGTGCTCTAGAAAGGAATATATCCCCTAAAATGCTGAAATCCAAAAAAAAAAAAAAGAAAAAAAAAAGAAAAAAAAAAAAGCGCACAAATCAATTGCTTTTGGCTAAAATGTTTCAATAATTAGACAAAATAGTTCACAATTTACCACTTTTGGGTGCCTTCAAAACATCGTACCAAGATTGGGTTCTTTAATTTTGGACCAAACAACAAGCAAAACTTCTTCAAAATTGAAGGAATCGATTACCTTTCTCTAAAGGAATCTATTTTTTTTAAATAATAATAATAATAAAGTACTAATGCCATTAAACAATAGCTCTAGGGATATTCTTCATCATGATATAAATATAAAATACAAGTCGTGTAAAAATATCTTCAACCAAAGATGCGTTTGTGATCGGCCACAGTTTGTCACCAACTTTTGATCATATAAAGTTCGTTCCTATCTAAAACTATGCAGTAGTGGTAATATGGATCGAATTCACAAAGAACCAGCATGCTTCTTTAATAAAGAGTTTATAGCCCGAGGTAACTGAGAGGGGGAAATTTCAAGTTGAGTTGCTTGTAAGAAAATAAATTGCATAAAAAGTAAAGAAAGCGAGTTGAGATAATTGAAGAGAAAAATATCCAGCTTGAGTTTAATTTGGATTTCCTCAATTCAATTTATTTGATCATAGAATTTTTCTTACTTGGTTAGAAAAGCTAGTTAATCAACGTAATTATCTAATTAGTCCAAGATGATAGATGAAAAGCATACAAATTCAATTAACCTAATAGCATTATGATCTAGGAAAAAGTTAAATCGAACATTTAACAAGAAAAGCCAGGATTAAATATTCAAACGATTTCTTCCATAGGTTGATTAGATAAATATTCACCATTATTAACAATATTTCACAAGCAAACCTAATCTTTTGCTATTGTTGGATTAAAATACAATTTCATGTCACATGTTGTAAATCAATACTTAATACTCACAATAAGTTTGTTAGACAATTGGAAGATAGTAAATCATAATCTATTAATTTAGAATATAAATCAACAAACAAAATAAAAACCAAGTGCAGATGCTCACAGGTGTATATGAGAAGGAAGAATATCCTAAGAACCCAAGTTAGAACGAATACTTTAGCCAACAATCGGCTTCGTGATCGATGAGAACATGCTCCTGAACATTAACCTTGCTTAAGATGAGGAAAAGGAAGAGAAAAATGCGGAGGAAATTCGTCGACGACTGGCTGGTTGATGGAATGAAAAACCCTTAAATCGGACTCGATATTTATAAAAATTGATACGGTGTCGGGTCGCTCTCATAGCGCTACCGCGCGGACGTCCGCTTCCAACTTCGTAGTGCCGCGACACTTGCCTGTTGTTTCATAACTTTTCATTCTGTCTTTCGATGCCGAACTAGCGCTGTAGCGCTCTGTCCTTTGGACTTCTTGGTCCTCTTGTGTCTCGATTGATGCGCTTTACCTCCATATTAGTCCATTTAAGCTCCATTTCGACATTAACGTCCAAATCTAGGTGTTTGATACCTACAACATCATGAAGTAAACATATAAAACTTGAGAATAACCTTGAATTAATCGATGCAAGATAACACATTGTTGGTGCTATCAGTTTGTTATTGAATTTTAGATAAATAGAAGTGATTATAAAATAATCTTTTTTTTTTAAACAAATTATGATTCGATCCACTAAAATTACTTCTAAATCACATGCTCATTTCACGAAAAAATTAAAAGGATATTGTCCTTTTAGAAACTATTTAGAAAAATGTTATTGTTTTCAAACTATTTGTAAAAATATTATTTTTTCTATAAATAAATCGAGGGTTCAAAATTCGACCAAGGTAGGTCGAATTTTGAACCATCAACCTTGCCCTTTCGCTTTTCTAAGGTTTCCATTATTATTTTGGGAGAGAGCGAGATTATGAGAGAGATTATGAGAGAGAGCGAGATTATGAGAGAGAGCAAGATTTTGAGAGAGAGCGAGATTATGAGCGAGAGCGAGAGCGAGATTTTGAACGAGAGCGAGAGCGAGATAGCGAGAGTACACTTCAATTTTTGGGTCATCCGTATAAATTTCCCTTTTTTTATTTTTATAATTATTACACATTGTCCTTCTTCTTTCTTTCTTCTTTTTTTTTTTTTTTTTTTTTTTTATTTTCCATTTTATAAAAACAATTTCTAAAAACATTTTATTATTTTATTTAAACTCTAAAAAGAATAAATTAAAAAAATAATATCTCATAAAAATAAAAGAATGTAAATTAAATATCTCATTTATATAAAAATAATTACAAAAATCAATGTGTCCCACAAGGCGGACGTCGTCGATTTCAAGCTGGTTGTCGTTGTCGACTTCGAACTTGAGGTTACTTGGGTTCTTCTTGATGTTGCTCTGTTACCTCTGCAGGCGCTTCATAATATAAATATTCATTATGCTCTCCACGACCCCGACCATGTCCATGCACGTATGAAGATGAAGGACCAACCTTTGAGTCATAATGTCCTGAACCAAATGCTGACATCATCATCATCGGACTAATATAATCAGTTTGACTCTGCGTCTGCATCATAGGGGGCAACTCTTCCACATTATGTGCAACCTCATCAAACTCATCCTCTTCCCGAACAGGTCCTCTACGTCTAGGAGCTGGTGGAGGAACAATAGGTATATCGTACATATAATGAATTTCCTCCATATAGCTTTGGTTGTCACTACATATAGCAAGAACCTGGTTCGGATCATTCGCAACCTCACGGAGTCTACTGTTGTTCGATCTCTGTGAATTATAAAACAATTAGACAATATTTAAAATAAATTTAAATTAAAAATAATTAGATAATATTCATTCATTTACCAGATGACCCACAGCTGCTCCCGGACGAGTGACGTAGCGCCTTGTGATATTATTATACCAATGAATATATTCTGGAGTGACATCTGTGTCAAACTGTTCAAGAGAAACCCCCACTGCAATAAACCTTGCACGATAGTGCCATCGCACTACCAAATGTGCAACTTTTTCGGACCAATCTCCAGTCCTTAGGTCAATATCATGCAGTACGGGTTCAGTATTACAAGGCGATGGGACATCCTGCTGAAAACCGAATTGTCTCATCACCCTGTCAGGAAGATGCCACTCACCAATGTGAAAACATATGAGAGGACTCATCGTCCGCCATATGTTTTGACCATTCGTACAAAAATTAGGCAAAGTATGCATAATAATTTTGTACGGCTCCCAAATAACCTGAAACACAAAATATTATATTAAAGAATATTAAAGACAAATACAATAAAAATGTGTATAAAATAATCAATTAGATTCAGTGTAATGTACCTGTTCAGGTTGAAGTAGATCAAACATGTATCTATACTGGTTGACTACATGTGTGGTTGTCCTAGTCACACAAAATTTGTCTCTCCACCTAAATTTTTAAATTGATAATTTATAATTTAAATTAACTAGATCAGTGATATAAAAATTAAATTGAATTAAAACAACATACCGAGAACCGTAGGCTCGTCCAATTAACTGAGCGTCATTAACATGTAGCTGTGGAGCCATGGTTGGAAATCGCTCCCAAGGCCCAACTATCTCTCGAACCTCATGTATTGTTGCTTTGCATAGTTATCTATACAACCATGCCAAGCGTGCTCCACCCCACGAATACCGCCCCACATCATAGAGGTTAGCTAACAGTGGCAGGAACATCAAGTGAACAAAATGGCTTGATTTATCTGAAAACAAGCTTCCACCCACTATTTATAGTATATATATGCTTTTGTATATCTTATGACGGTTTCCTCGTCTGCATCATCTGTGAGCTGACAAAATTGTGTTCCTAACCATATTAAACTTAACATCGATCCTTAATCTTGTCGGCACGTGGGGTCGCACCGAGGTACAGGTGACAAGCTTCTAACCAGTCATCGTACATCACTCCGATGATCGGCTCACTGTCAATAGGTAATCCCAACAACACTTCTATGTCTTGTAGAGTGATAGTGCACTTTCCAACAGACATATGGAATGTATGCGTCTTGGGCCTCCATCTCTCGACCAAGGCTGTGATCAGATGTTAGTCCAACTGAATAAATACTAATCTAGCAACCCCATAGAATCTAGATGTGCGCAGTAGCGATAGTATTTGAGGGTGGAGCGGGATAGTGCGCTGGAGAACTGCCTCTCGACGCCTACAAGATAATTCTCTAGTAGTACAATCTCGTCATACAACAAATGATCGATGAATGGACTGGTCGTACAAAACATCGGAATCAACAGGTCTTGGGTTTAAAGCCATGATTTGAAATATATATATATATATATATATATATATTTTTCAATTAAAAAAATATTTGTTTCTCAATTTAACGAATAATGTACAACTTAATTAAAAGAATAATGTACAACTTAATTAGAAGAATAATGTACAACTTAATCAGAAGAATAATGTACAACTTAATTAAAAGAATAATGTACACCTTAATTAGAATAATAATGTACAACTTAATTAAAAGTTATGTACAAGTTAATTAAAAGAATAATGTACAAGTTAATTAAAAGAACAATATACAACTTAATTAAAAGAATAATGTACAATTTAATTAAAAAAATAATGTACAACTTTATAATATAAAAAAATTGAATATACAATAGGAGAGAGCGAGATTGAGAGAGCGAGATATTCAACGAGATTGTAGGAGAGAACGAGATTGAGAGAGCGAGATGTTCAGTGAGATACTCTTAATCTCGCTCTCTTCTACAATCTCGCTCTCTTCTTCAATCTCGCTCTCTCTTACAATATCTGAGAATGGAAGCTCCAATGGAAATAATATACAAACCCATATCTGAGAATCAATCTTTCACTATTTTATTCGATCATTGAATTTATCTCAGTTGTTGCCTACTGAGAGGATTTATCATTATTTTCTCAGAATTTTGGTTATTTTGTTTGTATGTAAATCACATTAGATGAAAGTCCATTCTTGAGCGTGGTAACTTGCATAACTAAACTTTTGTTTTTAGTTTAATTATATAAAAGATGGAAGTTTAAACATTTTACCTTACAGATATGTAACATCTTGAATTAATTCAAAGTGTACTAATTAATGATAACATAACATCCATTAATGATAATTCTTGTGATAGTTCTTATGGTTAAACTAATTAAAATCTTTTAACAATGTATGTATGAGAAATGTTGAGGATATGGGATGATTGCATAGGATTAATTAGACTAAGCTTATCCTGATTGTGTAAAGAGCATTAGTCATGGCCGCTCTCTCCTTCAATCTCGTTCTCTCTTACAATCTGCTTCACCCACTTATCTTCCTTGTCGAGGGTTGAAGTTTCGACTTATGTATGTCAAGACTCTACAAAATTAGTGATATTCCCTTATAAAGCGAGATTCTCATCACAAAATTAGCGAGATTTCCATGTATGTCGAAACTTCAACCCTCGACAACCTAAAGTGTTTCTTTGTTTGTCGAAACTTCAACCCTCGACAACCCTAATTTACGTATTGTTTCCAAGTTTTTATTTGTTTGTCGAGTTCTCAACGTTCGACCTCTACATTAGTCGAATCCTCGACCCTCGAATTCTAGCCTCGAACTCCCAAAACAACAATATTTCTCTAATAAGTTTCAAAACAACAATATTTCTCTAATAAGTTTTGAAAACAACAATATTAATATTAAAGGTCCCTCATTTCACACCATTTTTTTAAAAATCAGTTATTTACTAGCTTTTAAATTCTCTTACAAATAGATTCAATTTTTAATAAAATTTAATTTTCGTTCTATAATTAAAATTAAAATTTATTTTATATATTTATTCTAAGCAATTATTTAATCATTATAAATTATCAAAAACATATTCAGTCTATTTTAGTTATTATATCTAAAAAACGATATTTTTATATTTATTTACCAAACACTTGTAACCAATTTATTCAAGTATAAAATTGAAATTTACCAAACACTAATATACTTTCATATTACAACTAATTTTATGATAAACACAGTTACTAGCCATTAAAGTTAAAGCAATCTCAAACGAAGTTCAAAAGTGGTCATGAGTTATGCTGTCAGTATCAATGTTCGTGATAATATTAAACTGATCACAAATGTGATACAAACATAGTGAAGAAATAAGAATTTTGATTTGTTGAGATGTAAACATTGAACAATCGAGTGTTTAAAACATTTATCATCAACCAATATCAAAATGTCGAATCTCTTTAATGAGACCTTTTTTTTTCTTTATTTATATAAGAAAAAGCCTTTAAGATCATTTAAGATTTGTAGAACATTGTTTAGAAGTTGACTATGAAATTGTCTATCTGTTTCTCTCATATATATATATATATATATATTTTATATAGATATGACTTGACATACTATTGGAAAGAAGAAGAAGGAAAAAAAAAATACTTACTTTGATAAATAAAAATGCTTGCACTAAGTAATTTCATATATGTGGCATAAGAGTATGAATAGAGGAACATTTGATTAGTTATGTATGTTTTTTTGTTCCACATACCCTTTGACAATTAAAGAGATACTAATAATATGACCACATAAGAAAGGTCATAATATATATTTTTTACATATTTTAGCAAACCTTGTCAAGAAAATAACATTTATTCTCATGGATTTTAATTTCATTTTTATTCTTTCTAATTTGGTAAATAAACACTTTTTAACTCCAAAAATGAGAATAACAATTTAGTCCATACATTTTACTCTATAACAATTTAGTTTATGTATTTTTAATTTTGTAACAATTTATCTTTCATGCTAAAATTTAATCAATATATTCAAATTCATAATTAGATATATATATATATATATTTTAAAGTAATTGGAGTATTATTAGTCTAATTCATGGGTTTAATGTTTTTATTGGTGGCTGATGACTGAGAGTGACACCTTTTTACTGTTTTGATGTTCATTTTCTCGATCCTTTTGGCGTCCGATCCTCTCTAGTCTTTAAAGCTGGAATGGATTCATCCGGTCCAAAAGCCCTAGATTCTGACACTCCTTCTCCTTCTCCTTCTTCTTCTTCTTCTTCAAACTATGGCGATTGGAAGGAACGTATCTTCTTTCCCACTCTTCTCGCAGGTCTGTATCTGTTTCTTCATTTTTTTCATTTTTTCCTCCGTCAGCTTCGAATGTGTTGGATCTATCATTATTTCACCGCCCTGCTTCCAGTGTTTCTCTCTCAAGAACGACCTAAAAATTATGTACATATATTCTCTTTTCTACAGGGTTTGTTGGGGGAGGAGCTGGGTTAGTGTCCAAGTATAGGAAAGTTCATGGCCTTGCTAATATTTCTGCGACTTATGCTACAAATTTGTCCATTGTCGCTGGTTGCTACTGCGGTAATTCTTTTTTTCCTTTTCCTTAATGTTCATAATTTTGCTTATTGAAGCTACTCTTGTGATTGGGTTTGTTCGATGTTATTGTAATTAGGAAATTGTGAGGTCCTTAGCCAATCAAAAGAAATTAAGGGCATTGACAACAATTAGTGATGACAATTTGAAAATCTTGTTGTCTTGGGTTTGGCATTTTGCTGATGATGGACACCCTGGTGGTTGGATCAAAATAGGAAGTTTCATTTGGTTCAGATTAGTTAAGTTTCATTCTCTTCAAGATTGAACGAACGATCATGATTGATTCTACTTGACATCGATGTGGTGACTTCATTTTTGAAGTCACGTTCAATGTTCGAGTCATCAACTCATTGTGGAAGAGATGGAATAGGGATTTTTGTTTCATGAGAGAAAGGGATAAATGGAGGAAATGGAGCTTTGGTATGTGACAGTGTATCTTTTCCTAAATTGAGAAATAATGATTCTATTCAAAGGAACACCAAACACGTTATGGGGTTGGGTTAATTTATTTTATCAGGTGAACCAAGCAAGCGACTTGATTTTGGCATGTGACAGTGTATCTTTTCCAACCCTATAGCACAAGGCAGCATGAGGCCCAAACCTATCATCTTGCTGGAAGCAATGAAAAACGCTTGCAGCATGGTGTTCGCCATTATGTGCTGTTATGCATCTAGGCCGTAGTTGAATAATGGTGATGTGAGCTCCTTAGACAGAATAGCTGGCTGATGGATGAAGTTTAAGAGGTGTAAGCAAAGAAAAGTAAACTACTAGTTGTCAAATTACCTAAGGCAGGGAGATGTAAGCCAAGAAAAATAAATGTGACTAGTGGTCAAACAGCCTTGATTTTTTATTCTCCTGTCTCCTAGCCACCATCGAAGCTTGAGACACAACACAGAAGTGAGATAGCTCTTTCTTTTCACCATTGTTCAAGTATCCTCAGCTCCTTCTGAATTTCCACTAGATTTCTTCTTTAGATTGATTTAAAGAGGTGTGATCTTTTTCATACCATGAATCTGAAACCTATCGTGCCATACCGCCAGAATTCAGAAGACCACCAAATACATTACTCCATGCCAACAACATTGTTGAAATTGGGCTGTGGTTTAAAATGTAAAACAAGTAGTTGATAATCTCCTTTGCACTCAAAACACAGTTAACAATGTTTGCAGAATGATTCTAATACCAACATTCAGAAAGAAAGAAAGAAAGATATGAGAGAAGAGGAAAGAAGATAGAACAAAGGTGTTTATAGTGGTTCGGTCCTAATTGACCTACATCCATTTTGAAGAGCAGTATAAATATTTTATTTCTTGGAGAAGTGGAACAATTACAAGCTGAATATATGAAAACTCTCAGATTCACTCTCTTGAAGAACTCTCTTCAAGTCTGTTGAAGTTTCTCACGATTACAGGGTATTTATAGAAACAGTTTTTTTAACTAACTAACTGTTTTACGAGTTACTGATTTAATTCACCATTTACAGAGTAATTAATCTTTCGGACATCTTTACTTTTCAACCACCAAGTCGTAGTTAGATGAAGTGCTTTTGTGTTTTGACTTACGCCACTTTAACCACAATCCATTAAAATTTTCTTTTCTTTAACTCATGTCCGAGTATTAGTTAGAGCTGAGGTTGGAACTTAAACTTTCCATTAAGCATATTTCTATTATCATGGACTAGTTAATTCTGGCAAAGATTTTCTTGAATTGAACCTCCAGGATTCAAGTTAAGCCGTGGAGGGCCTTTATGTGATTTTGTATTTCAAGGAAAATTCTTAGGATTTGGATGGGTGTATATTTAGTCATACCATAGCATTATCTCACTCTTCATCATTGATGCTAAAAGTTCTTCACAGTACTTTTTGTCAATAACACTTCATAAATTGAACAGGTGCACGTGAGTTTGTTAGAGTTTCTCGAAGGTCAGAACCTGATGATCTTATGAACTCTGCAATAGCAGGTTTTGGAACTGGAGCTCTTCTTGGACGCCTTCAAGGTTAACAAACTTCACATCCCTCACTTCCATAAACAGAAGCAATACTACTATTATCTAGGATCTAACTACTGTTTTGAACTTTTTTCTATGTTTCTATATTAATACTGTGCATCATCTTTGATAACTTGAAACTGTGCCTTGTGGAGAGTTTCTGGATGAGTTATGACACAAGTCCTGTTGTTATTTTTTGTTTTCTCTATTATGAATCAGTTTCCTGGACAGGAATGAGTCAGAGTAAAGGTAAATTAAAGGATGTTTTATAATTTGATGTTGAGAATTTTCTATATACCTAAGTGACCAAGATTTAGAGGGACGGCCTAGTGTAGGTTGAACTAGAACTGATTCCTAAGAAACTTAACCACTGGTGAAGAGATCATTTTCCCTAAAGTATTAGCTTCTACAAAAACGAATAGAGATGAAATGCTGCAAATAATTTGTGTTCTGTGATGCCAAAGTTCAAATATTGTGAATCTACTGTATACAATTATATTCTTTTGGACTTGCTAGGTGGTCAGCTCGGCTCTGTTCGATACTCGTTAATCTTCACCGTTGTTGGGACAACAGTAGATTATGCGACACTTAAGCTAAAACCTGTTTTAAGAAGCTACAAAGAATCGATATTTGAAGAAAGTAGTAGTTGGATGAAATTGCCAGAATGGTCCCCTATTAAAGTTCTTGATGAGGAAGCTTTAGCTGCTAAACAAGCTCGTGAGCAACAGCTCTACGCACAGAGGGCACTTGGGCAATTAAACAAAAAGGATCCTTGAGACATTTTATTTTCCCCATTGATCATGGAAGAAAGGATCTGAAGTTTCTGGGTTTTATTTTTATTTATTTTTAAAAAATTATACCATATGGTGGGGAGTAGTAATAATAAGAAGAGAATGCTGATATTTGTCATTTCTGTTTTTCTTCATGCAGGTTCAGCATGTAATTTTTTTCTTTCTTGTATTATACAAATTTTCTTTATAATCTATATGTTGCCCAAATTGCTGTTCAGTTTCATAATTATATTTCATAAATGATTAATATGTTTCATGATCATAGACTCATAACATAACCGTGTATGCTGTTATGGTTATTACAACGTCTCAAATTCATCATTGCTAATAAATTAAAAATCTCATGGTTCTCATTTTTAGTATTAAAAGAGTCTTGTGAGTGTTGGTAGACTTTCAAGTTTGAATCTCTTTGAATAAAATAGTTATTATTTTTTATTACTTAGTAAATATAGGAAATATTATAATGATACTGAAAATATGCCAAGTTGGGTTTCTTTCAGTTATTAGTTAATTAGTACTAATTGAAGTCTATCATTAATAGTTTTTTGTTTTTGAACATATTGACTTTCACGTAAATATAAAGTCTATCATTAATAGATTTTTGTTTTTGATCTTCTTGACTTCCATGTAAACGTATTAGTGTGATTGACAGAAGTCTATTTATGATAGATTTTATTCACATGTAGTCTTCCTTTTATATAAATTAATGATAGATTAGTACAATGAAAACTAATTAGCAATAACTGTAACTATAGTTGAAGTCAATCACTGAAATAAGCCTCACATTATTGACTTAGCAATTAATTTAGTAAAGCAAAATTTCAATCTAATTTTAATTATTATACGCACACAAAAAAAAAAAAAAAAAAGTTTTGGTATCACAATATTTTCATTCCTTTTGAGAGATTTTCAAATCAAAAGTAGGACCATCATTCTTCGATCTAGGAGATTGTCTTGTCTTGTAACGAAAAAATAACAAATGAAGAGAACGAAAAATGAAAACTAGAGAAAAATATTGTATGGAAGATCAAGTACTTCAATTAAGTTATATGTTGATTAAAGTAGAAACTTTACAAGTATTTATTGGTAGATTAAAAAACCCTAACCAATAAAACACTAACTATACCACTAATACACTAATCGTAAAGCCAAAATAAGCTCAATTGACATTGTACTCGTGTTATTAACCTTGAAGTCAAATGTTCGATTCTCTCCCCCACATATTGTTAGAAATAACCTCTTAAGTTTTTATCTTTCAAAACTAGTATCTTTTTTGAAAACTCATTACAATAGTTTTTCTCGGTTCATCTCGCTCAAGATCGAGCACCAAGATTTGCATAAAAAATTAACTTTTTCTAACTAATCGATTGTCTTGTCTTTCTCGATGAGATTTTGGGTAGTTAACACCGAGATTCTATCAATTTTTTAAATGTTATGTAATTTTTCCAAATTTTATACCAAATGATGTTACTTAATTTTTCAAAATTTTCGGCCCAAAAATCAAAATTTGCCAAAAATTATGTAAGATTTGAAATATATAAAGAATCCTTGTGTATCTCAAGCAAAATTAACACCGGGATTTTATATATTTGGACTTTCTTGGTGAAATCTTGGGCAGATTAACACAAAGATTCTTTATATTTTCTTAAATCTTAATTTTTTATTTGCAAATTTTGATATTTTACAAAATTTAAAAATCGTAGTACACTTGAGATCCATTTGAAAAATCATAATTGATAAATTTATTTAGAAATTTGGAAATTCATATAATTGCGGGGACAAAAATTAGAGTAAAGATTTGAAAAATTATGTAAAAAATTGATATAAGATTAAGTGAAAATTATTTAATTTGGATAAAATTTTAAAAGATATAAGATTTGGAAATATTATAGAATGTTTGACAAAATTGGTAGAATCTCGGTGTTAATACTTCGCGAGATTTTACCCCAAAATAAACGATAAATTAGAAAAAGTTAATTTTTGTTAACTAAATCTCAGTTGTTGATTTTCTCGAGATGGATCGAGAAAAACTAGTTTAATGAATTTTTAAAAAACGTGCTAGTTTTGAAAAGTAAAAAGTTGATAGTGTTCTTTCGGACAATTTCTCATTGTCTTGTTTTGTAACAAAAAAAAAAAAAAAAAAAAAAAAAAAAAAAAAAAAAAAAAACAAATGAAGAGAACAAAAAGTGAAAACAAGAAAAAAATATTGTAGTCAAGTATTTCAATTAAGTTATATGTTCATTAAAGTGGAAACATTACAAGTATTTATGGGTAGATGGAAAAAAAAACTAACCATTAAAACACTAACTATACCACTAATACGCCAACATTAAAGTCAAAATAAACTCAATTGGCATAGTGCTTGTGTCATTAACTTTGAAGTCAAATATTCGATTATCTCATCTCACATATTGTCAATATGTATATATATATATATATATCTTAAAATTCTCCCTTAATCAATCCCACTAAGTTAACATAATACAACAAAACCTATCATTGATAGAAGTCTATCAATAACTTTAATTATTATTATTATTTTGAAGAAGATGTCCTCCTTTAAACAAACTTCTTTTTGTTCTTGTCTCTAACTGGGGCGATTGATTCAACTTAACGTCATTCTTTGACCATCGGACATGATGCTAATTCAGGCTAAGACCGTGGCTTATAGAAAATAGACCGCCGTGAAGGGAAGTGGATGGCCTGGTCCTAGTGGGTAGATTACGCTTGATTTTTCATAAATATTTAGTTATCCTTGAGGTAGAGATTAGTTAGAATTTTGAATGGATATTGGGACTTGGAAGGCATGTAGCGGTGAATAGGAACAGTAAACAGTGATCAAGTCCAATTTTCATTTTATGCCATCACCACACCGTTTCAAGTCTCAAATTTTATCTAAAACTCTAATGGATTTGAGATAATATTGAAACATTTATAAAAGGTAAGGAATAATATTGGAATTTTTTAAACAATTTAATCTTAATTAAATGTAATTCATTTTTACAAGGCTCTTAATTTTCATAATTTTTCTAAAAATATTTATCATCCTATTATTTCTAAAACTAACGATTTACCTGTCAAGGGATAACAAATTAACTTAAAATAAAAGAAACTTGAGATATAAATACATGAATTGGTCCTATTAATGATTAATGACAGAGAATTAAAGAAACTTAGTAGCAGAAAGAAGAAGAGATCAAATTAAATTGAAGATGTAGTTCCAGTTCGTTGCTTTAACTGTGGCAAGGTCTTCTATTGCTTTTCTTCCTTTAATTATTACAACTTTTGACTCTTGATTTTATTTTTTCTCTTATATTTTATTTTTTCTTGTGGAAATTAAAACAACTTTGTGTTTCTTCTCATAATTAAAATCCCATTTAAAAGAGATTTAAGTTAAATATATAAAGAAAAGAAGAAAAATGATCTGATTTGGTTTCCTAGTTTGTTTTATAAAGCTTATTGCATAATGGATGTTATTGGTTATTTCCTAACTTCTTTTCTTTTAGTCAATGGTGTGTGTATATATATATTTATATATATTTGGAAAATATCATTTTGGCAGATTAATTGAAGAAAAATTCTAATCTATTTTTCTAGAGGGATTTTAAAAAAAAATTTAAAAGGAAACTATTTACACAAAATAGCAAAATTTTAATTTTTTTTATAGATCTACGAGTGATAGAAACTGTTCTGTCAGCGTATTTTTTGTTATTTCTATAAATAGTTTGATTTTTCTATCTATGTAATTTTTTTTTATTAAAATACTATTTTAGTCCTGTATTTGAGATTTGTCCAATTTTAGTTCTTATATTTTCAAGTTTCAAATACCAAATTTTCTTTCAAAACTTTCGATAAGTCTTAAATTTAGGGTTTGTTTGAATTAACTAAAGAAAAAAGTATGTTTTTTTTTAAAAAAATATTTTTGTTTAAATTCTTTTGATAAGAACCATATAAAATACAAGGTTTCAAAAGCCACACTTCAATTTTTTTCTAAAACAACTTATTTTCAAAATTAGATACTTTAAAAGCTGGATAGGTTTGTGCCTGGCAGAGCGAACACCTACTTTCATTTTTGGGAAGAATCAATCTTGTTCCAAACACACTATTAATCCTTACTACTAGTTTGTTTTCATATTTTCAAAATCTTTCTGTTACCTATGAGTCTTTTCAATTTTGAAAATACGTTTACATATTATTATTTTTTATATAAAGTATTATTATTGTTTATCCAATTTCATAAAAAAAAATAACTTTAAAAGATTAAAATTAAACATTTGAAAAATATAAAAATCACTGAAATAGAATAAATCTTAAAACATAAGAAATAGTAATTTACTTTTTGTAATGTATGATTCAAAAATTAAATTTGATTACTATAGTGAAGCTTTGGATCGTCTTGGGTTGATATGATATTATTGTAGGATGAACTTCATTGCAAACGAACTTTCATAACTACATCAATTTATGAACATTTCATTTGGATAAATCTTTTATGAGGCTAATGATTTTTTTTTTAACTAAATCTTTCAATTTTATAAGCAAATTATTTTCAACTCTTAGGCATTTAGTCACCTTTTAAAGTTGTTGTTCATGCATTAATTTTAATAATTTATTTTATTAATCCGACATTTGAAAAAGAGTAAAAAGGGATTATTATCCATTTTCAAAGATAAATTTAATAGAAAATCTAAATTGATTCACTTATGATATAATTTAGAAATTTAAATAAAAATAATTACAAATTACGCATTATTAAGAGGATATAAATTGATACAATTATTACTTTTAACGTCTTAATAGATTGAACCCTAAAGTTTAGAAACATGTGTATTTTCAAGAGGAAATCATCACAAAATCACTTTTCATTTTAAGGTATTAATATTTGACTATATTGTGTTTTCGGAAAAACTTCAAAGTTATTTCAAGTAATTTCTCCATACAAAGAATGTTTTTTTTTTTTTTTTTTTTTAAGATTTTGAAAAGGGATTGAAAATTTTATATCCCATTTGGTAACAATTTGGTTTTTAGTTTTTATTTTTTAAAATTAAGACTATTTCATATACATTACTTAGAATGATTTATATTTTTGTTAAGTACAATGATTGAATTTTTTGTAAATTTTAAAAATAAAAATAACTTTTTGGAAATATATATTTTTTAATTATCAAATTTTGACTTGATTTTTTAAATCATTGGTAAAAGGTAAATAACAAAGAAATAAAGGTAAATATAGAAATAGTGTCATAAGTTTAATTTTAAAAAACAAAAATAAATAAAATAAAATGATTATGCGACATAGCCTTAATAATTATGAGTTTTTATAGATTGTGAATTAAACTTAGAAGTTTGACCAAGCAATTAGACACGTTCGGATAGATGGATGATTTTTTTAAAAAAAATGTCTTATAATAGATTCTTAAATTTTAAAAATATCTATAGCCTCAAATCTTTCAAGTTTTTGTTAACTAATGTATTTGAAGGTTTTAAAATTTAACTAATTTAAATTTTATGTTTAATACTCTAAACTTTCAAAATTATTTTCAATCGATTTTTAAAATTTTAAAAATGTTGAAAAAATAATCTATTAAATATAAATTTTAAAATTCAGACACCTATTAAACATAAATCAAAAGTTTAAGAATCTATTAGACATTTTTTAAAGATCATTGACTCATTCTATACAAAGTTAAAAGTTGAGTCTGATTAAACACATTTTTTAAAGTCCATAACCTAAATAGAATCATATTTACACCAAATTTGATATTTTTTTAATGAGTTGTTTTTGAGTTAAGAAAATTAAGTTTCAATATACTCTATCATCATCTATGAGTTTCTTTAATTTGTTATCTATTCTAACTAATATTTTTAAAATTTAAGCCATTTGAGAAAAAAAAATTACTTATGAAACTGGACTAAAAACTCCAATCTTTCATAAAGAGAGAGAAAAAATCATTGTAAAGATCTCAAAAAACCAAACCTAATTTTTAAAATCTAAAGAGAACTTATTTCTTTTGTTTTATTATTATTTTTGGTTGTCATCATTTTGAAATTATAGTTATTTTCATTGCAGATAATGATGATGATGAAAGTGGTAAATTTGAAGATGAAGAGAATTGACTGATGCAAAACAAAAAATGGAGGATGTTTATTTCCATTGTTTGAGGTTTCTTAAACCTTTGAATTAGCAAATTGGAAGTTTTTTTTTTTATTTTTCTTTTTTCTCCACAAGATAGACAATGGTATTGCAAATAATAATAATAATAATAATAATAATAATAATAATAACAACAACAACGATTATAATTACGCTCTTAAACTTTCAATCTTAGCACTTGTTCTAAAGAAACTAATAAAAGAGGGTTGTATTTTGATTCTATCTTTATCAATTTGTTTGCATGTTGGTTTATATGCAACAATTTCGTATATTAATGATCTAATAACGACAACTTCCATAATTTACTATTTATTTTAGTACGATAAAGATAAAGAAATTTAAATTATAGGTCTTTTGGTCCCAACATAACTTCCCTAATTTAATATTTGTTTTATGAGATATACTTTGAAGTTTTTGCTTATATGTTAGGCCATATTTACCCCAAGGGAAACATAATAAATCAATGGTAATTTGAAAAGTGAGTCTTATTTGATTACATTTGATATTGTTTAATTACTTGTGTTCCGTACATGACATTTGAGGCACACTTCCAAATATGTAATTAAAAAACACAAATTGATTGATGAGCGGATGGTGTTTAATCCAATTGCGTCTAAAAATTACGCTAATATTATTACTGTTATCGTGATCATATTGTTACTGTTACATCATAAGAATTATGAATTATCCATATCTACTTAAATTTACCTTCATCTTTATCTTTAAATTGTAACGATAAAGGTAAAAGTAATAATAAATATAACAGATTCATAATTTTAAGTAAACGTGATAAAAAATAATCCAATTACGTTTTTTATTATGGCTAATTACGATTGATCTATTAATAAAATCTCATTATGATTATACAATTTTTATTACAAATTGACAAATGTGGCCTTAAATCAATATAATTCAAATTTTATTTATTATTAAATAAAATTTGAGGGATGTATAGAACAAGTGCTTATGGGTGTACTTTTATCTCGAAATTCAAATGAATAAGATTTTTCAAAAGAAGTTAACCGTTTAAATAGAATCATTCCAATTAGCCATGCCCTATAAACATAGCAATAACATCCTTCTTAACCAAACCCTTTAGCCATGAATTAATTTATACCATCTCAAAGGAGTTATGGGAAGAAACATTTGTTTTTTCCTATTTAGATTTTTTACATAATTTCACATTTAAATCATTAAAAAAATCACATTTTATCTCTAGTATCTACTTTAAAAAAAAAAAAAATTAAAAAATCACATTTTATCTTTAACAATCATACTTCCCTTTAAGTAAAGGATTTTTTATAAAAAAAAACCATATTTTATCCTCTATTCTCTTATTCATGATTTTTTGAAATCACATTTTATCTCTAATATCTACTTCAAGTTAAACAAAGATTAAAAAAAAATAACATTTTATTCTCTAATCTTTTATTCACTATTTCTGTGGATCACAGTTTATCTCTATTAATCTCTACTTCACATTAAATAAAAGAAAAATTTTAAATATCAAATCAAATTATAATTTGAGATATAAATTTTCACTATAAATACCTAATTTGAAGCTCTCTTTTTCCATCCACTATCTTCCCTCTTTTTTTTTTTTTTAAATTTTAATTTTATTTTCTTAATTGCTCTCTTTAATTTCTTTGCTTTCTTTTTTTTTTTTTTTTTTAAAGAAATTTTGTTGTCGGTATATCTCTAATTTCTTGCTTTCTTCTTTTTCTTTCTTTTTTTTTTTTTTTTAGAAAATTTGTTGTAGGTGTATATATATATTTTATTTTGTTAATAACATCTTTTCCAATTTTTATTTTTCTTTTTTAAGAAGTTTAATTTCTTTGTTTCAAGTATCTTTTCTATCTTCTATAAAAAGATCTCACCTCTCCCTCTCTTTTTTGTTTAATCTCTGTACTCTTTTTTTTTAAAAAAAAAATCACTTTTCAATTTTGTAAAAACATATAGAGTGATTTAATGTAATTTTTTTATGCTTTTATACTTTTTTTTCTATACACGCAACAGATTCACCTACTGATTCTCACATATTGAAGAAGGTAGAGAAATGACTTCTTTTGGGGTAGCAATTTAGAGGCTAACAAAGTGACACAAAAGAGAGAGTGATTGTTTTAATACTTTCGTGGTCGATTGTTTTGATGCTTTTGTAGTTGATTATTTTAATGATTTTGCAGTTTTTTTCATCTTTTTATTTTTGTAAATACATACCAATGTGTTTAGGGGTTTATAATAAATTTTGCTATTTGTGCTAATTTTTTGTTTTTTTTTTATCAATATTCAAATTTGTTGTATGTACTTACCAATTCATAAAATTTGAAATAAAATTTAAAATTAAGAAGATGTTCGTTTCAAAACAAAAAGATTAACTTTATAGGTTTTTTGTTTCCCTAGAAAAAATTATATTTTTGTTGAAATTAAATTTAAAAATAACTAAAATTAAGAGGATAATCAAATCATATTTTTTTCAATTAAAAAATGATGCTTATGAAATTTTACTAAATAGAAAACAACAATATCTTGTATTAATTAATGTTTAAAATTAAAAAATAATAACATCATCCAAATCAATTAATTTTTTTAATATAGATAAGATTATAACAAAAATATTAATACTTTGGTTTGAAATAGAGTCTAAAATAGAGTCTAAAGTTAAGATAATAATCAAATTATCCCATCCAAAATAAATAAGAAAATAGAAAAAAAAATACATTAGTTTAATTTAAAGTTTAAAATTAGGATGCTAATTGAACCATCCAATAAAAAACAAATTTTTTTTATTAAATAATAAAAAAAATTGTCACAATATTTTTTTAAAAAAATATTGATATAAATCAAAGTTTAAAATTAAGGAGATAATAAAAAGAAAACTAACTAGAGATTATTGTCAAGAAATTTTAAAAAATAAAAATAATAATTTTGGTTTAATTTAAAATTTAAAAGTAAGAGGATAATCAAAGTCATCCAATAAAAAAAGTTTAAAAAAATAAAAAAAAAATATCAAAAAATTTAAAATAAAAGAAAATAAATCTTGGTTTTTATCCAAGTTTGAAATTAAGAAGATAATAAAAAAATTAAGTAAGTGATTATTATCCCAATTTTTTTTAAAAAATTATTGTATTAGTTTAATTTAAAGTTTAAAAATAAGCGGATAATCAAAGCATCCAATAAAAAAGTTAAAAAAAAAAAGAAAGAAAAGGAAAAGATTATCACCAAATTAAAAAAAAGGTTTAAATCAAAGTTTAAAATTTAGAAGATAATCACATTATCAAAGTTAAAATAAAAAATAGTTAAGAGATAATTATCGCAAAATTTAAAAATAGTAGTACAAATTAACAGGATAATCAAATAATCTAAATCTAAATATCAAATACATTTTTTATCCAAGTGATCACGAATTTTTTAAAGAATAATAATAATACTTTTGTTCCTATTGAATTTAAAAAATAAAAAGATAACTAAATCAATCCCATTCAAATAAAACATATTTCTTTTTTTAACTAAGATGATGATTATCACTTTTTTTTTTAAAAAAAAAAGAAATCCAAAATATTTTAGTTTATATATTTTTTTATACATATTATATTTACATATTCGTTTCCAATACTTTTTAAAATAACTATTATTTTTCCTCACTCAACTTTCAAAAGTTTTATAAATATTGTTTTATTGATTTATTTAAAAAATAAAACCCTCTTATTCATAAATTAAATTTAATTTATTAAAAATTTATAATTAAGTTTTGTTTTTAAACTTTATGCAGCACCTATAACCAGTTTTGAGAGATGTCAAGAAGAATGAGATCATACAATAATTTTATTAAACAGTGAAAAATATATTATTCCAATATATGATATATTAAGGAATGCATTAAAATTGTATCTTTAACACTTATTTCAAATTAAAGAGTGGATTCTAATAGGTTTTTTCAAAGGACTTTATTTCATTTCTTTAGATATACTTTTAACTTTAATTAACTAATCTCTTTAAAAACATGACATATCAATATCATCCTTTTCATTTATCCATTATACTTTCTTCCTACTAGAATTTGAATTGTGAATTAGAGAAGGCCAAAAAATAAAAAATAAAAAAAAATGAAATAGTTCATTTAATGCTTTCCAGGTAATAACAGTTATGTTAGAAGTATCAATACGAATATCAATAAGATATTGATGACAATGGATATTTCTGAAAAAAATATAAAAATATAAAAAATATAAAAAAATATTTAAATTAATAAATAAGCATTTTATGCTTTTGTAAACAAGTTAAAATGTTTATAATTTGTATTCATATTAGTGACATTTTATTATATATATATTTTTAAATATTTTATTAACTTTTTTATAATATAATGGAAATGTCAATTCATTTCTCATGTCGATGTCATATTCATGAAAATGTAAAGAATAACAATAGAAATACTGAGATGTTGATTGAAATTTAATACTATGGTCATAACAAAATCAATAATAAAAATAACTAAATAAAAAAGAAAAAAATCAGTTTTAAAGTAAAGTACAAAATCAAAATGATATTTCTTCTTAAATGATTATTGACAGAAAAAGAAAAAGAAAGAAGAAAAGTGGAAAGAATATGAAAGGGAAAAATAGTGGAGAAAAAGAAAAAGTGGATTAGAATTTAGAAAATAAGAGAATGAAAAAAAAATGGCGAAAGAAATTCCATATTCACAATTGACAAATGTATATTTGATTTGAAAATTCTCTAGTACTACACAAACATTAAAAAAAATGTTTAATTTGTATTGCTAAAAAAAATAAAAGAAAAGAAGTTTTCGTTTTTTTTCTTTAAAAAAATTGTAATGTGCATATTAAAAAAAAAATTCCTAATATACCATTTTTTTGGGTTAAATTTCTTCTATAAAATCAAATATAAAAAAAATGAATCAAAATATTTACAATTTCAAAATCTATCAATGATAACCAGATTTTTATCAATATCTATAGTGACATTGATAGATTCTAATATTTTGTTATGTTTTGAAATTATTTTGAGTAGTTTTGCCATTTGAAATAATTTTCCTAAAATATTTAACTTAAAGTAAAAAAATTTTAATATTATTTTGGTCCCTTAACATTGAATCTTATTTTATTTTGGTTCTTAAACTTTAAAAAACGTCCATTCTAGTCCTAAAATTTTTAAAAGTGTTTATTTTGGTCTTTGCTGTTAAGATTCTGTTAATTTTAAAGGATGAAATCAGTTCAAAATTGAAATTGCATTTAATATGGGTTGAGCAAGATGAAGGTGAAGTAAAATGTCAATAACCAATGTGCCTAAATAGTGAAATGCCAAAATCTCGAACCCAAAATAAGGTCTCCTATAAAAATCACTTTACCACCTAATGCAAAATTGAAAACCCTAGATTTTTTAGTATGATTATATAAGTCATCTCACCATTCTGTTTAAGAGTTAACAGAGTGAGTTTTAATAGTAGGAACCAAAGTAAACATTTTTTAAAAGTTTAGGAATATAATAGACATTTTTGAAAATTTAAGAACCAAAATAGAACAAGTTTCAAAGTTTAAAGACAAAAATAGGATTTAAACCAATTTTTATTGAAATTGATCAAAAGATCAAGAATTATTTGATTTCTTTTATTTGAGATCAATAATTTAAAGAGAAAAATTCAAGTAAGTGACATTTTGATTGGGAGAATATGCCTCATGTCAATTAAATAGTGGAAAATTATTTCAAATGATAAAATTGCTGAAAATATTTATAAAAGATAACAAAATTTCAGGGTATCAATGATATATACTTTGATAGACATTGATAGAAGTCTATATCTGTTATTGATAGATTTGAGAATTTTATTATATTTTATAAATATTTTTATTTATTTTTCTATATTTGAAAAGAAGCTAGTTTATAGACGCATATTTTATTTATTATTTTTTAGGCTAAATATTTATTGTAAAATTTGGAAAGAATGTTACGGGGAAGAATGGACACGTGTCATGATACTAAGAGAGTTTGATAAAATGTGGGGGTGACTATGCGTAATCCACATTTTCCCTCCAAAAAATGGAGTGTTTTTGAGGCACCACAACACAACTCTCTATTCCCCACACGCTTTCTTTCTCTCTCTCTCTCTATTCCTCTCCCTACTATCTCATGAAAATGTGAATTCTTAATTTTTAATTTTTTTTTTGTTAATATATATATATATATTTAAAGGACATTATTTTTTTGTATTATTACTTTCAATTTGTAAATAAAGTTATTCACATTTTTTTTGTATTATTACTTTCAATTTGTAAATAAAGTTATTCACGTTTTTGCGGCTGTAGCATCATCTTAGAGTTTTTCTTCTAATGCGTTTTTTAGATAATATTCTCTCATCATTCTTGATGAGGAAATTAGATTGTATTTTCTTTTATTGTTAATGTTAGCCTAAAATATATATATATATGAATATTATATATATAAAAAAGTCGATTCACTAGTTTCTTTCTCAATTTTGAGGTTTGTGTCTAATATCTTGTGAATAATACATATGAAGTTCTAAATTTTTATATAATCAATATGTTGGTTAATAACAATGTCAAATAATTTTTTTTAGTTAAAAAAATGTCGAATATATCACAAACACATTTACAAAGAAAAAATAAAAAATTTAGACCTTGTGTTGTAATTTCTTGAACTTGATCATCTTTTATAAACATTTTTTTTCTAATTTAGAAAAAAATAAAAAATGATTATCGAACAAAATTATTTCTTAAAAAAAGAAAAATAGAGACATATAACACTAATTTTATATCAAATGACCCTTAAAAATCTAATAGGCATTTTTTTATAAGACTGAATGTTTAAACTTTTAGACTGTTTTTAAATATAAGAAACCTAATAAATGTAAATCTAAATGTTACCATTCATAGACTAGATAATTTTACTATATATATATATATATAGTTAAGTTGCAAATTTAGTCTCTTAACTTTTATGTATGTATCTAATGTCCTTTAATTTTTGATTTATATCTAATAGGTCATTAAGTTTAAAAAATGTCAAGGTCTTTAAATACACAATTTTGAATTTAATAAGTACTTGGAATTTTAACATGTCAAATTATATCGCTAAACTTTCAATTTTATATATAATATGTCTATAATATTTTCAATATAATAATAATTAAATTTTGTGTATAATAAAACATTTAAACTCTCCCTTTTATCTTCAATTATGTTTGGCATTTTTATAAATTAAAATGTCAAATAAGTTGACGATCATTTATTAGATATAAAAATGAAAACTCAAGAAATTTAGAGATTTATTAAAAATTTTACTCTATTAGAGACTAAATTAAGAGTTTAGAATCTTATTAAAAATTTTAAAGTTAAGATATTTTGAAAAAATTAATAATAATAATAATAATAATAACAATAATAAAGCTCAAATACCACTTGACATGAATCTAAGAAGGTTATGAGTTAAACTTATAATATAACCTACTTAAATGTATTAGTAACATTTTATAAGCAACTTTTATATATACAATGAAAATGTCAATTAATTTATGACATTATGAATCAAAATTGAATATATTAGATGCAACTCAACTAATTAAAATCTATATGTTCGACTAAGATGTTACATCTTCGAATTTTCACCTTCAAAATTGAATAATGATAATATTAAGGGAAAAATTCATTTTTTTTAACTTAAACTTGGTTTGTTGTATTAATGGTAATCTTGACCTTTTTAAATTTGGACATATTTGAAAGTGATTTAAAAATAGTTAAAATTATTTTTGCCCGTTTTAAAATCATAATGACACCTGGTTTTAATGATTCAGAACTATTTTGATAAAATAAAAATTTGATTTAAAAGTGTAAAATTATATATTAAATTAATTTTGAGTGATTAAAGACATATTCCAAACTAATTTTAGCTGTGACAAAAGTGATTTTAATAATTTCAAAATCACTCCCAAGTCGCATACATGACTTTATCATTTTAAATCTCAATTATAATCATAAATTTTCAATTTCATCGATTTAAATCTCAAATTTGAATAACCGTATCAATTCAAACTTGAATAACTGTATCAATTTACACCCTTATTTAAGTTCTATTAGGGTAAAATTGATACAATTTATCAAGTTTAAAGTTTGAATTGACGAAATTAAAAGTTTAGTGCTAAAATTGATACAATTTATCAAGTGGTTTAGAATTAATAAAATTGAAATTTTATAATTAAGATTGATACAACTTGACTACAACAAATATATATAGTACGTGTTAGAGACCTTGGTTTAAATTCATGCCTCTATTATATTAAAAAAGTTAATACAACTTGATAATTAATTGTAAAAATTAAAAATTTCTCAAATATTAATACCAACATTCAAATTCAACGTGTAAAAGAAAACATAACTCAACTGACATTATACTATCAATTTTAAAGTTAGAGGTGCGGTGTTCAAACATCCGTAAAGAAAAAAGAAGATTCAAACTCAAAGTCAGTCCTCAAATTACAAATAACACCACCTTCCTTGGCTTCTTTACTAACAAAAAACTCGGCAAATTCCCCCTTTTCTCTCTCTAATTCTGTGTATAGGACACAAAAATGGTGACCCATTTCACATTTCAACACTTTACATTGTCTCTCTCACTCAAATGCTGCAATTTCTTCTTCTAGATCCATAGTTCCATCAGATTCGACTTCCTCCCATTTCCAATCATGGGTGTTTTGGGTGATTCTTTGTGCTTCTGTAAAGGGGTCGGCAAGTCTGAGAGAACCAAGGCCACCATTTTTTCCGGCAAAGGCCCCGCCATGGCTCGTATCTCCGCCAATGGAGCCTCCGGCACCGCTTTTTTAATCCACCGGAGCCTTCTTTTGACCACCCATGTCAATCTTCCTTCCGTTTCTGCTGCTGAGAGTTGCGAGATCCGCCTCCAAAACGGCGTCGCTGCCACCCTTGTTCCTCACAGGTGATTTATCTTGCTTTTTTCTGTTCTGGGTAATGTAGCAAAGATGGAAGACATGTTGAAGAGATTAGGATTAGGAAAAGTTAGTGTCTCGTTTGTGGGATTGTTTTTGCTTTTGTTTTGTTTGCTGGATATTGTTGGGATAAGGAAATTGATGGATGAAGTGACTGTATGCAAGTTCAATGGTTGGAGTTTTGGTTTTTTTCCGATTGAGTTTTAGAATAGTTCATTTACTTTTTAAATTTCAAAATCAGTTGCTTTGATTATTACAGATTCAAATTCCATTTTGTGTTTTCTTTCCCTTTGATTCATTTGTTGCCCTTTAAAAATATGGAGATTTGAAGGGCTTGGGAAAAGGTGTCTCCGTTGCATTTCTGTTGGAATGTCAAAATCATGGGACAGAGTTTAAAAAATCTGCAATTATTGTTCATGTCACTGTTGATTTATAGGCATGTAGGTTATGCCTCTAATTCACTTGGTAAAAGTTTCATCTACATTAGCCAAGTGATCATTGGATCTTCATTGCTTGTTTCTCTGCTTGGGAGAACTGTGGACTTGCAGCTTCTAGGGTAGTGATTGTTTGCCATAAATGATGTTTAGGCCTGAGAAATATGCATTAATTAGACACTTTAGTAAGATACTTGGAATAGTTTTATTATTTCAGTTCGTGCTGTGACAAAATCTAAAGATACCAGGAAGTTGTACCAAACTGCATGTCAATTATTTAGCAAATATAACAATACACTTGGTTCAGCATCCCTCATACTTGGCTCAGTAAGTCTAGTTCTGGAGATTTTTGGCTAGATGTGAGCACTTCTATAGCTATATGAGACTTTGTGGCTATTAATACGTCCTAGGTTCAAGCATTTTGTTGTTGAATTTTCCATTTTATTTGCTTGATCTTGTAGCTAGGTTTCAATATTTTCATGGTTAAGCTTGAAAATCTTCATAGTTTGATTTTTAAGTGTTTTGTTGGTTGAATTTTTCATGAATTATCATCGATATGTGAGCAATTTTCTAATTTAGTTTTGAGGATGTAGTTTCACTACGTATTCAAATTTAGGATATACATACAATACAACTAGTGAAATTGAAAATTTAAGGTTAAGGTTAAGAATTAAAATTGACTTACTAGGCTAAGTATAGGGGTAAAAATGAGCTTTTCCTAATATCTATGAAGATGTGTGCATAACTCCTTCAGGCAAACTTCTTTATCATACTGAATAGGGAAGCTAACATTGATCCTATGATTTTTCTGTATATGATTCAATACCTGGTAATATGAAGAGGAGCATTCTTCTTTAATTACTGGTGATTCTACAAAATGCATCATTTTTAAAGGAAGATTTGATTTGTAGAAATTATAATTTTTTGTAAACTGATTGCTGATGCCATCAAATCCATGGTAGTTAAGTTGCATTCAAATGCTAAAAGTCAACTACTTAGGTTGAATATATGAAAACAGAAAATTTAAAAGGAAATACTCGTGCATGGACATGAGCAAAGTTAGAGTGATTGATTTGGGAGATGAAATACTTACATTGAGAGGAAAATTTGATTGGTGTATGTGGTGAGGAAATAAATTGAAGTTTTGGATATAGCTTCCCACAAGTTCAACTAGGAAATGCCATTAGGGAACTTGTAAAAGTGATTTGCCTCTTCCACCCCTCTAGGCTCCACAATATTTTCCCTCATTAAGAATGAAAATTGTGTTCTTTCCTTTCCTTTTCTGTTTACAGGTTATAGGTTTCAATTTTTCTGTACCAAAAAGAAGTTTTGTTTGGAGAAGAATTATGTATCCTATTTTCACTGATCTTTTACGCTTTGATTTTTTCTCATGATTCCCTGCACAGCATTTTGAGGTAAAACTATCCTCATATATCACCGAGTACTTTGTAATTATACACTTGTCTTTTCTAGCACTCTGGCGAGACAATTAAATAATTTAAAATCCTTTGTTGTCTTCCGAAGTTGGCCCTTGGGAGGCAAATCTCTCTTTAGGGATTAACAAGGTGAGCCACGAGCAAAATGCTAGGAGTGGGGGCTCTTGATACACCATTTTTTAATTAAAGAAATTAGTAATTGATTCATATCGTATACAGGTGGAATCGCTGTATTCTTCTGAGACTGTCGGCCTTTCACTTTTATTAACTTTACATGCCATGTGAATCATTTTATGTCGATGATTTGCTTGGAAGTTTACAAGAAATTTTTGAAATTTACTTTGGTTGTAGGTTTTTCATTACAAGTTCCGTTTTGGATCTTACAATTGTGGGATTAGATGCAGTGGATGGAGACTCCAACTCTCAGCAGCTTCAGCACTTGAAGATATGTTCTAAACCGAATCTTGATCTCGGCAATGCTGTTTACCTCTTGGGATATTCCGAGAAAGATGAAATAATCATTAGCGAAGGGAAGGTGGTTATTGCCACTGATAACCTGATAAAATTGTCAACAGATGGAGTAACATGGAGTCCTGGGTCTGCTGGATTTGATGCACAAGGTAACCTTGCATTCATGGTATGCGATCCCATGAAACTAGCTACATCTCCAAATACCAAATCATCATCAACTTCTTCATCAACTTCATCTTCTTGGAAGAAGGATCTTCCTATGCAATTTGGGATTCCCCTACCAATTATTTGTGATTGGTTAAACCAACATTGGGAAGGTAGTCTTGATGAACTTAACAAACCAAAGCCACAACTCATAAGATTGATGTCTTCAGGACAAAAGAGTGAGCATTCTTCTTCCTTCACATTGAGGCAAGTTTTTAAGCCAATGGAAGCGAATGATGAGGAAACACCATCACCATCAAATATAGTCTCGAAAACCAGGGATCTGCCCGGACCGAGCTATTCCGCTACGACAAACACTATCAAGGAAGAGGCTCCGATGAATAACCTACATGTGAACCATGTGCAAGGAATTCCTACTCCTGAAATATATGAAACGCCAAAGTTGATTGCAGTTCCTGTTCGCAAAAGGGAAACCACGCCGACACATCTTCTGGATATCAACTTTCCTCCAAGAGTTTCCACGACTGTGATTACTGCACATCCTACCAGACAAACCCCACCACTCAGCTCTGATGAAAATTCCACAAAGGATGTTTCTCAACAGAACCAATTGAGACAGGGAAAAACCATGGACAGAAAACTTGTCGATCCTATCGAAAATGCAGAAGAGGTTGCCTCAACAAATTCTGTCAATGGGGCGTTAAGTGAAGTTCAGTCGTGTTCATCTCCCGTGGAAGTTTCAGGAATGCAAAACGGGTATAGCAGCGAGGGAGAGACAACAATGTACTCTGCAGAAACTGCAGAGAGCCGAAACTATACAAGTCCTAGAGAAGGGCATTTTCAGCAGGTCGGAAGGAGTCAGAGTTGTGTAAACTACAATAGATGGGGATCAGTCCAAAGTAATCCCATGGCTCGCCGAACAATGCTAGAGAATCAAAGAAGCTTCAGAAATGGAAGGAAGATGTATTCTCAAGGGGCTGGATCTTACAGAAGCAATGACTACTACAGCCCGACGGTCTCCTCGATCATGAAGAAGCGAAACAGTTTGGAACAAGTTAACAGACCAAGGCAAAGCACTGCTGCTGCTCATTCTTCCCCAAGATGGATGTTCTGATGAATTACCATTCCACACACACAAGAAAAAGGGGGGAACAAATATTAAGGTTTGTTAGTGTATTTGGTTCCCATTTTATTTAAACTTAGATACGGCTTACTCATTTCTTCACCTGTGCAGAGACCCAATTTGAGGAGAATAAGAAAATTTTCCTTCTACATTCTTCATTGTAATTGTAAAATTATTGTGACTTAATTCTTGATTGGAGGGGAAAAAAGAGTAAAAAATAGAAGAACCAGATGAAAAAATGTCTGGGATTATTTTTTTCTTTTCTTCTTTTTTTGGGGTGTGCTTATTCTAAATTAAGCACCATTTTGTGATGCCCTTTTTGTAAACAGGACACTGCAAATATGTGAATTAATTTGAGATTTTGAGTGCTTTAGACCAACATGTTAGACCGTTCTTTTCTTCGTTTAATTTTACATGTTAAATTATTAATGTACTCCCTTACTTTGATTTGTGTGGGTTGAATTTGGGTTGTTTGAGGGCCCAACATGAGATGGTACCACATCCTATATCATCTGTGTTTGAAGACCCATTATTCTATCTCATCGATTTTAATTGTTCGTGGGCTCTTTTCGGAACATTTTTTGTATCTCACTGTCATTTTCCTTTCGTGTATCGTATATCATCTCAATATTTTTACATACTTGATCATATTCGATTGTTCATACTCTATCAAAATTTCCAGACATCAGAACTTCTTACATCCTATATCATCTCAGCGCCCCAAACAGCCTCAAAATGTTAGTTTCTTTGATGGATTCTTGGAGTTTAAATTTTGGGTCTAATAGGTCATTTATTAGGTATAGGTATCTCAACTTCAATTTAGTGTCTAATAGGTATTTGAATTTTCTAATTATATTTAATAGGTCCTTTGTCTTATTTGATATTTATCAAAATTTATAAATCTATTATATACAAAATTTGAAAGTCTATGGCTCAATTATACAAAAATTCAACTTTTATCTCGAATATATTCATTAATTTAATAAAATATTGAATGTCATATTTGTTGGATATAGAATTGAATTTATTTGAAGCTTTTATAGTTCCACAATTTATTTAACATAAAATAGAAAGTTTAGAAGTTATTGCACTTTTTAAAGTTAAAAAACACGGTACAATTTTGCAAATTTGGAAACTAAACCCTGTAACCTATGTATATGCATTTAAGGATTTTCTGTGGATTTTGCTATATATATTTTATAGCTTTGGAATTTTCAGAATTCCTATCCCAAGGTTTTTTTATATTGATCAATAAAGTGAATGTTATAAATATACAATACTATTGAATCATTCAGAAACAAAGCAGATTGCAATTCAAATAGGACACTAGTTACTAGTTAATAAAATTTGAGAACATATACATCTTAGACTGCATCTATCTTTATATAGCCATCTCCAATCACATAACATAAACTAAAAAGTATTTAAGAAAAAGACAGTAAAATTATCATGTGACAAACTGTGATTGAACGATCGAGAATACTGCAAAAGGATGGATGCAACTTATAAAAAATTTGTAATACAAAAATATTTTAGACTACATTTTCCATAGCCATTGAGAAAATTGAGATGCAAAATTCACATATTCTTCCATGTGATTTAATTTTATTCCGGATAAAAACCTTTCATCATTAGACAGTGGTATGTGATGGCAGAATATAAAAAGGAGATGGGAGAGACAAAAATCACTTCAAGGATCAAGAAAATTTAGATTCAAGAGAAAATTGCTACAAATGAAAAGTAGTTTAAAAGCTAAATATTCTAACTTCATATTTGAACCTACTTCATGACGATCCCCATGCAGGTTTCGCCAAACTCATCTCTGGAAGGGGCAGACTCAGGTTGAATGCTGGGTTTTCCTCAAACCAACCATATTTCTTAATGAGCTTGTCAATCAGATCACCGGCCAAATATGAGAAACCTCCGGCCCCAGCCGCTATAACGATGTAAGACGCTACAATTTTGACGTACACATCCCACCTATTTGGCCTCTGGATGTAAGCCTTCCCAAAAGCAAGCAATATGACACATAAAAGAGAAGCTCCTGCCACTGCTGCAAGCTTGAGATCCTTGTCATTGCTCTTGGTGAAAGAAAAACCGTAAACGAGAGGAGGGACTAGACCGAAGAGTACAAACGAGAAGATAGCAAGAGTGAAATGTAGAATGTAATTCTCTCGGTTTCCCAGTACTACTTCGTATCGGTCTATGCGTTCGTAATCTGTTTCATTAGATGTCCTGAACTGCTCGCTCTTGAGTCCCGTCAACTGCAAATTTTGTGTATGTTTAATGAAAGAGAGTCTGATTTAACAAACTTAATGCAATGGACTTTCGAACAATGTAATACGAAAAAATGCTGGGACTCGAAAAAAACAACCTGCCTTAGTGATTGAGTACAGTAATCAATGGAAAGCGTACTAAAAACATTTGAATGACATCTTGGATTTGCCTCATGGATTGTTACGCATGGTTATCTTTTCTAAATGTACTGTGACATGAAATAAACACGTTAAGACATGAAATGAAAATGTTAAGACGAAACAATTTTTGCCTGAAGTGATAGGCCTCAAGTTCGTCCAATTTGTCTATAGAAAGAAAGGCAACTTCACATGAAATAGACTTCAATAAGCAGGGGGAAGGAGAGGAGCCTAATTTAGTGGACTCTGTAAGAGAGTGAAAGGAGTCTCCCCAATTCCCTTCTACCATTTTTCTTTCTTAGTATTCTTCCTAAATTTAATAAACATTCATCTCTGAGGTTTTATCATAAATACAGTTACTCACATTATGTCCAAGGATAAAAAACCCACTAATCAGGTTTGCCAACGCCAAAACTACAATGTTCCCTGCAAAAAGGACATTAAAAGAGATTAATCTTTCGAAAAGTTAGAGGCACCATTTTTTAATCAGTGAAACAAGTAATTTAGTTCAGATTTGAACTCAAAAAACCAAGATATATCACGTTTCAAAAGTATATATGTTTCTCTATTATGGTGGAACATGAGATGTCCGTGCTTTAGCATCTCTTGAGGACCCAAAAATGTATGCAGACAACTGGATTTCAAAATGTTGATTTTTCCCTGCAATTAAGTTTTATGTTCTCTTATCCCGAAAATATTAAATGCTTGAGTTTAGGTACTACCTATAGAATAAATCCTGATCAAGAAAGGTCGTATTAAATGGTTGAGTTTAAGAAAAGAAGAAAATTGACCTATCAACCTATTCAGTGTGAATAAAATCAAGTCGATCCATGTATCCCATAAATTTCATGATTGGTTAGTTTGGTAGAATCCAAGGGAAAATGGATTGGTATGTTAACAACTATTTTGAGTCTAACAAACTAGATGAATCACGATCTGCCACTAAAAAATTAATATCCGTGACTTATAAGCATCCCATACTGATTGATCAAATGATAATCAACATGCCATAAGCAGGATGGGAAAACGTAGAGTAAATGGTACCTGTTTCAGTATTGGCACTTGCTGCAGATGCCACAATGCCGAGGCTCGTAATTGATTCAGCTAAACCACCATAAACTATACTTTTCACAATTTCCCACCTGTTATACCTACTTGGTTCAGGTTGTACTTGTTCATCCAGAGATTCACCAATGGATATAGTCACAGGTCCTGCTTCAACTAATAAATTGATATCATATCAGTCTCAAAACTAAAAGAGAAAAACTATACCTCAAAAACAGAAAAAATCCAATAAATCTTTCTGTCATTGTAGCAGCAGAAAATTAACAGCAGGGACCAAAGCCAAGATTTTTCCATACTTCAAAGCAACACTTAGGTCAAAACTCAAGAATCAAAAGTGTATGCTTCATTTAAAAGAAAAAGTAACAAGTATATATCTGACATGTTATTGTTATGTGAAATCGTGAATGAGCTTAAAAAATGTGGTGCTAATTCTTTCAGTGTGACTAGAAAGACAACATCCCAGGCTGACAATACCTTCACGACTGCCCACTGCACTGTCTGTTACTCTCTCAGCAGCAGTTGGTGCTGCAAGGGAAGAAGAAACTGGAGAAGAATCAGGCACGGTAGCTTCTACAGTTTCTGGTGTTTTTCGGATATCTGTTTCAGCAACTGCAGCTGATTGATCAGGAACAGGAGCTTTGTTTAACAATGCAGGTAGACAAAATCGATCAAGCAGCCTCCCCTTTGACTCTAGGGATGGGTATGGAATTCCAACCACAACATTCTCAACATTAATACCTGCATAAGAATTTAGTAAGATATGATCATAATAGTAAGACATGAGAGTTTACGGCAAAGATAGCATGAAATCATTTTTATTTTATACATTAAATATTGGAATCATCAAGTTATAATTTCATTTAGCTCTCTCAAATCACATCATTTTAGAAATCATTAGTCACCAAGGCTCCTATTATATTCTGGTTTCAAGAGTTAAGAAGCCTCTTATAAGTGGTTTCGTATCAAACAAGGTATTTTACGATAGTATTATACTTGCATTAAGCTTCTTATACGCACCATTAAGAAGGAAAATACTTCGAGGGAAAAATAAAATACAAAAATGGAAGATGTATAGAACTTTTACGTGAGTGTGTGCGGATGTGTAAAAGAAATCAACACTCTCTCTTCAACGTCTCAAGACAACTCTATCCACCATAGTTGTTTGAAGTTTCGAGCCAAATTAAGCATTAATAACAGATGAGAATAAAAAATAATTCTAATATTTGATATATTATCATATGTTTTTGCTGTTTGGTATTCAGTTAGGACTAAAGTATTATTTATTAGTTTACCATATGAAAAAGGTTTTAATAGAATAATGCTTTGCCATGTCATGTCATCACTAAAACTATTTAAAGTAAATTTTCATTACAGGTACTTCTACAAATCTATGCGTTTGTTTTTTGTGGTTTTGAAATTATAAAGTAGTAATTATTATAATTTATTTTTAGATTATAGACAAGTAATATTAGACTTTCGAGAATAGATTAGAAGATATACACTTTAGTCCATTTGAAATTATATAAATGTGGTCTAGTGCCAACATGAGCATAGGCATAACTCAACCAACATAAGACATACACTCCTGACCATGAGGATAGAGTTTTAATCTCCCCTCCCCAAGTTATTGTAACTCAAAGAAAATAAATGTCGTTTAGTGTTTCTCTCATAAGTAGTTTTTTTAGAATAGTATGCCTCATGTGGGAATAGGGATTTGAAACTATGACATCTTAAAAGAGGTAAAGACGCCTTCTTAAGTGTTTGAGTTAAAGCTGATCTTGACCTTTTGTAGTACTTTAAGAATACATAATTATGAAGATATTTAAGTTTCTCCTTCTCCCTTATCATCTAATGAGTTGAGTTCCCTAACCGATAGTTATATATACGTTCCCCTGAACAAGCTACTCCCATTGTATTCCCTCGCTATTTCTAACCAATTCACCAAATTTTATTTACCGCAGACTCTACTAATTTAATTCTCAGTTCTCACTTTTCACCTCCAACTGTCCCACACATGACGTCCTTCCCTTGACACTCGCACACAAATTGAATCCTGCATCTATCAACATCCCTCCTCCCAAGAAGCCAACTTGTGGCCATGGTAGATAGCCAGAATGACATTTTAGAATCTTTTATTTCGTTTGTCATGAGCCCAACCAACGATTCTAAAGCACCCATAAATTCAACCACAACATCTCACTCTCCAACTCCTACATCAAAATCCTCTGTTTCCTCTCATATACCAACTGAATCAGAACTCCATTAGAACATCTGTGAAGTATTTCCCCTAGTAAAGCTTGGTAGTACCTGACCTTAAACCAAGAAATTTTATGAGATGCTCCTCCAAAAATACTTCAGCATGGATTTTTCCAAAAACATATTTGATACGAGTACACAGCAGGAGCTATTGTAGAGATTCAAAACCATTCTTGAGAACATGCTAAATGTGATTGATAGCATAATCCAATAAAATAAACTTCCAGTCCTCACTTGAAGATGTAATGCTTGTACCATACCTCTTTTTTCATCAGATGTATCTGTTACAGTCTCAGCCATCATTGCTTCAAGAGAAGTATGACCCCGTGTCAAATTAACTTTAGCATCAGTTTCAGACTCCGATAATACTGAAAATCCATTTGATTGATTCTGAACGTCCACTTTGTTTACTGTTGAAGTTTGATTATCTACATCCTGCATTGATCCATTCAACTCATGTGATGTGTATGGTATTCCAACTACAATGTTCTCAACAGTAATTCCTGCATCAAACGCACAAGGTAAGTAAATTCCAAGACTGAACTTTTAGTTTATGCACTATCATCTGAAACACTTGATTTGAAGTCATCTATGTTAACTCGATACAGATTTACGAGAAACAAGGAGTGGTAACGCATGTCCAACATTAGAGCTTATGTTGCAGTATGAAAGTACAATGGCTACCACTCACAAAATTTGGAGAAAATAGATTCATGCATAACATTACTGAAGCTGAATTCTCTGCGTCCAATAAAAATCAAATCAAGTACTGCAGTTATGCCTGTAAGAAACAAATCTAGATAAGCTGAATTGTGAATTAAACATGAATTGTTTACCTGGTACGGCAATCCTTAAATTAATTCTCCATAATGAATATTCTTCTTTCAATGATTTCCAGCTTTTTAAAGTCCATGTACATTGATATTCATTCATCCTTAACTTGTTATCACCAACATTTGAACTTTGGCAAGGTTTTGGCAAGCAAATATAAATGAGTGCCCGACATAGTTTATTGTGATATTTGAGATTCACTTTGGATACAACTCTACTAAAAAGCATACTTATAGAACCCCCCCACCCCAACAGTTATGTGAACTGAGATCGATTCCCTGGGAAGCTAATTACCACAACGACTTTTCTACCATTAATCATATAGAAATCAGAATCAATAACTATATCCTAAAAAGGAAAAAGGCCAAAACCAAAGTAAAATTACCAATTTCAAGGAGAAATGAAAAGCGATCAAAGATTGTCCTATAAAATATGTGAATCTTGAATAGCTGGAACTTATTCTTCCCAATTGAAGAAGACATTCTATCACTACAGGAAAAGACCACTGTCTCTATCTGTTGATCAGGTAAAAAGGTGGTTCCATATTGGAACATCAAGACGGAGGTGAACGTGAATAAATGGATATAATTTTTCCATGAGTAGTAACAGTCTCATTAGATTATTTTGGTGTTATCTTACTACAACAAAGTCACCACCCAACAAAGATGGACTGCAAACCGCTACTCAATGTTGAAGCATTGTCAAGAAAGTCCTTTTCCATAAACTCTCTTGGCTCCTCGTATTTCTTTATTTTAGAATGGCATTATTGTTTCCTATAAAAGAACAAAAAAACAAAAAACAAAAGGTAAAACCCAATGGTTACCTTTCTTGGTGTCCTCCTTAGCACCATCTAGTATGCTCGAATATTCAGTAGAATCTACTTTATTTTCTAGGGAGTTGTCATTGGTCCACATATCAAATTCATCCAGCTGATCAGGAACTAGGGTTTTATTTATGGAATCAGCTTGAATTTCTTGATCATATATTGTTTCAGCTGATTCTAGCAGTGGGTCTGGCCTTCCAACTATGATGCTCTCAATCTTGTTTCCTGCACCAAGAATCACAAGAAATTGGCCAAAGATGCTTCAAAGTTATATCAAATACTACCTTAGCGTTAATTGTTTTCTTTACCACATAGCAAGTTCAAATAGCAAAGTCCTCCAAACTGTCTTTTCTCATTTTCCATCATTTACCCCTTTAATCTATATAACATTATACTTTTCTACAATCAATATAATACTGAAGAAATAACTTTTTTAATAACCAGAAGAATTTTTTTAAAAAACAATAAATCAATGAATAAACAAAACCTCAACTATTTTCATCTTTATTGGAATGCATTTCCTTTTGAAACACTAAACGCTTGAAATCACTGCTTGTAAGTCTGTTTTCTAAAGAATGTTAACTTAAGAAATCACTATAATTTTAAAAAAAAAAGAAAAAAAGAAAAAAGGAAACACACACACACGTAAGTGCTAAAAAAGCATGAGCTACTACAGGTCATAACGTCCAGTATAAATTATTAAAACTTTGCCCCTACCTTGTATGCTTTTCACTCCCTTATCTTGCACAGCTCCTTCCTCAGCAACTTTCATGTTAAGTGAAGGATGAGTTGGCTTTGAATTAGATACCGCATGGATGTCTCGTGTTTGATCAGCTACTGCATTACCAACTGATGGATCAGGTACGACTGCCCAAAATGTACAGTCTTGAGTTAATTTTGGTAGTTTTTAGTTAAAATAATACAATATAAAGGACTTTTCCACAGTTTTCTTGCTATAGGATGTTATGGCTGATCACCTTCATTTTTATCAGCTACTGCATAATTAACTGACTGGTCGGGAACTGGAGCTCTTTCAACTTGACTTTTTTGGGAATCTCTTGTTTCCTGAACTTGAAGTATATCTCTTTCTCTGAACTCTATGTTTTCAACGTTATTTCCTTTTCCTGCATGCATATTTAGTAGGAAAAGATCATGAGAACGCTTTGATTTAATGTTATATTTCAGGTTTGTGACAGGAATTTAGTTTGGGTATCGTTTATCTTTCAATATATTTGGGTCCTATCACTTTGATATTTCTCCAACCTATATCCTCACAAGTCTATGCTTTTAAGTTATATAGACATGAGAAAGTAATTTCTGCATGTCAAGAAACCAAATCATTGCTAATATTTCTGGCTTTAGCTGCCCCTCATAGTACGGCCCTGAGTTATTTCTGGGAGTGTTTGTTTTAAATGATACAAGATAAAATTCTTTTCCGCACCTTTATTGCTAGCCAATGTTTCTTCTCGTACAATTATTCCCTCTTCACTTGTTGCTTTAAGTGAAGGATGAGCCTGGGCTGCAGCATGATCATCTTCATTTTTATCGGTTACTGCATAATCAACTGACTGAGCAGGAACTGGAGCTCTATCAACTTGACTTTCTTCCCTGATCCCTAAGTTTTCAACGTCATTTCCTGCATACATATTTAAGGAAATGGCCATGAAAATGCTTTGACTCACGCCATATATCTTACTGCTACGCCTTTGATATTCCTCCAACCATATATCCTTATAAAGTTATGCTTGAACATTCTATAGATAGTAGAAAGTAATCCATGTAAAGAAACCAAATCATTGCCAATATTTATAGCTTTAGCTGCTCCCTTATAATTAAAATATGGAAAATCAATTTCAAATTGCAAAGTATTGTTCCACCCTTTTTGAGAAGGAGATCAGAACAATAGCTGTGGAAGCAAATGATGAACTTTCTTCTTCTGCTTTGAACTTCTTAGAAGAAAACCGAGGATGGAATGCAGTTACATGAATGAATTAAGAGGGTTATCAGACTTTTTCTCCATGCTGATAGTGAGGACTTGGTCGGGAAACTATCAACATTGATTCACTAGTAAAATTCTTACAGCAAGCATGGTTAAAAAATTCAAAAGTTTAAAACAAAAGAAAATTAGACATAAAGCACCACAAACATGTGCAAAATCAGATACCTGGTCCAGATGGAACTTCTTCCTCAGGGTCAGGAGAAGCCAATCTAGGAAAGAGCCATGTACCTGCTCATTGAAAAATGGTTTAACTCAGGAATCCTGGTAAGACCCATTTATTTGACAACATATAAACATCTACTGTAAGACCCATTTGTTATGAGGTTTGGAAATGTTACAAATGGAAATAAATTAAACCGGAACATGATTTAACCATGACTGTTTCCAAAGGCTTAGACAATATTCAAAAAGTCTCTTCCCACTGCTAAATTATATGAAACATTGCAAACAAGGATGAAACAGTTGCATGATTTCAAGTCAACTCCCACATAATCTTCGAAGTGTTGAGTAACCTTAACCTAAAAGCTAGGATATTACAGTAACTTGAGACTTAGGCTGTGTTTGAGGAAAGACTGGTCTAAGACTATAATAACCACCTCTTGTTACAATAAATACTATTTTGTATTCCCCAAGTAACTACAGTCAACACTATTTTAAAATATCCATTAGCTACAGTTTTTACTATTTTACATTCGTCATTTTTTATTCTTTGCTACAATGTTTACTATTTCCTTTTCAAACTAAAATAGTTTATACCTCAAACACATACTATTATAACCCAAACTAAAATAATCTACACCCCAATCACAAACTATTATAACTCAACTACAGTAACCTAGTGCTATAATAGCCAACTCCTTACCCCAAATACCCCCTTACGAGTCTAACTCTAAAATTTCTTAAATTTAAAGCCTCAATCAGCAACTGCAACTGGCATCCTCTTGGACTACTAACGGGCATGCTTTTCTTTCAAAATCAATAAGTTGCAAATCCATTAATGGCAACAGTTTTCAAAATTATGCAGAGTTTTTGCCCCCCTTTTAAAGGACCAACTGCTGCAGGAGAGTATGAACCATGCAATAAATATCAATTCTCCAACAAGAATTAGAAACGCACCTATAGGGGTGAGGAAACTAAGGCAAGATGTGCATCTGAATTTATCAACCTGAGTAGGAACTGGTGCAGAAACAGTATTATCTACCCATTCCCTATCACGTATGATCACCTTTGTTATACAAGCCTGACAGTTAGGACAGTAGAAATTATGTGAGCTGGGTTTCTCATATATCCTTTCAAGATATAAATCTGCCACTTCAATTCCATTTTCTGTCCTCAATTCCACTCTTTTATATCCAGTAGTCCCATTATCGAGAGAAGTATAATATGAAGCTTGCTCCTCAATTGCTCCGTTCGATGGTGGATTAGCAGCAGCTAAAGGTCGGCTCTGATCACGCTGGAACTTGATCGTACTACCATTTTGAGCGTCTGTTTTCCTTGTGGTGACTTCAGTAGGAATTACTTCATAAATTGGATGATGACCATCAATTTCCAACCGAGAAGATCCATTTGAATATCCAGAACCTGAAGTTACACAGTTGCGAAAACAAGTTTATATCCACGCAATTCAAGAGCGACAAGAAGAAATCACAAGATAGGAAGTAAAATCAGATTTCCAAATAAATACCCAGATTTGGAATAATTTGTCGGTCCCTGTTCATAAAGGCGGAGGAGGTCTGCTTATCACACTGATTATGATTCGTTACACTTACAACAGTACTAATTATCATAATAAGATCCACTTAACATGTTCAAGGGCGAGAAGAACAAAATTTCCATCGTTCTAACAGTAGCATAATTAAGAAAATTAAAAAATCCCCTTCGATTTGTTTTGGGTAGATACAATTTTACTAAGGTTCCTGTTCTTGCTTGGTTACAAAACTCAATTCCGAGCCTGGGGAAAGAATCCATGGAGTAAAAATTTCAAAACACAAACGTTCAATAACTCTATTATTCTTTACGCTTATTGCAACAAATTACCAGCAACAAGAACAAAATTGTTAAAGCAAATAGCTCGAAAGTACAATCTTTTCAAAGCTTCATTAAATTCGTGGGTATTCAATGGTCCTTATTTCTCCCCAAAAATTTAAAATAAATAAAAAATTAAAAAAACCGCCACGTAGGTACCGTTAGACCGGACCCAGTCCAAATTGGCCTAGAAAAATTACGAAGTCTATTACATAAGAATTGGTGGTATTTAGTAAGTTCTAATATGATGTTGGATTGTTTGGAAAAAAAAAAAAATGCACCGGCCGGAAAACAAAAGAGAATAAATTATTGATTTTTATGAACAATGATGACGTGTAAATGATTTAGTTATGAAGAAAAGTTTCGTAAAATTAACACTGCAATTAAGAGAATTAATTAAGAATTAGAATTAGGTAACAAATCAAACCAAACCATGGCCCTCTTTTTGCTTTTGTCGAACACCTAGTCTTCGTCAAGGAGAAGCTTGTTTTTCCCCCACTCTTTCCGTCAAATTCATTGATCTTGTTCTTCTTTGCCAAGATTTACGGGATTGCAATCGACTATTTTGGTACTAACAGAGATTGGAATTAACGTAATCGAGTAGATTCTCAAATCTAGGAAGTATTTTGTTATAAAGACGCCAAAGTAAGGGATAAATTTAACTGTATTTTCTCCCAAGAAAGCTTCATTTTGACCTTTTGGTCGTCGAAACAGTACCGCAACAATGGCGGACTGTTCCAGACCTCTCCAGACTCATGGAGAATCAGAATGCCAAATTCCACCACCGAATGGCGAGTGGAGTGAATTGCAAGAACGGGAAGAGAACAAAAAAATGGAAACAGCGATGCCGAAACTAATACCTCGTTTTTGTTGTTGTTGTTGATCTCGAATGACGAATTTAAGTCCCTGGGAATCGCCGGAGAACATATCGTCGCTGTCAGTGGATGAGATGCTAGATTGGGCGTGTTGACGAAATGTCTTCCGTAGCAAAACAGTTCGCTCTTCTTCATCCTCCTCCTCCTCCTCCTCCTTCTCTTCCACTATCGTGTTTGGTTCCAGCTCCGGCGGGTGTTTGTCTCCGTTCATCGGAGGAGATGAATTCCGGCAGGTGGGGGCACAGAATCAGAGGAGGAAGATGTTAGAGAGCCTTTTTCTGGAAAACCAATGCAGATACAGTATTTTTCTTTCTTTCTTTCCTTTTGTTTGTTTTTGGAATTTTGTATCTGAAAAGTAAGTAAATACGAACCTGTAATTTTAAAAACAAGCTGGAAACGTGAATGGGAGATGGTCCATTTTGGACCATTTTACCCTCCATTTTATTGTATTTGTGATTGTGAGGTTTAGGGTTTTTAGGAAAAGCAATTCTATTATTTAGAATTTTTTTTTTCTATTTTTCTTTTTTACCATGGTTAGGGCTTGTTTGGATAAATGTTTTCAAAATGTCATTTTCATTCAAACCTTTTTTATGAAGACTTTCTAAAATTTAAATACTCATGTTTGGTTATACTTCTTGGGATTGTTTTTATATAGAAGTTTGTTTGATAAGTTATGTACTTTAAAGTATTTCTATTATAGTCAAATTACTATCAAACACTAACAACTAATTATTTTAATTTTGTATTTAAAAATCTTTTTGTTGAGTTTTTTTTTGTGCGCATATGATCGATCTAATTAATAATTGGAGTTAGTCATAGTTGATTGTTGAAGATAATTGATGTAGTTGGACGATGAAGTTGGGAGGTAGTCGTTCTTGGAGTTGGTTACGGGAGTGATTGTCAAAGGTGGTCACTAACATTGGTAGCTAAAGTTGATCGACAAAGGTGGTCACTATAGATGGTCGTTAGAGTTGGTCATTTAGGATGGTCGCTAAAATTGGTCAACATTGGTGGTCATCAAAGGTAGTTTTCAAAGTTGTTCACTAAAGTTAGCCACCCATGGTGCTCAACAAAATTTGTCGTTGGAGGTGGTCACTAAAGTTTACCGTCGTTGGAGGTGTGATTATGAGAGATGTTGGTGGTCGTCGTTGTCGTAGGAGATGGGCGACGATTGTGGTGGTTGTAGTTGGTGTAGGATAATTTCTGAAGGTGGTTGTTGTGCGATGATAATTTTGGATTGGATTTATTGCAAAAGGTGGCCAATTGAGGGATACTTGTAGTTGGTGACAACCATGGTAGGGTATTTTTATAATTTTATGTATTATACAAATTAGTGAGAGATTAATCTATTTTCTAAAAACTTATTTCAAATGTTTCTCTCAAATGAACTTGTTTCGCCATTTTTTTAAAATTTATTTTGAGAGGTTATCAAATACTCTAACATTTTTCAAAAATGACTTTTTTTCCCCAAAAGATAAATTCTTAAAAAGTTGAACAAAAAATGCCCTCAATTAATTTGTTTTAAATTAAAATATGTATATAATTTACATTATAAATGGTATGATATTAAAAAAAAAAAAAAAAAAAAGTTAACTCCTAGGCTTGTCCTTCTTCTATTTTATATTTATATTTTTTCTCTCTTTTATTCTAATTCCTTTTTTATTCTTGTATCTAATTTCACAATAATTTTCTATAGGGTTAACAAAAATTCTAGTAGGGTCGGAGTCAAATCGGGGACTACAACCGGGTCCCAGGTCGGGGACGGCCCCGCCCTATCCCTGACCCCGTCCCTAGTTATTTTTTTTTATTTTTTAATATATATATATACATATATATTTTAAAAGGAAACGGGGATGGGTCTTCGCAGGGGCCATTTCTCCGGCGGGGAAGGGAAAATACCCCCGCGAGACGGAGATGAGGATTCCCCTGCCCGGCCCCGTTGTCAACCTTAGTTTTCCATCAAATAGTTCAATTTTTCAAATACTTTCTAAATCACTATATATATTGATTTTATTTTCATATTTTTTTCATTTTAATTTTCTTAATTATTTTTTACCTCATAAATAATCCATTTCATTTTCACTTTCTTCACACACTCAACCCAATTTCATGTCTCAACTTCTCAAATTTCCTCTGATTCTCTCAAATTCTTCCTAAAATCTGTCTAAGTTGTTTTTTTAAACTAGAAGCTCTTATTTACTTTAATCTTCCCTATTTAAGTTAGATTTCAAGGTTATAAATCTCTTTGTACTCAGTTTACATTATAATTTAACTTTTGGAAAATGCATTTTTTTCCTAAATTTTGAATCTAGTTTCTATATGGTCTTTAGGTTTTCTAATATTACACTTTTAGTCCTTAACTTTTGAGTGTTATCTCAATTTAGTCTCTAGATTTCAAAATGTTACACTTTTTGTTATTTAGTTTTGAGTTTTGTTTCAATTTTGTCCCAAAGTTTCAAATTTTATACTTTTAAACCTCAATTTTTTTTACTAAATACTCACTCTCAATTTTGATGCTAAGTTCATTAATTAGTCTAAAATAATTATAAAGTGAAATTTTAAAACTAATTTTAATAGGGATGAAAAAATAGTTAAACTTAATTAATCATAATTCTTTTGAATTAACTAATAGACATCAACATTAAAGATTAAAAAAAAATGATATTTAGTAAAAAAAATTGAGGTTACACGTATGATTCTTTGAAATCTAGGGACTAAATTGAAATCAAATTAAAAAATTTAAGGACAAAAAAATGTAACATTTGAAACCTATGAACTAAATTAAAACTAAACTCAAAACCTAGAAACAAAAAATGTGTATTTTCTTTAACTTTCGACAATTGATAGTTAGTCTATTACGAACAAGAATACTATTTTAAGAATAATAACAATTTACTTATTAGTCTAAATATAAAAATATTTATCGACATTGATATTTATTTAATATACCTATAAAACTGAATTATCGATATCGATGTTTTCATCTATGTAAATGGCTTAATACATGTTGAGATATTTAGGCCTTAATTTATATATTATGCATATATTTAGGCTATAATTAGGAAATTTGGATATCATCCTTTCTATAAATTCCCTATGTAAATCTCAACTTAATACAAGAAATTATTCATTCAAATATTGTTTATATCAGAGCCCAATTACTAGGGTTCCGATCCGCCTTACCCAACGAATAGCCCAAATCGCCACACCAATGTAGATCTACTCCACACCCACTATTTTGGAGGCCTGTCCAGACCACTGATGACTCACAAATTCGCCACCGCACTCCCCCACCCCCCACCCCAGATCCACAGTTTCGCCTGTTCTGCTTTGTCGCCACACGCTTTAGTTCATTGTTGGTCCGTGTTCTTACTCACAAATCTCTTTCTCTTCCTCGTGTACTCAAGCCGTCAGCCCCCCTCCATCTGTGTTTCCTTCGACGCTATCCATCCCTAGCGTCGTCTCCCTTTCGCATCAGTTCTGTACAAGCCAGCCCCCGTCGATAGCTTCGATCATTGCTCCCTCTTTTAGGCGTCCTCATCATCACCTACCCAAGTCGCTAGGTCCGTCCAACATTCGTGCAACCCTCGTCGCCTTCGTTTGGAACAGAAACCCAGTGCTACCGGTCCCTCGTTCCAGTTCCAATCAGCCAGATTCACGCAAGTGTCCGTACGTTCGCGCGTCCGATTGGGTTTCGTTTCCGTTCCAACACTGTTGTTTGTTGTAGATAGTATCTAATCTCTCTCAATCTGTTGGGTTCAGAACAAACACCCTCCCTCAATGCTCCCCACTCAATGCTCGTCCAGTTTCAATCAGACTAGTTCAATTCAGATGGATTGATTGGTTCATTTAGTCAGCCCATTTAGTTTAATTTAGTCAGCCAAGTTTGGTTCTTAGTTGATTCTTTTATCGATTTCAGTCTTTGTTTAGTTTTTAGATTTTCCAAATTCTCTGTTTCATTTTATCTTTAGATATTTTTGTAGATATCTATTTTCTTTTTTCAGCCCAAAAGTTGTCTGTGGTCTAGTTCTTCATGGGTTTCTGTTCCCACCCAGATCTACTTTGTTTTAATCTATAATTGCTTCTTCAATTTCTATGTTTCGGTTTATCCACTTACAAACTCAAAAACTCAAATATTTCTATCACCTTGAGTTTGAGGGAAGGTGTTGAGATATTTAGACTTTAATTTATGTATTATGCATATATTTAGATTATAATTAAGAAATTTTATTATCATCTTTTCTATAAATTCTCATCAATATAAAAAATTATTTATTCAAATATTGTATCCACATAATACAGAGGCGCATCCGGACGAGACAAGAAAGATTTTAAACAATATATTTGAAATCGGATTTTGTTAAATTTTAATTTTCCCCTTTTCGAGCAAGCTATCCCTTTGGAATCCGCAACTTTTTTTTTTCCCATTTTTGGCCCTTTTCTGGCGATTTCATCGCTTGATTTTCACGTGATAGAGTCAATAGGGAGGACACGTGTAACCTATTTATTGGAGAGAATGCAGTTGTGGCAGGTGTTAACTTAAAGTTGCCAAATAATACTTTAAAATGTCAAACGACTATTTATTATATCTGCCCATATTTATATTCGAAGATGTGCGTTACCTTGCGTCATAAATTTTAGTGAATTATTATAATATATCTTACTAGATGGATTTTATCAATCAAATATAGTAGAGTTAGGCGTTTATCTCGTAAGAATAGTCAAGGTATACATAAATTGACTTTGAGAATAATCATTCATTTGTTAGATTAGTTGAATCACACGCAACAACCATCATTAAACTCAAGAAACTTTATATAAAATAATTTAGCCAATCATTAGGATCGTGGGGGAGAAAAATATCTCAACTCAACGTCTGATTTTGCACAAGGTAAACAATTTGGTGATGACTAATTTTCCTATTTTAGAATATTGTAAACAAACAATCAACAATTATAAAAATGTTAATTGGTAAAATAGGATTTGAGAATTCCTTTGATTTAGACCAAGACATGTTATAGAACGTTATCCTTAGAGAAGATATGCCCCCTACTTACACCGAGTTATTCTACACTTCACTCTCATGATACAACTCCCTTCTTAAAGATAGTTTGTGTGCATCTAAACTATCTTACAAATTTTCATTGACTTATATGCTCCCGGAAAGGACATTTTGGAATAGATGTTTATAGAAAAGAAAGCACTTTTTTTATATGTAAAAGACCCTTTTGTAAACTTTATTTGTCTTTTCTTAAGAAAGAAGATTAATAATAAAATAGAAAAACCTACTAACAATGTTAAACCCTTTACTAATTAATAAAATAGTAAAACAAAATCATGAAATTATCTAACATAATAACCAACACAAATTTCAACATGTCTTGAATATAAGCATCCCAAGTTTGCATCACTTTCTATCATGGTAACTAAAGAAAATGTCAAATAGTACGAGTGTATAAATATATTTTTTGTTTACTATATGTCACATTAAAGTTTTCGAAAGAGTAAAAATTATGATGTGAATAAATATAGTATATATATTCTATAGTACTAGAAATTTCGAACATTAAATGACACGTGAATATCTTATAAAAATATCACTTTCCCTCGAAGGAATGGAATATATACACTAATTTGTTATATTTGCACAACCCCACTTGTTGCTCTTTCACTTGGCCTACTTTATCTTAATCGACTGTCAGAGTTGTCCTTTGGGCTTACACAAGATCAATGTATGAGACAAATACTTTCAACCAATTTTGATATCATGTACGGTCCTTGTTGGATGTTGACTTGACAATAAGCTTCTCCCCATTATTAAAATACAAATTAAAAAGAAAACAATTTAATCATAATCCGATGCTTAAGTGTCTATTTAATGGACAATTTTAATTGAATACAGTGGATTCCATAAAAAAGTTTATGTTGTTTGATAGTAGATTTAAGAATTAGATTTCAGTTTAAATAATAGTTTAAAATGTGTTTTTTTTTATAATATATCTATTATCTATAACATTAGAGTTGACCGTAGATCAAGGTGGGGTGGAGATTCATCTTCCCGTCCCTATGAGTAAAAGTCATCTTCATCCCAATCAATTGAAGGTAGGGACGAGGAATAGAGATTTCCTATCAAGGAATTGGGTCCCATGAGGATCCATCTTTCGAGTTAAACACAAAAATACAAAAAAGTAAAAAAAAAAAAAAAAAAAATCAATTCAAAAAGAAAAAAAAGAAAATTAAATTAAAACAGTAATTATAAAATATAAAACCGTACACAAAAAATAAAAACACAAAAATCAGCAGAAAAACAAAAAATCAATTTTTTTTTTTTTTTTTTAAACGGAAGAAAATATTACTTAAACACAATAATATATTTTATATAAATCAAATCAAGCAAGGCGGGCTTGGGTAGGGGATACTCTCTCCATCCCCGATCAGGGACTCTATTAAAATTCTCAGTCTAACTCCTATCCATGGTCAAATTGGAGATTCCTTGACCCTATTAGGTGAGGTTTCTTTTTTTTTTTTTTTATTGCCAACCTTATATATCATTAGTTATAGTTACCCACTAAATATTAAGTTGTATGTAAACTATTATTTATTAATTATGAACTTTTTTTTAGGTTAAAAAATTGTATAATTTTACTTAAAAAAGAGTACATCATTCGTCCGTGAGAGTTTAGTTAGAAGGCATTTGGGGTTTTGAGTTTCAATCTCAATAATTTTAGGTCTTGCACTTAGTTGTATTTTGATCTCTTCATTGTTTTTTTTTCCTCTGAAAAAATGTCAATTGAACTCCAAAACTTTAAGGGTTGTATCAATTTAAACTCTAAACAAATAATTGTATGATCAATTTAAACTCCAAAATTTTGTAAGTGTATCAACTTACACCCTTCATTACATTCTATTTGAAAAAAAATCTTGTGTGATATTTAATAGGGATAGTTGCAAATATAGACATTAGACCCAAAATATTAGCAGATATAACATAATGTAAAAAAAATTGTAAATATGGTCAAATTTAAATAGTCTATTAGTGATAGACCATATTATTGGTAGGAGTCTATCAGTGATAGATCATATCACTGATAAGAGTCTATCAACGATAGAAGTCTATTGCTGATAGACTTGGGAGTCTATCAACGATAGAAGTTTATCGTTGATAGACTTGTCTATTTTGCATTTTTTTTTAAATGATGTTATATACTTAGTTATTATTCCTAAAAATGCTACCAAATCTTATTTAATAATTGTAACAAGTAAACTCTGAAACTTTCATAGATGAATCAATGTAGACTTTTAGATAGAACTTCCTTTCAAAATCGTCCATGCATTTACTCTACTTGTTTGTTTTGTAAAACCAAAATTTGAATAAGTCTACACACGTTTGTGAATTAATGCATTGATGATTTTCAAAGATAATCATAATGAATTGTCTAAATTGACTGACTTATGAAAATTTAGGTATTTAATTGACGAAAATTATAAGTTTCACAAAATATTAACCGAACGAAATCTAGAGTAGTCTAGTGTCGAATACACGTAGGGGCTAAGAGCACGTGTCCCCTCAAATTTTTGTTTTTTGTATTTTTAATATAAAATACAATCACAAAGTTAATAATACATATTAGTAATTCATATTAATTACTAAAATCCCCATGGACCTGTGGCTCAAACTCCAACGGTACGTGAATAGCTGACTAAACTCTTTAGCCACGAGATACACCATCCGTTAACTGTCAAGCATTCTACTAAAGACCAATAGTTGAACTTTTCTTACCACATATATATTTTTGTGTCCATCGAATATAACCAATCATGAGTACGATGACCTTTCGCAGATGTTTGTAAGTACAGCTGGGCCAATTTACCGTTTTGCTCCTATAGTTACATCTCACACCTTAAGTACCATTGATTCCTCTAATGAACAATACAACATAGTCCAACTATGTGTGAACGCCTCTCGGGCTAAGAGAATGTGTGTGGCGCCACATCGTTCAAGCCTTGGAATCAGCCCTTAAGGGAGCTATCTATTTACTTGCCCCTACCTCGAGGAAGGAGTAAATTCCATCTTGTGTAGCTGAGTTCCCAACTCTTAAATCAGACGAATCCCCAAAATAGTAGGTTTGAGTCAGCGACCTGGCCACTTGTACCCATACAAATCAAAGGACTGCCCTCAATGGTAGGAGTTCCCAACTCACTTAAGATTGAGGTCATGTTACCTATGGTCATCCTAGTGAAGTGAAGTCTCAGTCATGAACGGTGTTATATAACAAGAAATTAACACTTCGTGGTCAGGTCTTATACAAACTCTTTGTATATGACGCCCTCGCTCGCATGTCCCCTACACGAATGATCAGAATCAGACCATCTGTGACAAGTCACAACACTTGTGACCATTCCACAAAGCGGGTCGCATCCGTAACGTTACCAGAATAAGGTTTCCCTCCTATATCCATACACTACAGACCATTTTGGTTATCACTTAAGACATGATCCACTTGTATGTCACCACATACATGCTTAAGTTACATACAGATAACCAGTGATTTTATGTTTATTGGTTTGTGGTAAAGCAAATAAAACAAATAACTGAGCAAAATCAAGATGTGAAGTAAAATATCATATATTATACAACACAAACGTGTTCACTACAGAACACAAGACCTTAGGGCATCAACCCCAACGATTGCCAGGTACGTCTCTTACTAAGATGTTCTAAAAATTATTTGTATATGACCATGTTCGTTTATTTCAAAGGTAATATTAGATCGTTTCCTTGACTGAGAGAGGTTGGTTGTGAATGTTAGGAAATTTCATCACGTAGAGGTAGAGGAATGGGCAGTTGAGGAAGGATTGGTAGAAGGGATGAACGTAACCCACTCGATGAAGATGTTGTTGAGAATGAAGGAAAAACATTCGTACACCCACCTCCAAGTGCACCTTTCACCTAGGCTAATCTCGCTGCAATGATTATATAACTGAAAGGAAAATTTAAGGGTATATTGGCAGAGATGTTAGCCTAATAGGCATCACCTCAGAAGGTTCTTGTTGGAGATGATACCCTTAACTCTCGTTGAGTCCTGTAGTTTGTAAATACTGTATTGAACAAATGCTTGTGATGTAATAATATGAGATATTTTCTTCACTATTGTCTATGAAACATGAGATGTTTTATTTGCTTTACCACAAACCAATGAACTAAGATCCTTGGTTGTCGTTATAACTTAAGCATGTATGTGAAGACATACAGGTAGATCATGCTTTAAGTGATAACCAAAATGGTCTGTAGTATATGGATATAGGAGGAAAATCTTATCCTTGTGATACTACGGATGCGACCCGCTTTGTAGATTGTTACAAGTATTGTAATGTGCTACAGATGGTCTGATCCTAATCATTCACGTGGAGACATGCAAGTGGGGACGTCCTATACAAAGGAGTTTTTATAAGACCAGACCACGAAGTGTTATAGTCTCGTTATATAACACCGTTCATGACAGAGACTTCACTTCACTAGGATGACCATTGGTAACATGACCTTAATCTTGAATGAGTTGGGAATTCCTGCTTTTAAGGGCGGTCCTTTGATTTGCATGGATACGAGTGGCCAAATTACCGACTCAAACCTACCACTTTGGGGATTTGTCTGATTGGGGAGTTGGGAACTGAGCTACACAATATGGAATTCACTCCTTCCCCGAAGCAGGAGTAAGTGGATAAATTGCTCCTTTAAGGGCTGATTCCGAGACTTGAACGATGTGACGCCACAAACCTTTTCATGACCCGAGAGGTGTCTACTCATAGTAGAACTATGATGTATTATTCATTAGAGGGATTAGTGATACTTAAAGAGTTAGATGTAACTACAGGGGTAAACGATAAATTGGCCCAGCTGTACTTATGAGCATCTGTGAAAGGTTATCGTATTGTTGACTGGTTATATCCGATGGACATAGAAATATATTTGTGGTGAGAAGAGTGTAATTGTCGGTCTTTAGTGGAGTGCCCGACAGTTAACAGATAGTGGATCTCGTGGCTAAAGAGTTTAGTAAGCTATTCATGTACCGTTGGAGCTTCAAGCCACAGGTTCATAAGGTCCCCTTGGTAGCTCAATGGATTCAAGTTGAGAATCGTTTTTGGGTCAGTCTGAAATGTTCAAATTGACAAGAGGGAGTTTGATTATATATGATATGATTAAACTGGTCAATTATATATGATATAGTTGACATGATATGTGATATACATTAATTGGAGGAAAATGATATAAATATGATTTATATCTGGTGAAGGAGAAAAGGACTATGGTTTAAATGTTGCATATGATGTGATATTAAAACTATAGGTTATAAATATAATATGATAAGTTAGTTATTATATTTATCTATAATTAAAAATAATTATGAGATAATTGTTGGTGGTTTTCTCCATAACCGTGCGTGAAAGTGGGAGGTTGCATTTAGTTTTCATAATTGAAAGGATAAAATGAAAATAGTTTTCATTTTAGAAAAGTATCGGATAATCGCATCTTGGTTGTATACTGTCTATCGTTTAGCTAATGAGAGCCTACACGACGGCTCAAGCTTTCCTAAACGATCGTGTAGCATTTCTTAAGCGATCGCGCGCCTGAGTGAGATTACCTAAACGATCAACTTGATTTACTAAACGATCATATACCTTTTACTAAACGATCAAGCACCAGTCTATACAATAGACTCCAAATCTCTCCCACTTGCTTGGTCGTTGTTTGGGATCGTTCTTTCCTCCTTCCCTCTACCAAATCCAACAGAGCACACACCTCTTGGATTCTCACTCCGAGAATACCAAGGTCACTGAGTGTTGGTGTCCAAGTTGTTGCTTATTTATGTACATGACCGTTTGGTGTTGAGCGACAACGAGATTTGGTAGACGATTGGCTTGGCGTTACAGTAACAGCAAGAGGGCCTGTTCTTGACGAGAGCGAGAGATAAAGAGAAGAAAAGTTCTTTAGAGGTCAGTCTCTTGTTCTTTTGTATTTAATTCGTTGAAAGCATGCCATAATTTATTCTGTATGTATAACTTGTATGTATATTTGTGCAGTTGGTCAATATCAAGGTGAACTCCAAAAATGGATAGGGTTGCTTTAGGTTTTGCCCCAATCGGATTTTTTCCCTTCGGATTGGCCTTTTGGACGGACCACTTGGGCTTAAAATGGCGGGTCACACTTACGGAGATTGTGACAGATTCTCGAGTCATTAGGACAAGTGGGAGATTGTTAGGATTGGTGTCCTAATTCTCCCAGAGTCTCATTGTTTTTTAAAGATATACATTGTTCAATGAATAAAATAAGTGTTATTTAATTCTGGCATGTACTCATATCCAATAAACAAAGCTCCTTGGTTCTCTTATGTAAACTTAAGCATGTATATGTGATATACAAGTGGATCATGCCTTAAGTGATAACCTATTGGGGCAAAACGTTATCTGTTACTGGATAATGTTTTTGTGGTTCCTCATATTAAGAGGAACTTAATGTCGGTTTCTTATCTCATTAAATAAGGCTATAAAGTCTTCTTTTATGAGAATAAAGTGTTTATTTTCAAGAATAGAATGGAGATTGGTTATGGTTCAATAGAAAATAACTTATATGTACTAAGTCTGTTAGTCATAAAAGCCTTGTTTAACACTGAAATATTCAGTACGACAACAACAGCTAAAAGACCAAAGGTTTCTCCAAAGGAAAACGCCCATCTTTGGCATCTAAAGTTAGGTCACATCAACCTCAATAGGATTGAGAAGTTGGTGAAAAGTGGACTTCTAAAGAGTTTAGAAATAAACTCCTTGCCGGTATGTGAATCATGCCTTGAAGGCAAGATGATCAAATGACCTTTTACTGGAAAAGGTTACAGAGCCAAGGAAGCGTTGGAGCTTGTACATTTAGACCTCTGTGGTTCGATGAATGTTAAAGCTCGAGGTGGGTATGAATATTTCATCTCTTTCATAGATGATTATTCAAGGTTTGGGTATCTCTTCCTAATGCAACGTAAGTCTGAAGCTCTTGACAAGTTCAAGGAGTATAAGGCTGAAGTTGAAAACTTATTAGATAAGAAGATAAAAACACTACGATCTGATCGTGGTGGGAAGTATGTGGACCTCCAATTCCAAAACTATATGATAGAACGTGGGATTGCGTCCCAACTCTCAGCCCCTGGTACACTTCAGTAGAATGATGTATCAGAAAGAAGAAACAGGACCTTGTTGGACATAGTTTGGTCTATGATGAGTTATGCTCATCTTCCAGACTCGTTTTGGGGTTATGCAGTGCAGACTGCATGTTATATCCTGAATAACGTTCCCTCGAAAAGTATTTCTGAATCACCTTTTGAATTGTGGAGAGGCCGTAAAGGCAGTTTAAGCTACTTCAGGATTTGGGGCTGTCCGAAACATGTACTAGTGACTAACCCAAAGAAGTTTTAACCGCGTTCGAAGGTTTGCCTCTTTGTGGGCTACCCCAAGGAAACGAGAGGAGGATACTTCTATGATCCAAGTGAGAACAAAGTGTTTGTTTCCATTAATGCTATCTTATTGGAAGAAGATCACATGAGGTATCATAAGCCACAAAGTAAGCTCGTTTTACGTGAGATCTCAAGTGAGACTGAGACTGCTGAGGTTCAAAAAGAGTTGTAGAACAGGCCGACAGATCAACGAGAGTTGTTGAGTTCGGGACGTCTAGTCAACCAGCTCAAGAGTTGAGACTGCCTTAACGTAGTAGGAGGGTTATGAACCCACCGGATCACTACATGGGTTTGACTGAAGCCCATAACGTCATTACAAATGATGGGATCGAGGATCCGTTGTCTTTTAAGAAAGCAATGGAGGATATTGATCATTGGACGACGGTCAAGACGTTCCTCAAGTATCTTCGGAGAACGAGAGTCTACATGCTTGTGTATGGAGCTAAGGATATGATCCTTACGGGATACAACGTTGTTGATCCCTTTACAAAAGCCTTCACGGCTAAAGTGTTCGAGGGTCACCTGGATAGTCTGGTTCTGCGGGACATGCGGCATCTTGTCTAGGAAAAGTGGGAGATGATACTGGGGTATGCCCTAGTTTATTGTATATTGTACATTTTTATATTGTATTGTACATTAGTCTCCCGAGTCATTAGAACAAGTGGGAGATTGTTGGGATTGGTGTCCTAATTCTCCCAGAGACTCGTTGTTTTGTAAAGATACACATTGTTAAATGAATAAAATAAGTGTTATTTAATTCTGGCATTTACTCATATCCAATAAACAAAGCTCCTTGGTTATCTTATGTAAACTTAAGCATGTATATGTAATATACAAGTGGATCATGCCTTAAGTGATAACCTAAATCGGTCTGTAGTATAAGGATTAAGGTGGGATACCTGATCCTGGTGACACTACGGATACGGCCCGCTTTGTAGAGGTTTGCAAGTATTGTAAACTACTATAGATGGTTGATCCTGACCATTCGTATGGAGACGTGGAGCGGGGGTTTCCTATACAAAGAGTTTGTATAAGACCTGGACCACGAGATGACTAGACTCTGTATATAATGTCGTTGATACTAGAGACTTGCATCTCATCTAAACGACTATAGGTGACATGACCTCAATCCTGAGTGTTTTGTGAACTCCTGCCTTTGAGTAGTATGGGTGAGAGTGGCCAGATTGCCAACTCAACATTCCTACCTTTTTGGGGACTTGTTTGATCTGGGAGTTGGGAACTCAATCCATAAGATAGAATTCACTACTTTCCCGAAGTAGAGATAAGTAGAGAGATTGCTCCTTTAAGGGCTGATTCCGGGACTTGAACATAGTGGCCACATCTTCTCTTTGGAAGAGAAGACTCAGTTATAGTAGGACTATGATTTATGTTCATTCGAGGGATCAGTGGTACTTAAGGAGACAGATGTAACTACAGGGGCATCATGGTTATTGGCCCAACTGTACTTACGAGCGATCTGTGAAGGGTTTTCACATTGCTGATTGGTTAAGATGGACACATAATATATCTGTAGTGAGGAGAGTTCAACTGTCGGTCTTTAGTGGAGTGCCTGACAGTTAACGAATGGTGGATCCCGTGACTAAAGAGTTTAGTCAGATATTCACGTATCGTTGGAGCTTCGGATCTACAGGTCCATGAGATCCCCTTGGTAGCTTGGATTCTATTGAGAATCAATTCTTGGTGTTGATTTGAAATATTCAAATTGACAAAGGGTATTTTGATTATATATGATATAATCGGTATGATGTATAAGATACATCTAGTGGAGGATTGATGTAATTGAGATTTACATTAAGTACCAGGGAATTGAAAAAGAACTATGGTTTATTTGTTTCATGTAATGAAATATTAAAACTATAGGTTATAAATATAGTATGATAAGTTGGTTATCATTTATATTTATAATAATATTAATTATTAGATAATTAATACTTTTTCTTTTAAATAACCAAAGTAGAGGGTGGTTATTGGATCATGGTAACCGTGAGTTTAAAAGGAAATTGGTTTTCTATTTTGAAAAAGAAATTTTTTTAAAAAAGTTTGAAAATAAATTTGAGTTTTCTCTCCGGCAAAAAGAAACTCACAGAAGTCGTCAAGTAAATACAGATTTACTAAACGACGGCTGGACGAGCTAAACGATCGTGTAGTGTTTACTAAACGATCGCATAGCTTTGTTAGACGATCGCAGGCCCAAGGTAAACGATCGTGTAGTGTCTGTACGCTATAGACCGAGCTACACGATAAACTAAACGACCACATAGCTTTTATTAGACAATCGTATAGCTTTATCTAAACAATTGGGCATCAACCTATATGATAAGTCTCAGCCATCTCTCACTTGTCCAGTCATGTACGCGATCGTTGTTTCCTCCATTCGTCTGCCTCATACCAAGTCCGAACAGAGCCCACCCTCTGGATTCTCACACCGAGAACACCAAAGTCGCCTTGTTGGTGGTGTCAGACTCAACTCGACACCGTCGAGGTTTTCTGGAGGCTGTTGGTGTCACTGACGACGAGCGCGGTGTTCGTTCGTGTTGCGGAGGAGATCGTGACCGAGGAGATCATTGAGGGCGAGCGCGAAGTGTTCGTGCGGTGTTGCGGTCGTGTAGATCGGGCGTTCGTGATTGCTGTTGTTCGAGTGATCATAGTGCACATCGAAGCGTGGAGACGCTTTTGCTATTGTGCGTAGAGTTTGCTTTCTATGCATTTGTATTTATTCATGCTGTAATTTCTGTATGAATTGCATAACCATTTGTTTTGAAGTCGACTATAAATGTATTGTTGATTCGTGATTGTAATTTGAAATAGTTTTGCTTCCGCTGCTCACGGAAACCCCGATTCTAATTTCCTTCACATATCGTATATGTTATTAATCTCCCACTGAAATGTTCGAGGGATCAGTGGTACTTAAGAAAACAGATGTAACTACAGGGGCATAACGGTTATTGGCCCAACTGTACTTACGAGCGATCTGTGAAGGGTTGTCGCACTACTGATTGATTAAGATAGACACATAATATATCTGTAGTGAGGAGAGTTCAGTTGTTGGTCTTTAGTGGAGTGCCTGGAAGTTAACGAAGAGTTTAGTCAGTTATTCACGTACCGTTGGAGTTTTGGATCTACAGGTCCATGAGGTCCCCTTGGTAGCTTGGATTCTGTTGAAGGATTAAGTTCTTGGTGTTGATTTGAAATGTTCAAATTGACAAGAGGTATTTTGATTATATGTGATTTAATCGGTATGATGTATAAGATACATCTAGTAGAGGATTGATGTAAATGAGATTTACATTAAGTACCATGGAATAGAAAAGAACTATGGTTTATATGTTTCATGAGATGAAATATTAAAACTATAGGTTATAAATATAGTATGATAAGTTGGTTCTCATTTATGTTTATAATAATATTAATTATTGGATAATTAATACTTTTTCTTTTAAATAACCAAAGTAGTGGGTGGTTATTGGATCATGATAACTGTGAGTTTAAAAGGAAATTGGTTTTCTATTTTGAAAAATATTTTTTTTACAAAATTTTGGAAAGGATTTTGAGTTTTCTCTCGGTGAAAAGAAACTCACGGAAGTCGTCAAGTAAATACAGATTTACTAAACGACGGTTGGGCGAGCTAAACGATCGTGTAGGTGCTAGCTAAACAATCGTGCAATGTTTACTAAACGATCGCATAGCTTTGCTAGATGATCGCTGGCCCAAGATAAACGATCGTGTAGAATTGACCAAGCTAGACAATAGAGCTGAACGATCGCATAGCTTTTGCTAGACGATCACATAGCTTTATTTAAACGATTGGGCATCGACCTATATGATAGGTCTCTGACTTCTTTCACTTGCCCAATCGTGTACGCGATTGTTGTTTCCTCCTTGCGTCTGCCTCACACCAAGTCCGAACAGAGCCCACCCTTTGGATTCTCACATCGAGAATACCAAGGTTGCCTTGTTGGTGGTGTCAGACTCAATTCGACACCGTCAAGGTTTATCGGTGGCCGTTCGTGTTGCGGAGTTGTTCATGACCGAGGAGATCATTGAGGACGAGCGTGAAGTGTTTATGCTGTGTTCGTGCGGTGTTGTGATCGTGTAGATCGAGCGTTCGTGGTTGCGGTTGTTCGATCAGAGTCGCGCATAGGAGCGTAGAGACGTCTCTGCATATGTGCGTAGAGTTCTCTTTGTACATTTGTATTGTTTCATGCTGTAATTTCTCTATAAATTGTATAACCGCTTGTATTGAAGTCGACTGTAAATGATTTGTTGATTCATGATTGTAATTTGGAATAATCTTGCTTCCGCTGCTCATGAAAATCCCGAGTTCGATTTCCTTCATCCTACACATGTATACTATACATTATAACACTTATAATATACTTGTAATGCATGCTACATGCTTATCCTATGGCGGGATTTTCAATCTACATGGCAATATGCACACAATAGATAAATTATTTAATTCATATATTCACAATGTATAATTAATTAAACATACTAAAATGGATCAGTTTTGCCATCCTAAGCTAGCTAAAAGCTACACTTATTACAATAATAAGCAAAAATAGCCTCGGACCGCCTCCGAACACTTTAAACTAGCCCAAATCGCTTAGAAAAAGCTTGAACCAGCGTTCAAAATAGCAAAACAACTCAAAACCGGTCAAAAATGGTTAAACCAGCTTGAATTGGACCAGTCCAGGCCATCTGAACCTGTTGAGCCACCATTAGGCGTGCAGGTCAACAGTTGGAGCGGGTGTGGGTCACCGGGTCGGAGCGAAGCTGCTGGGTTGGATCAAACTGGGCTGGTGGGCGCGGGCACTGAAACAGACGACTGAAGATGCTTGAGCTTGGGCCGTGCATGTGCTGGGCTTCAATTGGAGTGGGTCCTGGAGCGACGCTGAAGCGGGTCAATCGGGTTAGGTGGAGTGGGTTTCTGGGTCTGGAGCATCTACACGTGTCACGCGCTACGCACGCAGATCAAGTTATCTCAACGGGTCAGGTCACCGAGTCAGAACTCGGGTCTAGAAGTTTAATCCGGGCCTGTGATGAAATTTCTTCAAAATTTGATGCTGTTTACTTTGCCGGAACCGAACAATTATAACCTAATTTCGACTCTAATGACTAGCAAATTTTCTCTCTCTTTATGTTTAATTCACAATTAAACATTAGGTTAAGTATATTGTATATATTTAACGCTTTGCTCCAAAAATTGAATTTGAACACTTCAAATTCGTTCGTCACACTGTTCTAAGGTTTAGTCCGATTTGAGCTAGTAGGGGGACCTCTTGGACTTACAGATCATGGGCTCCAATGATCTGCGATTAACCGGCTAAACTCTTTAACCTAATTAACCACCATTCATTAACTACCAGATCATTCCACTAAAACCCAGTAGTTGTACTCCCCTTACTGTAGATATATTATGTCCACTCGATATAACCATGATTAGTAAGTTAACCCTTCACAAGTTCTTCGTAATAACGTCTGGGTCAAAAACTGTTTTACCACTGAGATTACATCTTGCTCCTTAAGTCCCACTAATCCTCTAATGAATAATAAGTTTGTGATCCAATCACTAAACCTCCCTCTCGGGCCAATGAAAGGGTGAGACCCCTTGTTCAAGAGCCCGAGTCAGCACTTAAAAGGACAACCTTTCTACTATCCCTAAAAGTGGGTAAGAGTGAACTTCATCTTACACCCTATGTTCCTAGCTATTTACCCGGTCTTACACCTAAAATGGGAGGTTTATTGAGTCGGCATTGTTGAGCCAATGCTCACCCATGCAAATCTAAGGATAATGTTGAATAAATAGAAGTTCATAATTAGCTCAGAATTAAGGTCAAGTTACCTAGGTCATCGCTTTGAAATAGTCAATCTTAAACAGTAAACGTTGTTATAAAGTAAGTGTGACTTAATTCTTGGTCCGATCTTATACAAACTCAAAATATAGGACGCCCCCGCTCCTCATGTCAATACATGAATAAATTAGGATCACTTTGTTTGTAGCACTTTACAACAAATTATAACAACTACATAGTGGACCGCATCTAATAGTGTTACCAGAATAAGACATCGAATCTTATATATACTATAGATCATTTTGACTATTTACTCGAACCTGATCCACTCTTATGTCTCCATATAAAGTTCAAATACTTATATAATAGTCATGTATCTTTTAGTTTATTAGATTTAATTCTAAAAGTGAAATAACCAATTCATATATTCAATAACAACTTTATCGATTTATAGAATAAATTTATTGTTTACAAACCATGAGTTTTAGGACATAAAATCCAACAATAATACCCCTCAGACAATCCCTCTCGTCTCTCTCTTTCTCAACTGCCAAGCCATCGTTTGACGGTCATCGCCCACTAACCGTTCGGGTTTCGCCGTCAATCATCAATGTTGCACCGTCTGTCCAGTCATTAGAGTTCACAAATCGCTCAATCGAGTCACACGTGTTAGTCGTCCGATCCCCCCATGCAGCTGTCACAAGACCGTTGCTCTCTGACGATGGAATGTGCAGCTGCCGCGTGTCAACTTGTTACACACCAGAGCCTCCAGCCGAGTAACCGACGTTGTATAGATTTTGTTCACTGCCCGAGTTCTGCCACTTCTGATCCGACAAGTTTCCATCGTTCGTGTGGGTTTTCGCTGGAATCTTCAATTTCTGGGTAAGGTTGATGTTTGTTTCCGGTTTGGTTGATAGTTCTTGCTTACCAACTAAAAGTTTTGACGTGGTTTTTGGATTTATGATGAATTAGGAGGTTGAAATTGAATTATTGAGAAATTTGTCCAATGGGTCTGGTTCGATTCCGATAAAAATTTTGGTAAGATTTGGGGCCTTGTGACTCCTTCGATTTGAGAGTAATTTATACAAATTAAGTTATTAAGTTTTGTTGGCGATTTTGACACGATTAAATGCTTAGAAGTGTGAACCTATAGGTTAAAAATTTACTTTAGTTCATGCCCTAAGATTTAATTTAAAGGTTGTGGAGATTAGAAAGTTTAGGTTGCTCGGATAATTATTTTGGCTTAAATTTGAGGTAAGTAATCTTACTACTAGAACTTTCCGTGAGCCAGATGACATAGATTTATGATAAAGTTTGATTTATTTGAACAACGTTGAGAAGCATGTCTACACATATGTATATAAAAGCTTTCCAAGCATGGAATTATTTGCATGTGTATGCTATGATTATATGTGTGGGACCCTGAGACATATACCATGTTTTTATATTGTGAATAATATCGGTGCTATGATAATTACCATGATATGTAAGTGACGGTTTGCCCTCTTAACACCATTATATTATAAATCCATGGACCGACAGGTTCACAATCATATTATAGTTTCGTGAACCGACGAGTTCACCATTTTGTTATAACTCCGTGGACCGAGGGGTTCACAACTATATTATAATTCCATGAATTGGTAGGCTCACCATTACATTACAGCTCCATGGACCGATAGGTTCACATCCATATTATAGCTCCATGTTAGGACAAGTTAAATCGATCACTAGACGACCACATAAGTGGGGTTATCAAATTATGTGTGTCCCACCTACAAGTTTGCATTTAATGGACATAAATGCATAGCTTGACCTCGGTAGTAAGGTTACTTACTGAGTTTTATACTCACCCTTTCTTATGTTATGGTTTTAAGTAAGGGCAAAGATAAGTTGGGGAATGACAGGAGGAATCCGTGAGCTATGCTACTGAGACTCGTTTATAATGCTTCCGCTCTGTTTTTATGTTTTCTATTATTTAAAGTTTGAGCTAGTTCTTGATGATAAACAATTTTATTTTTTTTAATTTTGTTTTTATTTATTCTTCATGAATGTTTTTAGGGGACCCCGAGTAACAGGTTTTGGTTTGATTTAATCACTCATTTTTTTAAGTAGCTGAAGGTGTTATATTTGTTTTCAACGAATCTATGCGCTATAGTTGTATTGTTATGATTTTAAATTTACATGCATAAAGTAATGACCTTGATAGAGTCCTTGAAAAGTTGGGTCCTAGAAGATCTTGAAGTAGAGAGGAGGATGGAGAGAATGAAAAAAATCCTTCTTAATTTTAAATGAAGAGAACTAAGAGCTTATTTGGTTAGTAATCTAGATTCGATTTTATGTTATTAGATTCCCTGAGTTTGACAAATATTGTGTTTGGTAAAAAACTCACATTCTGTTTCTGAAAATTGTTTTTGGATTATGTTATCTAAATAATGCAAATTCTGAAAATAATATTTTTATATTTTTATAGAATTCAAAATTTGAATTTAAATTTTTAAATGCAGAATTATATTAAATAAAGATAAAAACATTTAGAAATATAGTATATCATGTTATAAACTCAATTCATTTTTTAAAATGAAAATATGTATTGTGTAATGTATTATAAATTATATAGTATTACAAAACAATACTTTTACAATTTTTTTAACATAAAACATGTTCATAGATAAATTGATAATGGTTTATTGTAATTAATATTTAGTGAGTAATTATAACTAGTTTTATGATTTATGAACATAACATTGATAGAGATAGCGACGAGGGGCGATTTAGTATGGGTCCGGAAGGGGAGGGGGAGGGGGCCACTGACAACAATACTCCAACCATCTTCATAATGGTATGATATTGTCCACTTTGAACATACCTACTCATAACTTTACTTGTTGGTTTCACCTCAAAATGGCTCATATCATGGAGATAGTTGCCCTTGCTTATATACCATGATCTTCCCCCTTATCTAACCAATATGGCATTTTGGACGCATTTCCAATAAGTATCAAACACAATTTAAATAATTCTTTAAATCAGAATCCAATTTCTGAATTTATTACCAAATACAACTCTATTTTTATGAAATCTTTTATTTTTTTAATATATGTTATCCAATTGACTACTAAACAACCCATGAACTTTGTGAAATAAACTAAAGTATGAATTTAATGAAAATATAAGAACCAAAATTTGTAATATAATATTAAATCCTCACGAGGTTCACACGGAATTTGGAGGGAAATGTTTTAAATAATAAATAAAAGAGTAAAGTATGTCGTGAGTATACACCTGTCATACTGTCATTGGTTCACGTCCTCTCAAAAAAGATCAAAGCCGCTGTCACTCACCGATTATTATTTATTATTATCTTTTGTATTTTGATGGCCGTATGAAAAAGTAATCATTTTATTTTTTAAAATTAAACTTATAAATACTACTACTACCTTCAATTCTTTTTTATTATATACTTTTTATCAATAATTTTAAAAACAAACTAAAATTTAAAAACTAAAAAAAGTAGCTTTTAAATTTCTTTTTAAAAATATGGCTAAAAATTCAACCATTATTTTTAAAAAACAAATTTATAACGATGGTCTCCATCTAATCCATACTTCAAAATTTCATAAAATTATAAAATTTTGATTTTTATTATTTGATGATTTAGACTTCAAATTAGGGTCCCTAGTTATTGATCTATTTATAAAATAAATTTCATTAAATCTTAACAATTATTTTCACGATAATTATTAAATTATTACATACTAAAATTTAGAAATTACATTATTATAAATTATATTATTATGGATCAAAATTTATGGACTAAAATGTTATTTCTAATGATGAAAGTGGTTCTTAGTTTTTTTTCCCTTCTAATTCCATCAAATTAGACACAAATTTGGATGAATGTTTCCATTTTCAGTGTTTATTTAATTTCCATCCATTCAACTAAAATTTTAACAAATAAAGTTAGTATTTTTTTTTAAAGAAGACCACTAATTTAATGAAAATCAAGTTTGGCATGAAACTAAATTTAATTAAGGTAAATAATAATAATAATTAAATAACTCCACTAAAACTTACCAATTTCAAAGGAAAAGAAATCACACGAAATATATGTTATATAACTTAGTTGACACATATAATACACGCACACATTTTTATGTTTTTTCTCCTAAAGAAAAACTACTCATAAAGGAAAATAATATTATAAAATTGACAAGCAAAACAGGCACCACGAAATTACGAATACCAAAAAATTTAATATTTGAAAATAAATAAATAAAAGATAACAAAATAGCAAAAATGGAAATATAGAAAATTATAGAAATTTCTCTTTAATTTCTCACCAAATTGCATCTCTATAAAATCTGCAAAAAAAATCATTATGTATAGGTAATTTGACAAGTATGATGTGAAACTACTTGGACATTATGGATATATGGTTATAAGACACAAATTTTTTTTTTCTTTTGCTTGTAATATATATTTATAATAAATGATAATTTTTTTTTATTAATTTTTATTTTTAAATACAATTAGAGGTAGAAAGACTCAAATAACTAAACTTGTAGCTATTAACACACTTGTACGTCAATTAAGTTAGGATTGATTTTATAGAATTTTAATTTCTTAACTTTATTTTAAGATAGTGACGTTTTATAATGGTATATAAGTGATTTTGGAAGTGATTGGGAAGGATTTAATTTTAAAATGAGTATTATTTCAGACGTTTTTTCTTTTAGAAAAAAAAAAAACTCCCCTAGCTATTTCACTCTATTTTGTTCTAAAATGAAGTGATTTTTTTTTCAAACAATTTTTGTCTTTCGGTCATTCATTTATTTGGGTAGAAAATTTGTTTGGCTTAATAATGATGAAGTAGTGGGTTTGAGTGGAGTTTTTTTTAAGCATTCAATTAAGTGGTTGATTTTAGGTAAAAGGTAGGTGAGTAATTAGTGTATTTTATTTAATGACATTATAGTGGTACCAAAGTACTTAACCATTTAGATGGGTGTTTTGAGCACGTAATTGATTATAATAATGTGTGGTTATTATAATCTTTAAGGTTATAATAATCACAGGAGTTGTATAATCTGTATTTGGAGTGTTTATTTTAGTTTAAGATTTATGTCTTTGGGTTGATAGTTTGTTTAAAATAAAATTTTGAAGTATAAGTTTAGGGTTTAGTGTTCTTTTTTTTAAAAAAATATTATTATTATTATTGTATTGTATTACATGAGTATTGGTATCTTAACATCAATTTTTAAAAATGTTTGGATTTTAAGTTTCATTATTCTCCGTTCATTTGGTGATTTTGGAGACGTACCAATACTATTGAGCATGCACAAGGTACCTGAGATTAGGCTAAAAATTTACATAATTGATTAAGTAAGAAAACTCTATGTTTGGAGGTGTACCAGAGCAACCAATTCTTTAACTTCATAATATTGCAAATGTATATCTAGGAGTAATAGTTGTTAACAAGGTCACCACCACAACGAGACATAAAAGATATTGTCAACTTCAATATATTTATTTAAAAAATGATGGTAGGTAATCATTCAAAAGTAGTTCAATAAGAAGAGTTGATCTGACAGGTTTTTCAAGGAGGAGATCACAATACTAAAATAAGTTATTATATTATAAAAATTGAAGCTAGTCGTCAAAATTAGGCGGAAGGAGGTGGTCTTTGTTGGAGTTGGTTGCTGAAAGTGGTCATCGAAGTTGATTGTCAACAGGGTGAAGTCATTAGAAAACATTGGAATGATGGATAGTTTACTATCTTAGCCACTGATTTTTAAATAGTGTTACTATAGCAAAATAGGGGTTTTAAATAATTCTTACCTGATTTTCTTAACACATGTCTCAAAAGTTGAGTGGGCTATTTTATCCCTACTAAATCCGTTCCAATTTGGTACCCCAAATACCCTAAACACCCCCTCAAAGTTTTCTATGCTTACATCACATCATCAGGAGTTTTTTTTTTTTTTTTTTTTTTTTTTAAAAAAAAAAGAGATAACAACAAATATTTCATAATATTCAACATTTTTACTTTTACATGAATAACATGTTGGGCTTCATTTTTTTTTACAATGTTAGTAACCTTTTACAATTTTAGCCTTGTCCACATCCAAAAATAAAAATAAAAAAAGAAAAACAACTATTCATATCCCACGCCCAATCTCCCATTATTTAGGGTGTTTGGAGCAGTTATTATAGTCAGTGATTATTATAGTTGATGAGTTATAATAGTTAGTGTTTGGAGTGGAGACTATTTTAATTTTAGTTATAATAATTTTGTTTGGGGTGTAAATTATTTTTATTTGGATAGGAAAAATAGTAAACATTGTAATAAAAAAGAAAATAAAGGATGAGTGACAAGTAATAAATACTTTAGCAAATAAGACTTTGAAATAATATTTAATATACTTAATTGTAAGTTAAGAAATAGTTGTATACACCGCTATTATATTTGGTGCTTCAAACATGGAGTGAGCTATAATAACCCATTCCACCAACTTATAGTTGATGCCCCAAAAGGCCTCTAAATAACTATTTCTCTCCCATTATTAAAAAAAAAAAAAAAAAAAAAATATTCCTCTCCAATCATTTAATAACCCTTAAAAAACCATCTTCTTCCTTATCTCTAAGCCTCCTCATTTACTTCTTCCTCCTCATTCTCTTTTTCTTCTTCCTTCATTCATGGCTTCCTCAAATTACAAAATCATCACCCCCTTCTCTTTGAACCGGTGAGCAAAGGAGGTTTCAAAACTAGTTGAAGTCGACAACGAACGGACAAAGTCAGGTCTGAGGTTGCAACATTCCACGAACAGACGTTCACGATGAACATGGGATGATCGACGCCAAATCTTGGCTGGGCGACACTAGATATGATGGGTTAGATCTGAGGTTGGAGAGCTTCATGGATGGATGAGGGATCTGAGTAGAGCATGATAAAGCCAGATCTGAGGTTGCAGACAGATAAAGCTGAGATGGGTCTCCACAGTGGATCTTGATTTGGTCGCTGGATATATATGAGTTTATTTCAAATAATTCATATAGATATGAGTTTGTTTCAAATAATCTATATATATCTGGTTATCTGATAAACGAACACTACAAGAAAAAGGACTCTCCTGATGCCTAAAACAACCGTCGAAATATCAGTTGTTGGGATTTCAGATTAGCTCCCGACGAGCATAGTTAAGTGTCGGGAGTTTTTGAGGACTCCCGAAGCCTACTTTTGACTCTTCGAGAGATCAAAAGAACTCTCGACGCCACAAAAGTCGGCGTCGAGAGTTCTTGACGAATTATTTAATGTGTCGTGAGTTCTAAAGAACTCTTGACGATCTATGGGAGAGCATCAAGAGTTCCCATTTAAATTCCAGCCCCTCGTCTTCTTCCCTAAATCTTTTCATTTTCTCCCTTCTAAACCCTAGCACAGTAGCGAAAATCGTCCGTCGCTTCTCTAAATCTTCATCGTTTATCCAATCAATGTCCGCACGGTCGTTTGTCTGTCCGGCCAACCCAACTTCCATTTGTCCCCGCACTCGCTCATCTAATGGAGGTTTATATCTTTCACTTGATTTCTTTAAGTGATAAGGATATTTTGTTAAATGATGAGGATATTTTGTTATATTTTGTTAAATGATTGCTTTCGTTCGTCCACGCGCTCGATTCACTAGGATTTCAGAGCAGGAGAGAGACAATTCTGAGCCATTGCTCGTCTCTGAGGTGCTACTACAACCAGACCTCGCCAATGAAAGTTGTTGCCGCTAATTTTATTGATGTTTTTTGAGGGCACCATCGAGCTCCATTTCTTGCGAATCGAACCCTTGGTCGGTCCCATCACTTCCCATTTTCTCATCGCTGAGTTGCCTGGGAGTTTCAGGAAAAGTGTCATTCTTGAAGATTGTAGAACTGAATCGCTGTGGCAATGGAAAGCCAGAAAGTCGAACCAGTCGATCTTGATCCTGAAGCCCTTTCGAGTGGTGCCATCCACGAAAAGTATTTTATTTAAAATGACTATCTCCCGACGAAGCCAATACAAGCATCTAGAGTTCCAATAACTCTCGATGCTTCATATATTGCATCGAGGGTTCTAATAACTCCCGACACAGTATATGTAGCGTCAGGAGTTATTAGAACTCCCAACAGTATATATTTCCGCGTCGAGAGTTCCTTTCTCGATGGGTATCTCCTGACCAAACTCCTGATGACAAACTGGATCTTCCAACCAAACTCCCAATGACAAACTGGATCTCTCGATGCATTTTTGACCAATTTCCGACGATTTCTAGCGTCGGAAAATGGGTGTTTTCTTGTAGTGGAATTTGAGATTGCAGATGAATGGACGATGGATCTGGGTGTATTTATATATTTTGGTTTCAAATATATTTGAGTTTATTGTGGTTGTAATACCATTTACAATTGTTGTATAAATATATACAGTTGTTTAAATATAGTTAGTATGTAATATATCTATTTAAATATTGATATTCAACCCTGTGTTGTATATTCATACGGTTTTTCCTACAATATATATCAAATATACAATCAAATATTTGTATTGTAGAGGGAAAATAATATAACTAGCACTTTTCAAAGTAGCTTAAGAATTTGAACTCTTTGAATTTGGTTTGTTTTTAAAATAATTTGATGATGTACTTAGTTTATAGTCTAATTCGTAAAATATTATATGAAGAATATATTTGCAAAATAACTAAATATACATATACATATATAACAAAGTATGTTGAGTATATAACTCTATAGAAATGATACTAAAATTAAAATTTAGAGTATGTATTATATAACAACCTTAAATCTATACTTCTTATAAACATATTTAGAATAATCTGATATATATTTGAAATGCCATTATATATATTTGAAATAAGCCTCGTATACATAAAAAACAAAAGAATGAAGATTTGTAAACCACAATTATACAATAAATGCAGTCTACCGAAATTGAAGATTCTTCAAGAAATGCAGTCCATCGAATATTATAAATGTCATTTCGAAAAAAAAAATCTCATTAATCCCATATTAAATATATTAAAATGGAAATGTATATTTACACGACAATTTTTTTTTATAAAAAAAATGGCTACAAAGAAAATCAGATATATTAAAATAATTGAAAAGGTTTGAATTGTCCAAACTTATGTTTAAACGTCTTCAATAAAATAATGTAAAATTTAGGACATCTATAAAATATACGTTTATGATGAAGGCCAAAATGGTCATTTTGTCGAAACAAACTTCTAAAGGGGTTAATTTCGTCCATTTTTCTATTTATCTCTACTTTTTCCTACTTATTCTCTAGTCTCTACTTTTTTTTCTCCGAAGTTTTACATTCTTTATTTCTGATTTTATGTTCTCTGTAAAATGTTTATATTCTTTTCTCCCCAATTTTTTTTCTCTAAAATATTTGTTAATTTCTCATTTTTTTTCCTCTCTCAACTTTCTTTCTCCCTAATGTATATGTAATAATTTTTCACTAATCATTTTTTCTCAAAATTTAATCTCAAAAGACAACCCGTCTTATCCTACTACAATTGATAGGTGGTCACCATGGATTGAACTCATGACCCCTTAGCCTTTTAGGCCATGATAGTTATATGATTTCTTGATTTATAACTTTCTCTCTTTACCTTTTAAATTTTCACATCCTAAATTTGGATTTATTATTTTGTTAGGGTAAATTATATTGTCTCTTGATTTTATATTTATTTAGTATAAATAAGTAGTTAATCCCTTATCTTAAGCAATAAAACTAAAGAATATAAACAAGTAAAGAGTGTGAAGCCAAAAAATTTAGCAAGAACAAAAAGCCCCAAAGTACTTACTACACAATACATATAAACCCTTATTTTTCTAATAATTACCCATTTGAAACCTCAAAACACTCAATAGAGAAATCTCTTCACTCAACAAAAACAAACACAAAAACAAACACACCTAAAAACTTCTGCAAGTACATCCTTCATATGGATCCCCATGTAGGCTTTGCCAAGTCCATATTAGGAAGTAACAAAGTGGGGGCATTTGGGTCTTTCTTAAACCAGCCAAGTTGCTCAAGAAGCATATTGAACTCCTTGCCTGCTAAGTAGGACAAACCTGAGGCCCCAAACCCTAGAGTAATGTAATAAACTAGGGTTTTGGCATACTCTTGCCAATTGTTTGCCTTTTGAACATAAGCTTTTGCGATCGCGAGTAAGGCAATGCATAGAAGAGAGGAGACTGCTACGGCCGCGAGCTTGAGATCGCCGTCGTCGGTGTCACGGAACGAGAAACCATAAACGAGCGGAGGCAGAAGTCCGAAGACCAAGAATGATAGGATGGCAGTTGTGAAGTGAAGAAGGTAATGGTGTCTGTCCCCTAAGGTTTCTTCATATGGATCTACTTCTGCTTGATCAACTCCTTCATTTGATTCTTTCTTGAGTTGGTTTGACTTGAGTCCAGAGAGCTGTGAAATAATTAACCCAATTATTGAATTTAGGGTTTGTGTTTTAATGAGGTTTTTAAGTTTAAATGGTATTACTATTTTATTTTAATAATAATATTTATTCCATTTTGATTTCTAAATTTAAAAAAGTAACTATTTTAGTCACAAAACTTTTTAAAAACAACCATTATTGTCATTTGTTATATTACACCTTTTCAACTAAAAATTGCTTATTAACCAAATGCTTTGTTTTAACCTTGTGTTAGATATTATTAATTTGATGAAATCAAAATAAATGTAATGACCCAAAATACTTCTTTTATTTAAAAAATTTAGAGACTAAAATAGAATTAATAGAATTAATTCATGAAACACGCACACGCATGCGTTAGATAGGAGAATTAACACACATATGTTGGGTTAGATAGAGAAGAGAATTAATAATAAGCATATAATACTATATAGTAAAAAGATTAATGAAAGGAAAATATGCATTAGTAAAAGAAGAATTAAACAAATGCATGAGTTTCATATATTTAAAGTGAAATTACTTACATTGTTTGTGATGACAATAAGACCCGTAATCAAGTTTGCCAATGCCAAAGCTACAATATTCTCTGCAAATTCAAATTACATACCATATTTATATAATTAGGTGATAATATTTTCACAGATAATATATAAACATCTTGCTAAGGTCCCAATGATTTTATTTTATTTTTTACCTCACAATATATATATATTAAAAAACAATTTCAATTCTTCGTCGAATTTCAAAAAGAGAAAAAATTGTGATACTATTTTATTTAAATCCTATTTAATTAGAGAGTTTATACATTTTTTAAGAAACGCTTGAATTCTTAATCAAATTCTAAAATAAAAAAAAAAAGTTGGTGAAAATTATTATTTTTTAGTTTCCGTTCTTGAAAATAGTGTAGGAAAGGGCCCATAATTGATTTTAAAAACTAAAAAATAAAAAGCAAAGGGATAACAAACACACTTTAGTTTTTAAACCTTTGTTTGATTGCAAACATTTTTAGAAAATAGATGACAAAATAAAAAAACTTATATGTAGAAATAATGTAGGTAATCTTTAATTTTGTTTTTTAAAAAAATTATCAAACGAGGTCTAAATTTTTTTTAAAAATATTAATTACCTGTTGGAGTACTTGCACTTGCTGCAGAGGTTACAATGCCCAAACTTGTGATGACTTCAGTTAAACCTCCATACACAATGCTCTTCATTATCTCCAAACTTCTGCCTCCTCTTCGGCCCGACGCTTGTTCGGTGCTGACCGGAGGAATCGTAATGGCGATTGAGTCGCCACCTTCAACTTCAATGACTGGTTCACGAGAAATAATGGTAGGAGAACCAGCATGGCTTGTAGGGGCAGTTCCTCCTATTGTTGATGCAATTTCAAAGTTTCAATTAATTGTGCTTCTTTTTTTCTTAACATTTTTTCGGTCTATTTTTAAGTTCCTACTCGATGATCATTTTGTTTTTATTTTGATTTTAAAAAATTAAGTTTATTTTCTCCTCCTCCTCCTTTTTTTTTTTTTTTTTTTTTTTTAATGAATTGCATCCTTCTCAAATGAATTCTGAGTCAAATTAAAAAGATAACTTTTTAAAAGCTATGTTTTTGTTTTTTTTTGACTTGATTTTTTAAATTATTGGTAAAAAGTAGATAACATATCAAGAAATTTAAAGATGAATGTAGTATCTATAGGCTTAATTTTAAAAAATAATTAAAAACAAAAAATAAAATGGTTACAAAGTGAGACCTAAATATTATAGATTAAATTTTAAAGTCATAAATAATAAGAAAATAGTTGCCAAAAATTAGGAAAATTATTTCAAATAGTAAAACTGTTGAAAATATTACAAAATATAACAAAATTTTGGAGCTATGAATGATAGATGTTGATAAACACTGATAGCTTCTATCAGTGTCTAACAATGTCACTGATAATAACCTTATAATTACCTATATCAGTTGGAGTTGGAATTGCTGGCTTTTTCTGACCAAATCCTAATTGAGAAGAGATCCAAGCACCTTAATAATCAGAAAAAATTGTCAGAAACATAACCAATGTAGAGATAATTAAATATATATTTCATTTCATTTTTTTAACAAAAGAAAAAAAAGTTTTGAAGAACTTCTTTTCTTATGTTAATTAGGGTGAAACAGTAAATATATTATTATGTTCATTGGATAATAATTTATTTTATTTAAGTTTTACTTTTTAATGGTGTTTTTAGCTAACTTTTAAATCTTTTGTTTTAATTAAAAAAAAAGTTATTCCTTTCGTTTTGAAAGCTCAAAATAAAGCCTTTTACCACATTATTCTCTATTTTCTCTCCACCTTTTAGAAGCACTTTTAAAATATACAAAATTTTCATAAAAGAAATAGATTATTATTTGTGACAAAGGATTTAATTTTTAGAATTTTTATTTTGAAACAATTAATAATTCAACAGTATTGGTCAACACTATCTTCATTTTAAAAAGGAATATATAATATGCTAAATCTAAACTAAACTTACAAAAACTATTGTTTTCAATTTTTGACAACCTGGCTTGGGTTGTAAAGACATTGACAAAAAAGTAGTCTTCAAATAATAATAATATGATATTAGAAAATTAGAAAATTTAAAAAGAATTAAAAAGTTAGAAGTCAACTAATAAGAATATGTAAGAGCTCACCAATTGGAAGAAGAAAACTAAAGCAATTGCTGCATATGATCCTTCCACCACCCTCTTCGCTGGAATGGATCTCACCATCATCCACACCAACCTCTCCGATGACATCCAGTCCGGGGCTCCGTGGCCGTGTCTCGGTCGGTATATTAGTCGATGACGGTAGCGCCTCATATGCTCCATCCTTCGAATCCGACAGTGGCCGAGGAGACCGCGATGGCGACGATGGAGTGTCACGGAGAATGATCACTTTTGTAATGCAATTTTTGCAGTTGGGGCAATAGAAGTTGTGAGAATTAGGTAACTCGTAGAGAGTTTGTAAGTATAGTTCTCGTTCATCTTCGAAGGGTTTTCGATATATAATCTCAGTAACGCTATTGCCCCCACCGATGTCGAGAAGCGACACGGTGGAAGGTGGTGTTAAATTATCATGATTTTTGTCGTTATTATTACGATTTAAAATTAGAGTCTTGTCGATCACATGAGGGATGTAAATGATATCAGCTTCTCCAGTTGGAGCAATTGCTTTGCCACCTGATTTTAGAATTTCTGATCCACAAAAACAGAAATTATTAATATATATAAAATAAAATATCTCACAAGTATAACTCATCTATATCTAAAGATAAATACTAATACACCCATTTTTGGACACTACTCAATAAATTCAATCACACACAAAAATTAAATAAAAAATAATTTAAAAAACGAATAGGTAATGTTGTCATATAACTGTAAACTATGATAGGATAATTAAATGGGAGGTAGAAAGATATGTAAAAATATATTTTTGAAATATAAAATTGATTTGTAATTCAAAATACAATATGAAATTCAATGATAAAAGTCAAATTTGTTATATTTATATAAAAACTAAAAATTACAACATTTTAAAAATAAAGATATTGAATTAATGTATGCTCTAGCACACTCATCCCTATCTCAAAGAAGTACTATTCTCATACTTTACAAAAAATAAAAATAAAAAATAAAAGAGAGAGAAAGTGAAAGATTGTATCTTAGCATGGTGGAGAGAGAAAGAGAGAAAGAAAGAGAGACTTTATTTTGAGAGAGAGATTTTTCCTCTACATTAGATGGAATTTTTTAGTGGAGGGAATTGAATGACCAAAATAATATCATTTTATATATGTAACCATCACTTTGAAACAAGGAAAACTTTCCTTTTATGTTTAACCAATATTTTCCCTCAATTTTTTTCTACTTATTTTATTTTGATTGTTTAGCTTGCAATACTTTTATTTTCTATCTTACAATTTTATAACTCATCAATACGAAACTTAACCCTTCTAAGGATATGTTTAGAATACATTTTTAAGTGTTTCATTTAAAAAATAAATTGTTTTGAAAAAAAATTAGAATGTTTGACAATTACTGAAAAAACTTTTGAAGTGTATTTTCAACGATTTTTGTCTAAAATATTTAAATAAAAATGAGTTTTTTTTGAAAAACATACTTTTCTCAAGTCAATCCAAATGGACCATAAGTCTCTAAGATGTAGTTACGAATTCAATTTCAAAACTTTCATATTCGTGTCTGTATTTAATAGATCTTTTAACATTTTTTAAAATTAATTAATAACCTAAAATTGAATTTTGTATCTAGCTAGTTAGAACATGCGACTTTCAATATTATGTTTGATAGATTACTATTTACATTTTAAAAATTTTATTCAATAGTTTAATGATCTATTTAAAGACTTCTTAGACATAAAATTGAAAGTTTAAGAAGCTTAATAAATACCTTTTAAAGCTTAGAAATATATATTTTTAAACACAATAGAAATTTTTGGACTTTGTGTCACATAGAAAGCTTAAGGATTTATTTTACATAAACCAACTATGATATATGGACCTCCAAAGTTTCTATTGTAGTATTTCAACTTTTAAAACAACAAATTATGATATCTTATTAAAATATAATTAAACTAGTCAATGTTATTATTATCTTTTCACCTAATATTTGCTAACTATCTAATATTAGATTCTACTTAACAAGTTGCAAATAGTTGTATTGTATTATCTTATATACATAGTTTAGAAACCACAAATAATAATAATAATAATAATAATAATAATAATAATAATAATAATAATAATAATACAAGAAATAAAATAAAAAAGGAAGCCGAAAAACCCAAAAATGAAAGTTAATGATTACCAAAATAGGGAAAAAATATGGAAGTCGAGGTTGAAAATCGAATAATAATCGTAAAAGTAGACGAAAAAGAGATTAAAAAAATCCAATAAGATTGAATTATAAAAAATACTTTAAACTTTCTCATTTATTTAAAAATTAAATAGTCCAAACAAATAATAGTATCAACTTTTATAAATTTCAATAATTTTTTTTATTAAAAAAACAAATATTATTGGCATATAAATTCTTTAAATTTTTGGAAATCGAAATATGAAATGATCTACCAGTGATTTAATAGAAAATTTAGATCGTCACATTGTGTTAGGTCATCGTCACAAATTTCTAAATTCCAAAAAAGTGGTTTGAAATGTTTAATATCTATAAAAATTCATTAGTAATATTATAACTTTTGAAAATATAAGAATATTGTTGAAACAGATGACAAAATTTAAGAATATTTGTTATATAAATATATACTGAACATATAAACATGAAATAAAACAAAAAACACAAAAAAAAAAACCAAAAAACAATAGTACAATACAACGAACCAATAATAAAACGGGAATATTTCAATTGGAACATGAATATGTTAGTGATTAAAAAGTAAAATGGTTGGAATATGTTTTTAAGAGTAGAAAGGGTGAAAAAATACCTTTAGGTGATCCGTCTGAGTACATTTCATCGCTATCAGAAGACGAAACTGTGGTCAGGTGCTTCTCACGTGACTTTGTATCTCCGGCAATGGGTTCAACCGCCGCCGGCATCGCTGCAACGTCTTCCATTACAAGCAAGGCTGCGGTCTGGTACGGTCGCTCACACGAGAATATCGGTGTCCGAAGCTTAAGGCTCTACGGAGAAAAAAAAAAAGAGTGGAAGAGGGGGGGCTTTTATTAGCATTTTTAGAATGTGAAGGAAAATGGCCACTTGCTATTATTTTAATAATAAAACCCTAAGCGATGGCTTTGAAAATTTGAAGCAAACTAATTAGATAGATAGGATCGTGCTTTCACATTCTACATTTCACATGCTCTCCTTTTGTCTTTTCTTACCATTTAATTCCTAAATTATATATATTATAAAATACTCCCGACCTTTGCCCTTTTATCTTATACATGTTGTGTTATAGGTGTCTCATGGGGATGTGTTCCTAACGAGATGAAGAATCCCCGATTTAGTGGAAAATGAGAGAAGTGAGAGAGAGCAAATCTTTGTGAGTTAAATGGAATATTGTTAGAAATTTGATGTTGGCAAATTTTTTCAAAGATGTTATGGCAATTGTATCATGTGATATTTGACAGCTTGTACCTTAACACCGTCCTTCAAGATGTCTATGTATTTGTAGTTCTAGACAGTCTGATGTCCTATAGATTGCTGATTTCATATAATACTTTTTTCTTTTTCTGAAAATTTTTGGGTGTTTATTCCCTCGATTTTATTCCTTTTCTGGGTTGTGCAGGGTTTTGTTTTAGGGTTGTTTCCTCCTTTCTACTGTGCATATTTAAGAGGATGTGGTTCTCATATTAGTATTGGTCGCTTTGAAAAATATTTGAGTTGTTGTCTTGTGTTGGTATCGAAAACACAAGTGTGTCAATCCATGTAATTGTGAAGCTTTTGCTATTGTAAATCTTGAGTGTTTCTCTAGATCGTGTGGAATTTTTCTACTACAATTTGAGAAAAAATTCTCAAACTTAGGATGAGTCTAAGTTCATCAAGTGGAATGACTCATTTTGAAGGTGGAAAGATAAGAAGTTGAGAGTCTGTCTCACACTTAGGGGAAGCCTAATGAACATTCACTAATATTTTTATACTTAGGGAGGGGGCTAAGTACGTTGAAGGTGAAGAAATCTCACGCTTAGAGGGAGCTTAAGTTTCATTGAGAGAGAGTCTCACACTTAGAGGGGGTCTAAGTGATTATACCCTTAATTGGGTTATTCGAGTGTTACTTTCTGTTAGTGAAAATATCTTTTCACAAGCACATTCTCCCTGAGACGTAGGTGGTATTGCACCAAACTGGGTTACCAAACTCTGTGTTCTTTTCTAGCTTTACTTTTCTGAGTTTATCTTTGATGTTCTTGGAATTGCGGTAACATTGGGTGTAACAAGTTTTGTCGTGTGTTAGATAACCTTTATTTTCAGAGACAAAGATGAGGAATATATTATTGGTCTCTATTCCCACTATAATTTTTTATTTTTTAATTTTATTGTTTAATGACTTAAATAATTTCACATGTTTCAACAGAAAGTGGAACATTTAGACTATTTCAATCGACAATTAAATAATTAATTGAATTAATTAATTATTCTATTTATACTGGGAGGTTCAAATTTTTTTTCTTTATATGAGGATTCTCTATGTACAATTACCCTTTTAAAGTGTTTTTTTTCTTGTGTAAAAAACTCAAGTATTTAAAAAGAAAAAAACTTCCAATAGAATTCATATATTTTAATACATTTATTTTAAAATAAAAATAAATAAGGACTAAATTCTTGATGGAGCCCTATCCTTACAAAAATTAATAGAAAATTTTGCGGAGATGGAGAATGAAATGGGGATGGAGACGAAGAAGTCATCTTTATCCCTGTCTCGTCCCATAAATATTTCTAGTTTTAAGTCATCGTTTTATGTTACAATTTTAAATTTTAAGAAATTTTCATTTCAAGAATATTTCTTAACTTTTGAAATAAAATAGAAATATATTTGAAATTAATGACAAAATTCATATTTATTTAGCCTTATTTAATCAACCAAATTTTCCTTATTTATTTATTTTTCTTCGTCAATGCTTTTAACTTGAAGCTATAAATAATATTTAATGAAAATGACAGTTCATGATAACAAAAATAAATTTTGGTATTAAATGTTTTCATTGACTTTGAGTTGTCTTTGTTAATGGGTCATTAATATTGTTCAATTTCACATCCATTAATGTTGGTTTATTAATTTAATAATTCTCGATCTAATTTCAATAAAATTTAAATTATTATACTTTATATTATTTATACAATATGGTGCGATCTCTCCCATATTTTAAAACTTGTTTAGATCGATAACATGTCGAGATGAAGATTTCTTCATCAAAGAAGTTGAGATGAGGATTTAAATATCTAATATTATAATAGATGCTACCATATTTTAATTTGGGCAATGTTTAAGTTTACTTTAAAATGCATTTCTTATGTATTTTTTACCAATCAATTTTTCAACATCGTGAAAATAGTAAAAGAAAAATGATGTGTGGACTTTCAAATAATTTTCTCTTTGTAAGATCGTCACTATATATATATATATATATATATATATATATATTGAACAAATTTGATATATTTTTTCTACTTCTTCCTTAATTTCTTCTTTGGCTTACATCTTCTATGACTTTCTATATTTATTACCTCTCAGTGTCAATCCAATTCAAGTTCATAATTTTCTTTTAGTTCTTTTCTCTAGTTATTAATTAAACATAATTTATTACTATTAGAATATTTTCTCTTATTATATTCTATTAGAATTATCTAGTTAAGTAAATATGTATATATATATAATAAATATAAAATAGATTTATTTCTTTATTTAATTCAAATTGTTATTTTTATTTGTTTTCTTAATTCATTTATAATTCTTTTGTTTTCTCCCTAGGCATTTTTCATTATTGACATTCATATTAAGAACAACATATCAATCAAATATAATCTAATCGTATATAAATGAAATTAGTTATCTCTGTTTCATGATCTTTGCTTTTCACGCACATGATGGTATCGTATATTTTCTATTATATAAAAAATTGTATGGTATAAAAAGTTTATATATATATATATATGAATTATTTTCAAATATAGAAAAATGAATCGAGATATTTACAAAAATAAAAATATTTTATTGTCTATTTGTAATAGACTACTATATGTGTCTATTTGATAAATAGACGCAGATAATAATTTATCTTAAATTATCACAGATAAATGATTGCTATTATTTATAAATATTTTCAACAATTTGTCATTTAAAATAATTTTCCTTATAAACTTAGATAGATACAGATAGTAATTTATCTCAGTTTATCGCAGATAAATAGTTGCTATTATTTACAAATATTTTCAACAATTTTTGTCATTTAAAATAATTTTCCTTATAAACTTAGGTGAGTTATCACTTAACTCGAATCAGTTCACTTTTTTTAAAGTAAGTTATTTCAATTATTTGATTCTAAAAATAAGTCATTAAAATTTTAAGAATAAATATATTTAATCAAATTAAGGTATAATACAGATGAGGCTTAATTGGAGGAGAACAATAGTAGAATTTTTTTATATCGAAAAATAAAGGTAAATCAATATTTCTATTTTATTATATTATAAAAACTTATGTACATAAAAATAAATGTTTTCTAATATAAATAACAGAGGTTTTGTTGGTTAATTATTAATTTCGATATTGTTTTGAATGACTTATTTTATACTTTTATATCAATCCACATAAAGTTAAATATTGATATTTTTAAGTATAAAAAGATTAAATTTAAGATATTGACATTTTTAAGTATAAAAAGATTATGTACTTTGTTAAGATAAGTTTAGCTCAATCATATTGACATGTATTCTGATTTAAAAGGTCGGAGGTTCAATCGTACGTCCCGTAATTATTGTATTAAAGAAGATAATGATTTTTTAAAAAAATTATTATTCAATTATTTACAACCCGTAAAAATTATAGAGTTTTTAAATTATTTAATACCTAATACATACAGACATGTCATTGGAGAGGACAGTCTGATATGATTTTCAGCTGAGGTTGTTCCCTCGTGACAGGCCGATTAAATTGTTTTAGCTGTCCTTTCTTTGTTCACAAACTGTTATTGTTTATTTATTTTTTGACAAACATTTATCCACAAACTAAATTGGTAATAAATGTTTGGTGGCTTTTGTTGCGTGTTTGGTAAACCAACTAATACACTATCAATAAATTCTATTTCTAAAGCTATCATAAGTTCATGAACTTTTTTTTGTCCTCAAATAAAAATCACCTTTGGTGTATAAACTTTGATGGAAAAAAAATTTACATCTCTCAATTTAAGTCTCTAACAATTTAATGTTTCTACTTTCATAATTTCTTAACAATTTAGCTTTTGTATCTTTTTTTTTTTTATTATTTTTTTTTTATTTTATGAAAATTTAGTGTCTATAAAAAATATTGTTAAGATTTAACTAGATTTTTTTACATACGTGATCACTAAATTCATTAGAGACCCATATATATTTATAACCATAAAGTCTAAGTAGTTAGAAACAAAAGCCAACAATTAATGCTGATGAGGTTTTCTCATTAATAGAATTTGAAATTAAAAATTTAAAGTATGAAAGCAAATCTGGTTATGTACTAAAGTTTAAAGACTATTACAAATTTAAAAGTACATTGACCAAATTATTACAAATTAAAATTTAAGCTGAGAAATATATGAACACGTCCAAACTAAAATTTAGAGACATAAATATAAATGTTTTAAAAATGATATGAAAATTATCATACAGTGACTTAAAAGAGAGAAGATTTGTGAACCAGTTTGTTTTTTGGGATATAGTTAATCAAAATATTTAAATGTCCAAAATTATTATAGATGTTTCATATCTTTAGATAATCATGTTTGTTTTATGGAAATATTTTTGAAGATATATATTTGGAAATACTTGGATGACTCTTTTTGTTTTGTAGGATTTCCATTTGGGAATGTCTTAAATTTATATAATGTTCCAAGTCATTACGGCTATTCATTAACTTATAATTAATTTGATATAACTTGAAAACTTAGGAAAATTTCAATGTGTAACACTTTTAGGGTTAATAATTAAATGTAAAATAATATTTTAAAAGAATTGCATATATAGCAAAATATATCATTGATATATAGATTTTACTCCTATTAACGATATGGTCTATCAATAATAGCTAGACTCTAAGAACTAGATTTAAATTTTGTTATATTTGTAATTTTTATATTGTGCTATATATGCTAATATTTTGGACTTAATCGCTATATTTGTAACTATCTCTTGAATTTATATAACATATTTATTTTTAAATTAATATAATTTTATAATTTTATAATTTATTTTTCTCAACCCAATAATATATATTAATTTAATATATTTTTTAATAAAATAAATGTCAATTTAAATTTAAATTTGAATATCTTTCTTAAAAAAATAAAAGAACAAAGAATGTGAAACATACATATTTTAGAAAAAGCTAAAATACATAGTTGACAGTATTTCTTTTAATTATAAAATAAAAATAATAAAGGAGAGTGATATATATATTAAAGAAGGGTAGAAAAAAGGTAAAAAGAGAAATCCTAAATACGAGAATCTAGAAAACTCATATTCTAAGAGGGTATTCAAAACTCTCGAGATGCCTTCCATAATGACATCCTAAGATCTTCAGACATCTTATATTGCTGTAAAATAGACGCGATACTCCAAATACAAATTTTATGAAAATCTTGGATTCTCACCTAATGAAAGAAAAGAAGTAAAATAATTTGAGCTTAAATGAAGCAAATTTGCTTGAAGTATATTCAACTCATCAGCCGGCGTCAAAATGACTTGGTTGGCTTAATTAAGCAATAACATTCTTTCCCTTCAAGAAATTACAAAACCAAGATATTCATTCAATCATTTTTGCTTCATTTTGAGGAAAAGAGTTTAATATGGCAGCTTTGAGATAAGTATTCTTATATATAAATATGGTTGAAGAAACCGATGTATTTCCTATAATTTAAATACTCCAAGTCAAAAACATTTTATTTTAAAAATATTATATGCCTAAACACATCTTAAAAGCTTATTCTAGGTGTTAATTCGAGCATTTTTTTTAGTGGATATGACATTCATTAATATGCATGGTTTAACATGTTATTAATAGTAAATATTAACAGGTTTGTTAATGTTTTTGTGCATGATAGTAAGCATATATTGTCATATGCCTACTTTTTTGTGTCACAAGAATGGTTTTAAGTTGCATAAGAAAAAGAATAAAACAAATATTGTCACGCAATTAATCCTATAACTCTAAAACATCATTAACATACAAATTCAAAACTTAGCCATAAATTTGAAAAAGAAATATATTCTACTTAACTATGTATACTTAGCCACAATTAGGCCCACCCACACACACATATATTTTGCTTTAGCCTACAAATGATTGATCTCCAACTTAAAGATGATCGAGAGAAATTTGCCACTGCTTGCAAATCTCAACTAATCAAATAATATATATAATCTCACGACCTAACTACTATACTAACTAGTAGCACAAGTGGCAAATTGGGGTTGAATTATAGGGAAGCATGGAATAAATTGCAAGCCTAAATAACCTATTGCTTCTTATAGATTAACCAACAATTTCATATCATATACTGAAAGTCATTTCTAAGCATTCAATCACAAATCTCAAGTAGCACTACAAGAAATCTAACTTCTCCTGACACCACATTTCATCGAAAAAGTGTGAAAAATTCGTCGGGAAAGCCTCTCCTGACGAATAAATGATCGTCGGGAGTTTGGTCAAGAGAAACCTGTCAGGAGAGGATCTCTCGACGCACTTTTAAACGACGTCGGGAGTTATAGGGGAACTCCCGACGCACATGTAGGGCGTCGGGAGTTCCTAGAACTGCCGACGCCTAATATACGGCATTGGGAGTTCCTCCATAACTCCCGACACCGTTCGAGCATCGAGAGTTCCCCCATAACCCCCGACGCCGTTTGTGCGTTGAGAGTTCCACTATAACTCCCAACACCATTTTAAAGTGCGTCGGGAGATCCTATATGCGTAGGGAGTATTAAAATTTAATATATCATTTGTAATTTTTTAAAATCTGATCTAAAAACCTGTAAAACATATTAAACCAAATAAAGATTCATATAATTAAAAAACGAAAATGAAGTCCATATTATAACAAGTAAATAAAAAATTACAATATCCAAACGAAGTCGATACTAGAATTTCATAAACATTCATATCACAAATACATAAAAGAAATAAAATCAAAACAACATCTAGAACACATCTCGAAAACAACATCTTCAACAATTGTCCCAGCTCATCTCCGAACAACATTATACAATAAAACAAAAACATTGAAATGTTATATCGATAAACATCCACAACACGTTCAAACTTCAATACGGGTGATAATGAAACTCTACCCATCCCCCATGACAAACATGTAACCTCCCGAACATCAAAAACACACAAGACACCTCAAGAATGACCAACACACATAAAACTCAAATTTGTCCCCAAAATGGTTTATCTCAACCCCCCTCCCCACCACAACACATTAAACTTCATAAACATTCATAAATACACAAGATAGCCAAGTTCAAGGACAAGACGGATGTAATGAAACTCTACCCACCCCCCACGACAAACATGTAACCTCCTGAACACCAAAAACACATAAAACGCCTCAAGAATGACCAACACACATAAAACTCAAATTTGTCCTCAAAATGGTTTATCTCAATCCTCTCCCCCCCACAACACATTAAACTTCGTAAACATTCATAAATACACAAGATAGCCAAGTTCAAGGACAAGACGGATGTAATAAAACTCTACCCACCCCCACGACAAACATGTAACCTCCCTAACATAAAAAACACACAAAACGCTTCAAGAATGACCAACATACATAAAACTCAAATTTGTCCCAAAAATGGTTTATCTCAACCCCCTCCCCACCACAACACATTAAGCTTCGTAAACATTCATAAATACACAAGATAGCCAATTTTAAGAACAAGACGGGTGTAATGAAACTCTACCCACCCCCCACGACAAACATGGAACCTCCCGAACATAAAAAACACACAAAACGAGTAAACAATGACCAACACACATAAAACTCAAATTCGTCCCCAAAATGGTTTATCTCAACCCCCACCACAACACATTAAACTTCGTAAACATTCATAAATATTCATAAATACATAAAATAGCCAAGTTCAAGGACAAGACGGGTATAATGAAACTCTACCCACCCATACGACAAACATGGAACCTCCCGAACATAAAAAACACACAAAATGAGTAAACAATGACCAACACACATAAAACTCAAATTCTTCCCCAAAATGGTTTATCTTAACCCCCCTACCACAACATATTAAACTTCGTAAACATTCATAAATACACAAGATAGCCAAGTTCAAGGACAAGACGGGTGTAATGAAACTATACCCACCCCCACGACAAACATAGAGCCTCATGGAACCTCCCGAACATAAAAAAACATACAAAACGAGTAAACAATGACCAACACACATAAAACTCAAATTTGTCCCCAAAATGGTTTAACCCAATCTCAACTCACCCCCCCTCACAACACATTAAACTTCGTAAACATTCATAAATACACAAGATAGCTAACAAAAAACATATCAAAATCCAGTTGTTTGGCTACCATAACTGCAGGATAGCCAACAATTCTTTAATTATCATAAAGCTACTTAAGACATAACTACTTTGCTACCATAACTGCAGAATAGCAACATATTAGACAACTAAATAATGTAGTAATCATACCTAATTTGATGGGTCTCCTCTATGTGATCGTATCATGTCTTCAATCATTTTTTTTTTCATTTCTTCCATTTGTCTTGCATGATCCTCTTGCATTTTTTTTCTAAACGTCTTCAAGTTTCTTAATCATTGACTAAGACTGTTGGAAATTGACTCTAAATTCCTCCATTCCCGCCTCCGTTCCTTGAGTAGATGACGAGCTTGATGAGATGCTACTCCTTCTTGACTTAGGCTTAGGGCCCCAACCTAGGCCTTTTGAATATCCGAGTCGTCTACCCAAAACCGTCTCACAGATTTCATCCTCTGTTAGTGGTTGAAAACCTTCTAGAGTGGGGCTGGATTGTAATTCCAACATTTGATGCTAGACATAATAATTAAATGGGTAAGAATGAGCGACTAAAGTTAAAAGTGAAAAAAAAACACGATAGTAAAGCAAAAAATGTTACATGTGCATTTTCAGCTGTCTCATTCACAAACTTGCCACTTTTAAAGTGTGTTTCCCTAAATAGGTTAACACGTCCTATTTCTCGACCCTCCTTTGCCTGCAACTCTACCTGAATTTGCAGGAATGACTTCGATCCACCTATGTAGTCGAACGGTAATTTCTCTCTATTCTTCGTTATAAAAGTACCAAATTGGAGGTTTAAAGTTTTATTTTATATTTTTTAGATTAATATAGGGCTTTCATCTATTCATCATCTTCGAAATGTTAAATCATGCATGCTTAGGCTCTAAATAAACCAACATCATATCATTAGAATTTTATAATGTTTATCTCTAACGAATTATGACATGTTCGTTATAAAATTATTCTAAAAAATTTCAGAGAATTGTAAAACAAATATATTCTGCAAAATTGACGAGATATTAATGGGCATGATTTGTACAAAAAAAAATTCAGAGAAGATATTAATGGGCATGATTTTAATGGACATGATTTGTACAACAATTTCAGAGAATTAACAAAAGCGAATACAATATTGAAACACATTTTAATGGGCATGATTTGTACAACAATTTCAGAGAATTAACAAAAGCGAATACAATATTGAAATACATTTTAATGGGCATGATTTATACAAAAAAATGTTAAATAATGATTTAAATAAATATACAAGATAAAATAAAATGAGAAGATTACCGGCGAGGAGACGACGACGACGACGGGCAGTTGATTGCAGCTGTTGACCGAAGGGAGGAGCGGCAGTGGCGGTGGAGGAAAAATGGGAGAGGGAGGGAAAGGAGTTGGTGGAAAACACTTTTTATATTGTAAAAAGAGAAATGGGAGAAAAATGGGATGGAAAAAATGGGAGAAAATGGGAGGCGAGGTATAAAAGGATGGGAAAATGGGGAGAGGGAGGGAAAATGGTGAAGAAAAATGAGGAAAATGGGAGAAGGAGGGAAAAATTTGAGAGGAAGAGGAGGAAAAATGGTTGGCGGCGCCGGTTGGGGGGGGGGGGATGGGGTTAGGGTTTTGGGAAAATGGGGAAAAAAATGGGGGAGTGGGAAAGAAGAAGGGGTATGGTTTAAACCAGACCCCTCTCTCAACGAACGTCAAGAGTTCCCCAGGGAACTCCCGATGATCCTTTACGGCATCGGGAGTTGCCCGAGAACTTCCGACGAGCATTTATGTCGTTGGGAGAGACCGTCTCTCCCGACAACCTATTTAGGCGTCAGGAGAACTCCTTTTTCTTGTAGTGTAGTTTGTTAGACAATTAAGAGAAGAAGCAATTAATAAAGAAATTTAGATGGAGAGAAACCCATAATCAAGATATTAAAATTTCATTCAAATAAAACTCCCAAAATTTACATTGTTCCAAATTCTCTAACTAGAAAAGAGCTAGAACTATCTTCCTATGGAGGTGGAAAGGTGAAGTGAGCAAATTATGGAGAAAAAGGAAGAAAAATACAAGTGAAAAAAATTCGGTTGGAGGTTGAATAGAGTGTATTTTTCCACCCTAAAATGAAGAATTCCTTTTATAAACAGTGCACGCAACATTAAGGAGAGCATTGCAACGCTCATATCTTAGCGCCCTCAAGCTTTGCGACGCTTCGTGTTCGTGAATATCTGGAGTGTAGCTACACTCCAAGGCAGAGTTGCTACGCTCCATACAAAGTTACTCTCAGCCTTCAAGCGTAAAGCACAACGTAAGGTGGAGGGTTGTAATACTCTTAAGGGGTATTTTGGTAATTTTACATCATTTGAAGCCTGAATGCTCTTATTTGCTCCTATTTGCTCCAAATTAACCCCAAACGGTCTGTAATGGTCGATTCTACCTCCTAGGTATTCGAAACCTGTAAAAACACTGAATAAACACATCAAACACAACAACGACCTTGAATTAAGCAGAGCAAGATAAGACATTTTCAATGCTATCATAAGAAATTAAAGAAGATATACAAATTTAGGTAGAAAAACATTTGTATAGTACATGATTTAGAGATTGGATAAGAAAAATTATGCATCTGACTATGCGTGTTAAATTTATTTTAAATTTAATATTATCATTAATCTTTTTCACGTGCATTATTTTCTGTTTTATCTTTTTTATCTATTATTTTATTGGGTCAATTAAGCAAAAGATAATTTCCTAATTAAACACCTTGATGGGAGGTATCTATATAAAGATAAAACTCTAGGGACCGGTTATCTCTACCTTATAATGTAGTTCTTTTCTCTTCATCAAGAAACCTAATTAAGTTATAAAGGAAGGCCAAGAGAGAGAAACACAGTTCCTTAGAATACCATTATTATGGATCAAGACATGTTACTTTAATTAATGTTATTGTGAAAATCATTTAGTTCAAAGATCTTGCCATTTATTGTTTTGTACAATATTAGGGTTTTATTATAGAATCATGAAGTTAAATACTTACAAAGCAAACTCACCTGATTTTCAAGTGCTGTCAATGATAAATTTGTAATGTTGGAGAAGAGGTTAACTACAAAACAATCAAAAGATAACATACTGGTGTGGTAATTGCCATAGATACTTTGATGCTTAAGTCAATATTTGCTCAAAGGTGAGGGCAAGTAGTGTGTATGGGGGAGTAGAGCTAATCCTCCATAGGGTTGTCATGTCCTATATAGCTGAGTTTTAGTGGTCTTCCTTATCTCTTTTGGACAAGGAGACCTATTCTTTTCTCCTATTTTGAAAATGGACACTTGAGTTTGGGCCACGCCGATGCGGATGTTCCAAACACAAGAGTGTCAATCCGAATTGGCCTCACTGGAGAGGTTGAAGAGCCTCGACCTCGGCTTCCAAGGTCGAGGCATGCCTTGGGCTGTAAGGGCCCATCTTGGCCTCAGCCTCGGAGGAGGGCCAAGTGGGCTCTTTTAGGTCAAATTCCTTTTTCCTCTATCTATTGGAACTTTCTTGGGCCTACTCTTAGTTAGTCTCATGTTCGTTTTCAGGACTAGGTAACTCACTCGATTTGATCATTACCTTTGACTTTTTACTAATTCAAAACTACATAAAGCATGTCTCACTAATAACATATCATACACGAGTTACCTTTCACTCACTATTACTTAGTTTAGAAGAACAAGATTGTGCAAATAGGGCCAGGGTGCGCACAAATTGTTCGAATGAAAAAGAAATGGAGGGAAGGTTTTGGAAAATATTTGAAGAAAAATTTTTCGTTTTGTTTTTTAATTTTTAATTTATAAAATACTTGAAAATAAAAATATTTTTTTTTATTATTTATGAGCCATTATATATAAATTTGAAAGTTAGTTAATTTATTAGACATTTTAAAAGACTTACTAGAGTTAAAATTGGAAGCTTAGAATTGATTAATTACCATTTACAAAATTTAAAAACCAAACTTGTAATTTAACCTTCATATAATTGTAATTTTAAACGTATTGATATATAATATCTAAATAAGTAATATTAATTAAAAAACTATTAGAAATTCATATATTTAAAATAGAATTAGGTTAAAGCGTGACCATTTTGAAGGGTGTTCTTAATTCTTTCATAACAGCCCTTATTATTATTGTCATATGACAAGAAAAATTCTAAAAAAAAAAGAATTACTTTTGTATCTAAAATAAGAGAATGTACATAGACTACCCTAATCATTATTTTTTGTCTAAAATAAAATAAAAACAAATCTACGCTATGCATTATAATATAATAAAAAAATAAAAATATAATAGCTTGAATAAAAAGAAACAAGTAATTTCAAACCATGGTTTGTCTGGATTCTGACATGTACTTCTCAAAGTCTATTTTATTTGACTGAATTATTGCCACGATCTTAGCGTGGTTGACTAAATATATTATTATATTTTTACACACATTCTAGTAGTAATAATAATAATTAATTATCCATTCTAGTATTATTAATAACGATTAATTATCTAATCACAAAAACATAATAATAATAATAATTCTTATTTTGTCAACTCGTTCACATCCAGCAATGAACACGACAGATGACAGATGTAACCATTCTTTATTTGTTTCATGAAAAATTAAATGGACTATATTTTCTCCAACTACCCCAATTTTGTCTTATTTTTTTCCATTTTATTAACCTAAATTACAAATTTAATTAGTCAATAATTTTGAGGATTGTGCTTCCTTTATTGGGTTATTTAGATTGGGGTTGTTTTGAAATTTAATTGGAAAAGATGGTAGATTTTGAACTTATTTAAGAAAAAATGGGAGTTTTTTTTGTCCCATCCGAATGCGTCTCTTGAAGTAACGCATTCAGGAATATTTTATTATTTTTTTCCAGTATGCCACATTTAAAAGAATAAATTAAATCGGTCAGAATGCGTCTATTGAACAGACGCATTCTCAGCATGCGCGTCAGAGTGAGTTGTCACGTGTGACTGACCAAATTTGTCGTTTCCCCTACGTTTTAGCATAAAAAATCTCACTTTTTTCCTTCATTCCACCATTTTCATCTTCTCCTTTCACAAATTTCATCTTCTCCTTTCACAAATTTTATCTTCCTTCATCAATTTCATCTTCCCTTCATCACTGAAGCCCTCTTTTCATCTTCACCTAAAACAAAATTTCCTTCATTTCTTCCACATTCTTCATTTATTTTCAAATACTGATCATTTTCTACCTTCATTTGTTTTAATATAATATTTTATTCGGTAAGTTGATATACTTTTGTTATTTAACTTTGAATTAAGTTTTTTTTTTTTATTTATAATTTTTACTGATTTTTTTAATGTTTATTTTGTTTACCGTGGATATTATTTAAAGTTTTTTTTTAGTAAATTGGAATATTTGGTAAGGTGCAAAGTTTTTTTTAGTAGTGTGCAATATTTTTCTTTTAAGAAGTTATATATTTTTTATAGTTGGTTATCATAAGGGAGAATTACATGTGATTAACTAAAACGATTTAAAGAAACGGTAAGTATGTTGATATATTTAATAAGTTGATATATTCTCTGTTGTTACTTTTCTGGTTGGTATTTGATTGATATTTAGCTATTAAATTGAGTATGTCTCCTTATTTTGCATATCAAATTATGATAATTATTTTAAAAATATAGTTTAGAATTTTCAACTATGATTTCTAAAATATTACATCATAGTCTCAAATTATTTATGTTTAAACATATAAAAAAATCATTAATAAAAAAAATTTAACGTTCTTAATGGAAAAAAATAAATCTAAAAATAGGTTGAAAGAAAATTTTAATGAATTCTAAAAATAGGTATTTAAATATGTTCTTGATGGAAAAAAAATCTTTTTAAATGTAAAATTTATATTTATTTTTTTTTCATTTTTCAAAAATTTTAAAATTTAATTGTAGTTTTTAATGTAAAATTAAGAATATGTGGAGAAAAGAATAGTGATATTACTTTATTTTGTGGAGAAAAGAAAAAAAAAAACTAAAACGAATGAAAGAAAAAATTTAAAGTTAATAGCGGTATTGGATTTAAACTAAAACGTTCAATTATTTATGTTTAAACACATAAAAAAGTCATAATAAAAAAAAATTTCATATAGTAAAAATAATGTTTTTTTTCCATACTTTTAGTAAAAATAATCTAACACAAATTTTTAAAAATAAAAAATTATCCTTAATTCACGTTAAAAGAAAATTTTAACGGAATCTAAAAATAGGTATTTAAATACGTTCTTAATGGAAAAAATAAATCTTTTTAAATGTAAAAGTTATATAAAAGTTATATTTAAATCTTTTTCATTTTGCCAAAATTTTAAAATTTATTAGCGGTCTTTCGACCAGATCCCCCTAAAAATCGTACGTGCGGGTCTCCCTGCATGCGGCTCACGCCATTCAAGGTGACCCAGCCCAACATTCATTCGCAAAGTCAGTATATGTGTCTTGGGATTGAATCAGGTGCATCTTAGTTTTTAATGTAAAATTAAGAGTATGTGGAGAAAAGAATAGTTATATTATTTTATTTTGTGGAGAAAAGAAAAAAAAAACATATAAAAAAAGTTAATAGTTAAGAGTTTAGAAACATATAAAAAAGTCATTAATAAAAATAATATAATATGTTCCTAATGGGTATTAATGTAAAATTATTAATATGTTTCTAATGTATATTATTTTAGTAAAAAAAAAAAATTACATAGTAAAAAAAAATATCCATAATTTTGTATTGTTTTTTTTTTCTTTTTACAGTGACTATTATTTATGAGAAAACTCTACAATCAAGTCATTCAAAAGGTATGTATATAGTTATTTACCATTATTTGGAATGATGTATTCATTATTGAATATTGAATGTTTGAATGTTAATGTTTATATTATTGTTAGTAATATTGTGTTGTTCTTATTGTTGTTATGTTTACTGTTTATCTAGTCAATTTATTTTGGATTATTCACCTTAATATTGTAAATTTTATGATGATTAAAGAACAAAGATTCATGTCAATATAAAAGAATATTTATCATTGATTTATGGTCAAATGATGATGCATGTCTTAATATTTTGTTTGTTTATTAAAAAAAATCATTCATTTATTTGTACATATTAAGAAAAAATAGTAATGACACATTAATATAGTTGGCCTAATATATACTTACAAATATTATGATAAATATCAGATTGCATTTGCCAAACTACGATGGACGTTGTGGAATTTTTATGTTATATGCACGGAAACATTGTTAATGGGCCAAACGAGATAGAATATGATAGGCAACCATCTCTTCGTATAAACATGCATCATCAAATTGACTTCAATACATTAGTCGATGGATTATGTGATGCATTATCCATAAATAGAGATGATGGGGTAGAGGTAATATTTAGATATGGTAGTTATGTAGCGGGATCTATTTTCTATATCCCCATCTCATTACGAAGTGAGATTGATGTACGGTTCATGATGAGCAACGTTCCATACCCTCCAAATAGAGTTGAACTGTATACATCCCAACCCAGTGTCCCAAGTCCAGCATCAACGAGAGAAGAAGTTGAAACTGTTGTTGAGTTGGAAAGCTATGATGTAGAGGATGAGTAGTGTGATCTAACTATTGCAACAAAAGACGAAGAAGTTGAAATAGACGATGATGATATCGATCTGGATCAACTACCTGGTCAATTTTATGGCGTACATGAAGTCCTTGAAACATTTACTGAGATAGACCTGAATGAGATGATCATTGAACCCGATTCGATGACGAGGGAAGACAATAATACGGGGTCTGATTCATTGCTTAAGGGGATGATATTCAATTCCAAATTGGATTTAAAAAATGCAGCGAAAACCAATTCAATCATTCAACATCAAAATTTTGAAGTTATTGAGTCGAAGAAAACAATATGGGATGTCAGGTGTAAGAGATATGGCAATGGGTGCATGTGGAGACTTCGTGTTGTTTGCCGTAAAAAACACGGTAAATTTGAAATTACCCAGTACAATGGCCCACATTCTTGTGTGTAAGCAAGTCTGAGTTAGGATTACAATCAATTGGACTCAGATCTAATTGCATCTAAGGTAAGCATCATAGTGAAAAAAAATCCGTTAGTTGACATCAAAACATTACAAGATATTATCTTGAAACAGTATGGTTATTCCGTCAGTTACTAGAAAGTGTGGGACGGAAGAAGAAAGACAATTGTGAAGATATTCAGAGATTAGATCGAATCGTACAATTTACTGTCCAAATGGATGAATATCTTGCAAATCATAAACCTTGGTACAGTCGTCCATTGGAGGCTAAATGAGGTGGATTGTGATGAAAGGCTTATAATGTTCAGTAGCGTGTTTTTGTCGTTTGGACCTGTTATCGAGGGTTTCAAGCATTGCAGGCATCTACTTCAAATTGACGGAACCCATTTGTATGGGAAGTATGAAGGAAATTGTTAATAGCTACCTCAGTAGATGCAAATGGTCACGTCTATCTGGTTGTATACACCATTGTATCAGAGGAAAGTGCTAACTCGTAGGGCTAGTTTTCTAGGAATTTATGGGATCATGTGGTGCATAGAAGGGAGGGAATGTGTCTAATTTCAGATAGATACAAAGACATTATATTTGCAGTCAGAAACCCTAGCAACGATTGAATTGGAGTACACCACAGATTCTGCTTGCGACATGTGGTGTGTAATTTTAACGACAAGTTCAAAAATAGTTTATTGAAGAGTTTGGTGTATAGTGCAGGATCAAAATTTCAAGTTCAGAAGTTTAATGACTGTATGGCTGAACTTCAAACAGTGGTGGACACAGTCACATGATGGTGGTCAACGTTAAGGATGGCTAACCACGAATGTGGTTGAAAATACAAATGCTGTTCTGAAAGGAGCTAGAAAGCTACCGATCACTACACTAGTCCAAGCAACATTCTATCGAACTATTGCTTATTTTGCTGCTCTCGTGTAGAAATAGAAACTGCTCTTGAATCGGGAGAGTGTTTCACGAGGTAAATTATTCACATCTTAGTTACCCACGTTTTTATACTGACTATCGAGGTATTCTAAGTAATTTTCATATTTGTCATAGGTATGTGGAACATAAAATAAGTCGTTGGGAACAACGTGCGATCAAACATTCTGTCAACATATTTGACCATCGAACAGGGTTGTGTGAAGTCACCCCTTCAATCAACCCAATAACACTAAAGGGTGGAAACACACACCGAGTAAAGTTAAGTGAAAGAACATGCATATGCAATAAGTGGCAGAGTTTTGGAATCCCTTGTTCTCATGCTATGGTTGCGTGTAAGACCATTGGGGTAGACTACTTTTACTACATTGAAGACTATTACAAAATTTCCACTTATTTGACATGTTATTCACCCCAGTTCGAGCCCATCCCTGATAAAAAATGTTGGCCTGATCCTAACTTCCCAATTATTTATCCAGACGAATCACCAGTTAGGAAGGTTGACAGACCGTGTACTTCTCGCATGCAAAACGAGATGGATTGGACGGAACATTACAAGACACGGTGCACAATTTGCGGACAAGAAGGACATAATAGACGGAATTGTCCTAATCGAGCTCGTGATGCGACTTAGTTATTTATTTTTAATTCTCATTGTATTTAATTGATTGTAACTTCTTTTACTTATTTATTCTTTATTAATTGTCATTGTATTTAATTGATTGTATTTATACAATGAAATGTGTATTCTTTATTAATTGTCATTGTATTTATTGATCTTCTTTCAGTTGTGAATAAAGAACATTGTACATATGATTAAATTTATTAATGAAATTCAATTACGAAAATGCATACTGAGATATTATTAACAAAAAAAATAATTTGAAATTAAAAATTAATATTGAGTATATCAAATCAATCATAGCAATTTCTTAATCTCAAAATAACATTATTGTTTATACTGTTAAAAAACTAGTAATATTACTATCAAAATAAAAAACGAGATTAGTGAGATAGTTGATTTTAGGTAAGAATGATTTAGAGTTAAACAAATGAAATATTATTAACTGTAAAAAAACATACGTAATGAAAGAGTTGGTTTCGGGTTGTTGAAAGAATGAAAAAATAATAGCAAAAATATTTTATTATTTTATTTTATTTTTTGGAAAATTTCACGAAGCGAGCATTTAGATATTACTAAGCGATCGAATAGATATTACTAAGTGATTGGATAGATATTACTAAGCGATCGTGTAGAGAATACTAAGCGATCGTTTAACTATCCACTATAGTTTTTATTAACTAACTATTACGCGATCGTTTAGATATCCATTACGTGATCGTGTACTAATTTATAAAGCGATCGTTTGGCTAATACTAAGCGATCACTTAGGTTTTGTTATGCGATCGTTTAGATAATACTAAGCGATCGTTTAGGTTTTGTTAAGCGATTGTTTAGATAATACTAAGCGATCGTTTAGCTAACTGTTACATGATCATTTAGTTTTCGTTTAGATAAATTTGTGCTAAATTTGTATAATAAAATTGGTGTTGTATATTTAACTAAGCAAATAAATAACTAAGCGATCGTTTAGATAAATTTGTGCTAAGATTACATATTGTACATTACAATTGGTGTTGTACAGAATATATTTAGTGTTAAAATTACATATTGTATAGTATAAATTTGTACATAATAATTAGTGTTGTACAGAATATAATTGGTGTTGTACATAAAAATCGAAGCAATCGTGTATAAATTACTAAGCGATAGTGTATAAATTACTAAGCGATCGTGTATAATTTACAAAACAATCGCATAGTAATTTACTAAACGATCATGTTCAATTGACGCATTCTGACCGGTTTAATTTTTATTTTAATGCGGCGTACATGGGGAAAAAATAATAAAAAGAGACACATTCGGATGGGGACAAAAAAAACTCCTCTTTTTCCCTAAATAAGTTGGAAAGCATCCATTTTCCCAATTAACTTTCAAAATAATCCCCAATCTAAATAACCCTTATTTATTTCTTCAAGTGTGTTAATTTGAAATTTTAAAAAGTTAACCGATTTATTAGATACAAATTTATATTTCATGTCTAATAAAATCTTAACTTTCAACATTATCAATGCGTGAGTTTCAAAAAATTGAAAAATTTACATAACATATTTGTTATCTTAAAAGTATAGAGATAAAATAGACATAAGTCTCGAAATTTGTAGTTTAATATATATATATATGTAATTTAAAATTTTATGTTTAATATAAGACATGGTCATGACCATTCAATTTTGAGTATAATAGGTGGATAGATTTTTAAAAATGCTTGTTAGGTCCCAGCCAACCTGAGCCAGAGACATACCATATTTGAGTTCACATGTTTTTTAGGGCTTGTAGCGATTAACTATTCCAAAGAAATGCAAGTTCTTCCTATGGACCATTCTCCACAAAAGTCTAAACACGACGCAGGTGTTTCAGCAAAAGATTACCAAATATCTCTAGAATTAAATTGGTGCCCTCTTTGTAAATATAATGGTGAAAATATGGATAATCTATTTATTTATTGCAGAGTGGCAAACTCCTTTTTGGATTAGGTTGCATAATCTATTAACAACCTCAATCAATACTAATATTGACCTCATTACTCTTTGCACAAGCCTATGTGGATTCAACTTAAATTTAACAAGTAAATTTTTGGATTGTAATTTGCTCCCCGATTTGTTGTTAGATATATCCATCAAATATGTTTAAAGCACTACTACAAAAATAGTGTTTCTTGATATTTTTTAAATGTCAAGAATGAATTTTCTTGAAGTTTTTAAAAACGTCAAGGGAGCCAATGTCAAGAATGTCGATTTTCTTGACGTTTTAAAAATATCAAGAAAAGTGACACTTGACATTTAAAAAACGTTAAGAAATACAGACACTTGTATGTTTGAAATGTCAAGAATATGCACATTCTTGACAAGAAAAAAAAGTCAAGAAATTTTGTAAACTTGACATTAAAAAAGGTCAAGAAACACCGACACTTTACATTTTTGAAATGTCAAGAATATGGGGCATTCTTGACAAGAAAGAATGTCAAGAAATTTTGTGAACTTGACATTTAAAAAAGTCAAGAAATTTGCTTGTGATTTTTTTTAGAAAAATCTACAATGTTGACGTTTTTACCTATAATTGCTCCTGTATTTTGATCAAAGAACCACATTTCGTATATATATGACATACATTCATTAATCAAATAAATGTTGACGTTTGGTATATATCACATTTGGTATATATTCGCATTTGATATATTCATTTGGTATATCCAAAATCTACAATGTTGACATTTTCTTTGCTTCATACATTGAATTTGGGAGCTCATTATTAGTGGGCAAAATTTCCTTTAAGGTTTTGAGTAGTTATGAAACACTAGTATCACTCCATTCATATCTAACTTTTAAATTATACAATTTGACTAATGTAGACAACTTGGTGTATTTTTTGCATCCTTCGTATAATGGTTTTTTAGCATCATTAAGCAACTTTTCAAATCCATTCGGATCTCTTGAATATTTCTTGTGAGCAACTTCAACAATTTCTTTTAAACTTCAAACATCAGTCTCTTCATACATATGAGATGTCAAACTTAGAAGATTCTCCACAAAATGATGAGTTAAGAAGTTTTTCCCTATGCCAAAACCAAATTTTATAACATTCATCAATCCCATTGACATATAAATGATCTCTAATATTCTTGCTATTATGCTTTTCACAATTCCCACATTTCAAACAAGGACGACGAATATAGGAGCTATTTGTATTAGAAAATCCAAAATTTATGAAGTTTTCCACACCCAATTCATAATCTTTGGATAACCTACTCTTGTGCATCTATGATTTATCCATGATTATAAATCTAGTAAGAAAAGATGATAAACAATGATCAACTTCAAAAAAACAAGTTGTGAAAAACAAACAAGTTCTCAATATATATAACTTGTCATTTCTAGCTCTACAACATTCCAACCCTCAAGAACCTCAAGGCATATCAGAGAACAAAGACAAACACATCTAAAAAATTGAACCCAAGGTGTAATTGAACCTCAAAAAATTGAACCCAAGGTGTGCACATGCTATGTGTTAAATATATATTAATTTCAATAACTAAAAATTGAACCCAAGTTTGGCAAAACATTACTTAGTTCATAAAGCCCTAACAAATTAGATACATTGACATATCTAACTTTGGCAAACATTTAATTAAAGAAAAGTGGAAGTTCTTGCAAGTTCTCTAAAATTAAAGCCCTAACTTTGCCAAAGTGGCAATCCCAACTTTGGCAAGTTCTCTAAAATTCAATCTCATTCAAGAATAATACGAAACAAGAGTTTATATGAGATTCAAGAATATACATGAGAGATTAAACCCTAACTTTGAAAGTTCAAGCCTCAAACCAAAATAATTAAATCCTAACTTTGAAAGTTCATGCCTCAAACCAAGAAAATCAAGCCCTAAGTTTAAAACTTCATGCATAGAAAGTTAGTGGTTCGGCATAGGGAGAAGTGAATACCCGCTTAGCCCGTCGCTTTTCATGCCTCAAACCAAGAAAATCAAGAGTTAAACCTAATTTAAACAAGATTAAGCCTAATCTAAACAAGATTAAGCCTAATCTAAACAAGAAAATCAAAATTAAGTCTAATCAAACTAAGAAAATCAAGACTTAAACTCAATCTAAACAAAAAAATCAAGATTAAGCCATAACTTTGAAAGTTCATGCCTCAAATCTACTTACGTCAATGAAGAATCTCTTCAAAATTGATGGAATAACAAAGATGCATCAAAGGAAAGTGAAAAACCAAGAAGATTTCGAGTGTATTGTGCAAAAAATGGACTAAAAAGCGTAGTAAAGGATAGACTGAAAATCAACTGATGGAATTTCTTTTAAATCTATTTGCAACGTTATTCAAGAGGTGCACAACTTTTTCGTCAAAATCCGTAGTGTTGTGATGCTATTGAGAGTGTTGCAACACAGCGTGCATGAGGCGTGCACATTTTTCGTTTGTTTTTCTGTCAAAATACGTAGCGTTGCAACGCTACCCTGTATATTCTACAATTTTGTTTTTAAAACGTCAAGAATCCATTAGTTGAACTTGACATTTTTAAAGCGTCAAGTATTATATTTTTCAGGAAAAATGCACTAACTCCTGTTTTTTTCTTTAAAATCACCTATTTCTAGACTTTTTTTCATAAAAACGTTAAGTATTTAAAATTGCAAACATAAAAAAATGTGATTTTTCTGATAGTGAAGATTACAACCCTTCATCTATCTCCTTAAATCTTGTTGCCTTTATGTAATTTTCTGCTTTTTGCTTCTTGACTATTCTGTAGCCTTTTAACTAATTCTATGTACTTATTGTTTCATGGTGGAATGTAATGAGTGTTAGCTATGTGTGAAGTTAGTTAAGATATTTCGGTGCACTTATTAACTCCATTGTATTTTTTTTCTTTTTTTCTTTTAAAAGCTTGATAGGTCCCATTAACTTAAAAAAAAAAACTGTAACAATTTCTTATATGTTCTATTTTTTTTTGGCATAGTACTTATACTATCGACCTATACTATCGACCTCGAGGTCTGAGGTTTGATTCTCTTATATGTACTTATAGTAAAAAAAAAAAGCTTGAAAGTTAAGAAACTTATTTAAAATAGCCAACAAGAGTGTAGTTCATTTGGCATAGTACTTATACTATCGACCTCGAGGTCTGAGGTTTGATTCTCCACCCTACACTTTAATTACAGTACCTTTCAGAAAAAAAAGAAACTTATTTAAAATATTATATTTTACAAACTTGCACAACAATAATTTTTATTTATTATTATTTTTTGTTTTTAGTTCAATATTGGGATGAAGGAATTTCAACCTGAAATATTTTGGTTGAAGATTCACGCTTTATTCAAAACATTCAAAATTTACAAAGTGGATTGGGAGAATTATCGCATATTCATAAGAATTCAGGGAAAGAAAGCGAATTGGAAGCATTTTATCGCACTGATATTTCGATAATTTGAGATATTCGAGAAGAAGAAGCAAGATAAATGTATAAAAGAAAGGATTAAACGGAATAATAAGGATGTTATAAGATTTGAAAGAATGTGAAAAAAATATAAAAAGAAAGAAAAAATGGGAACAATAAGGATCATATAGGAATTAGAAAAACATTGATTCTATAACAACATCCAAATAAATAGGGACGATTTTATAGGCTATAATATAGGAAAGTTAAATTTTAATTACGAGGTCTAATACAAAATATCGTTGAGGACATTTTAAAATTAACAGAAAAATGTCTCACATGCAAAGAAAACGTGTTACTTATGATTTTTTATTTTTGTTAAATTTTCAAATGACACTTTAATTATGCTACCAATTTCAATTTTCTAAATCATTTCACTTTAGTAAAACAATGGTTAAAATAATCTTCTTTCCATTATTTTAACACACCCCCAAACTCAATCCATCAAAGTTGAGCCAAAAATGTCCCTCAATCATTATTTTTGTTTGTTTATTAATATATATATATTTTTATATCTGTGAGTGTCCGGACTAACTTACGCACACCTCGACTAATCTCACAAAATAATTCGTCTGCTCCAATAATATTTAGGTGTCAAAGAAACCCTACGAGATTTGTTTACCAATATCATTAATTGTAATGGGTTAAAAACACACACACATATGGATTTCATTTTCTTTTCCTTTTTCTTTTTAGTTTTAAATTCTCGTAGCATTCATTATTTTTTATATTAAAATATTAACCGGCTATAAATATATATAATATTACACAAGATGACACGTTACTGATTTTATATTTGATTGCGTGGTGATACTTAAATGCTTAATTAAATGACCTTGTCAATACTTTATTTTTTTAGAGGAAAAAAACTTTATAAATGTTCTTTCATTAAAATGAAAGAGAAAATTAAAAAAAGTAAATTGCTTAAGAAATAAAATAAAAACATAATTTTAAAATAGGAAATAAAGCTAATACTTCCAACATGAATGTGACAATCATTAGTTTCGGCGGCTCTTTGCATTGAAATGCAACAAAATGTCTGATTAACAATTTTTTTATTCTTAACTTTGAAATATAATAGATCTACTTTGGGGTAGGTTTTCTTCTTCCACATACTCTAAAAGATTTTTATAATTTTAGGTAACTTAAACTATAAGTTTATTCTCTAATTACATTTTAACCTTGTATTTCATAGATATTTAAATTTTAAAATGTCGTAATAAGTTTTGGATTCACATTTTGTGTCTAATATGTCGTTATTGACCTATTTACATTAAAAAGGTATTGGAGGTGTTGTAATGAGTTTCAATTTCAATCTCATATTTGATTTGTTGGTTTAAGGGTTGGTTTGTAATCCTCAATTCAATATATATACAACCCACATTCATTAAAATTCAATAACTCTACTACAACTCACGTTCATTACATAGAAATATTTGGGTGCAGCATAAACTATACCAATCTCGATGTATCTCTTTCAATAATAAAGGAAAAATGTTTTAGAAAAATATCTTGTAGCTTATGATTGGACATTTTTTTTTTATGTACAAAGATGGATTTTGTATGAGATTCACCCAATTTTTTTCCCGAGTTACAACTTATATTTCTCTCTCCTCCCCTTGTTTATTCTATTCTCTTTCTTCTACCCTATTTTTTAAAAATAAATTGTTTCTTTTAATAATCCATCATCATTTTTTTTTTCATTTTTTTTATATATCTCTCTCATTTATCTTCTCTCTATTTTCATTCTTTTTTTCATCATTTTTATTTTTCATTTTCATTATTCTTAAATTCTCATTATTATTCATCGATTTTGATATAAATAAATAAATAAATTAATAAGATATTCATGTTAATTATTAATTTTCCAAGAAAAACAAATTGTTCTGGGTCTCTTCTTTATTTATATTTTGTGTATGTGGATGAATGGCTAATGTGAAACAGGATCATTTTTCAAAGAAAAAAATTGACATTAAATTAAGTAAATGTGGGTATACAACTCGATTTTCTTTTCTACATGTTTAATTACAAGTAAATATATGTATCATGTTGAGCAATTAATTATTGATGGTTAAAAATTTAATTACAAAGTTTGATGGACGAATAACATATCAATTTAATTTGGACTAACTTGTGAAATTAACCTTATTTAACATAAATTGGTTAGAGTGAGAGGTCACATTGTAGATCTAATTTAAACAATAATTGGAGGATAAACGTTATGATCATTATTTATTTATTTATCTTTTTGGATCTGAAAGTGTATTAAATACTATAAATTAAAGTTTATAATTAAAGTTATAATTAAACAATAATTAAAGTTTCTTTTAATAAACGTTATGATCACATTGTAGAGTAAATTAAAGTTTTTTTTTTTTGAAAGGTATTGTAATTAAAGTGTGAGGTGTACAAGTACTATGTCAGTTGAGCTACATTCTTGTTGGCTAGAGTAAATTAAAGTACAAAACGATAAAAATATTTAAATCAATACAAAACAATTAGAAAATCATTTAAGTCTCATAGGATCATGTGTTAGAAGGCTAGATGAAAATTGAGATTTTAAATAGTAGTGGTGACCTAGGATAACGCTCAATCTAATGAAATCCAAGTTCAAATCATGGCTGTGGAACGATTTTTTTTTAAATTTTTTCCTTCCATATTTTATTTGGGCTTTGGGGTCGGCCTAAACAAGAAAAGCCCAAAGTTTATGAAAATATGCTATAAATGCATAATTAAAAGCTTTCCACACAATTTTACCCACTTGTTTTCCTTTATTTAAAAAAAGATTAAAATGAAGTAAAAATCAAAAGGATAAAATTTACTATGGAAATCATAGGTAGTAAATTGAAATTTAACTTGAAAAAAATAAATGACAAATTTATATTTTAACCTAAAAAAATTTAATCATTATTGGTGACATCGGATAGTTTAGTAAATGTTGTAAGATATTCTAATTAAGTTGGCATAACTTGAACACATCCATGATTTTTTATATTAGAAGGTGTCTCACACTTAAGGGGAGCCTAAGTGATTTATCACTTATATTCACATACTTAGGAGGTGCTTATGTTCTGCTGAAAAGGAGTCTTACATTTAGGAAGAATGTAGGTGATCAACATAAGTTAGGCTCTACGTATATGATTGTAATTGTCATATCTTTATAGATAAGTACAACATTGTAAATGCTTGATTTTTCATATTAATGAAATTATCTTTCTCGGCACACTTGATGGGACGGAATCCCACAGCAAAAGCGAGTGATTTTGTTTTAAAATTACAACACAGAAAAGAAGAAATATACAACATTGAAGAATCACTCTTCAAACTTCTCCAAGTCTTCATAATTCTTTAACGAATTGATCTTTCACAAATAACACTATGAATTACCAAGGATCTTTCCAACTATTCTCTTGTCAAGAAACAATTCGTGGGAACCGGATTCTTGAAAGAACAAAAGTTTCCCTTTCCATGTTTTATTTGGGGTTTGGTTTGGCAACAACAAGAAAAGCCCAAGATTACGAACATATGCTATAAAAATGCACAATTAAAAGCTTTTTACACATTTTTACCCACTTCAAAATCCACTTATTTTCCTTCATTTTTTTTAAAAATAAATTAAAATGAAGTAGAAATCAAAAAGGACAAAATTTACTATCACTACATGAATTTTTATCCGTTTTGATGTTTTCTTCCCGACGCATCAATTTTCTTCAACATAGACTGGTTTCTCCCGATGTAATTTAATTTGTCGACCAAAATGAAGTAAGACCTATATTTGTTTATACATATTTATGCCGACGCAGCTAGACACTTATCTCAACGCACAACGCGACAAAAGTTTAAAAAAATCTAATTTTCCTTTTTCTCCCATTTTTTCGTTCCCCCTTTTTCCTAATTTCCACTTTCTTTTCCCCAATTTTTTTTCTCACTCTACTTTTCCACCATTTTTCTCCCACTCCCCCACTCCCCCCCTCCCCCCCGTTCTTTTCTTCCACCTCCCCCATTCACCTTTTTCCTTTGCAAGCTTGGAGGTTCGGCGATTACTCTTCCAACGCCGAAAGTTGCACACTCCTTCGTCATTGGCACTGAAGAAAATTTTGAGCGGAAGCGAGTCATCCCAGTTCTCATTTTTCACATAATCAAATTCTACATAAACAAAATAAGAAATTATGCATTTACAAAATTAATTCAGCATGCTTTTAGAAACAAAAAAACATAGGGTTTAAACTCTTACCTTTGTAGACTTGTATTCAAGAATTCCTCGATCAGTAATGGGCACTACTACCACGACGGAGACCTCGTTGTCCTCAGGCAGAGAGAGTGGTGGGACTTTGACTATTTTGGAAGGGGAGGGTTAGGATTGTGAAAGGAGAGAAGGGAAGAAATTTTCTTTAGAGCTCTGTTTTTCTTTGTATTCCCTTTTCTTGTAGGATGATCGTGTTGATCCAGGAGACCGTCTCCCAAAATAATAACCAATCAAAACAAAAATCACCGACTTACGTGGATGGAGAGAAAAGAGGGGAGGGAGTTGTAACTCCCTCTCTTAATTAATTAAATTAATTTTAATAAATAAAATTAATTTATTTAAAAAACATTTAATATATATATTTAAATATGATAACTAATTTATCATATGGTATATAAATTAAAATATATGTTATATCAAATATAACATATAACCTACAGTTTTAACATTGTATCATATACAATATAACCTATAGTTTCTTTTCTTTCATATATGCCATTTAATATAAATCACATTTATATTAAATTTAACAAATATGAATCCAATTCATATAATTAATATTTGAGTCATATTCAAATATTTATTTCCTCTCACAAATGTATCAAATACATATTAATTATATCACATATAATTAAAATAACGTAACTATATCATATATGATTAAATCCCTCATTTAATTTAAACAATTCAAATTAATACAAAAATTGATTCTCATTTAATCGTATTGAGCTACCAAGGAGACATCATGGACCTGTAGTTTGAAGCTCCACAATACATGAATAATTAATCAAACTCTTTAATTAAATTATTCACCATCCGTTAACTGTCGGGTACTCTACTAAAGATTGACAGATAGCTCTCTTCGCACTACAAATATATTTCTGTATCCATTGGATACAACTAATCACTAGTACGATGACCTTTCACAAATTGCTCGTAAGTACAGCTAGGCCAAAACTACCATATTACGCTGTAGTTACATCTAACTCATTAAGTACCACTGATTCCTCTAATGAATAATAAATCATAGTACAACTATGACTAAACCTCTCTCGGGCCAGGAGAAGGTGTGACACCACATTGTTTAAGTCTCGGAACCATCCTTTAAAGGAGCAATTTATCTACTTACCCAGACCTCGGGAAAGGAGTGAATTGCATTTTATGTAGCTGTGTTCCCAACTCCCTAATCAGACGAATCCCCAAAATGATAGGCTTATTGAGTCGACGATTTGGCCACTCTCACCCACACAAATCAAAGGAAGGCAGGAGTTCACAATTCACTCAGGATTCAGATCATGTTACCTATGGTGATCCTAGTGAAACGTAAGTCTCTATTATGAGACGTTGTATAATGAGACTAGATATTTCGTGGTCTAGTCTTATACAAGCTCCTTTGTATAGAATATCCCCGCTCACATGTCGATATATGAATAATCAAGATCAAATCATTTGTAGCACTTTACAATAATTGTAACACCTACAAAGTGGGCCATACTTATAGTGTCACTAGGATAAAGTATCCAACTTTATCCATCTACTATAGACCTTTTAGGTTATCACTTAAACATGATCCACTTGTATGTCTCTACATACATGTTTAAGCTACAGGATAACCTTAGATTTTAGTTTATTGATTTGTGGTTAATGCAACAAAAAAAAAAGTAAAATATAATATATTTTATTAAATAAATGATGAGTTTGTACAAAATATTTACAAACTATAGGACTCTACGAGATTTAGGGCATCAACCCCAACAGGCGCCGCACGCTCCTCCAACTCCGACAGTTGCATGTTGTAAGTTTCTTTTGTGTTAACACAATGTTTTTTCTTTTGTTGATTAACATTGATTCTTCTTGAAAAAACATGTTAAATGGTGGGTATTAGAGTGTCATTGACTAAAATAAAGATCTAATTGAAACTTTTAAGTGGTACATCAGCTCATTTCTAACAAAATTTTCCCCTCTTTTTCAAGTGTTATTTTCAAATGATTAAAATGAATGCATGCATTAGAAAAGAAATGAAAAAAAGAACACACTTTTTACATTACATTAGTGAGTTTTAACTAAAGGTAGTAACTTGTAGTTGAATATACTTGTAGTTGAATGCATTAGAAAAGAAATGAAAAAAAGAAATTACAGTTGACATTTCACAACTCGCTCGTAAGTACAGCCGGACCAATTTAACATTTTGCCTCTATAGTTACATCTAACTCCTTACATACCACTGATTCCTTTAATTAACAATACATCATAGTCCAACTATGAGTAAATTCTTCTTGGGCCAAGAGAAGGTGTGGCGCCATATTGTTCAAGTCCCAAAATCAGCTCTTAAGGGAGCAATTTATCTACTTAGCCCTAAATTGGGGAAGGAGTGAATTTCGTCTTGTGTAGCTGAGTTCCCAGCTCCCCAATCAGACGAATCCCCAAAGTGGTAGGTTTGAGTCAGCGATCTGGCCATTTAAACTCATACAAATCAAAGGACTGCCCTAATAGGCAGAAGTTCCCAACTTACTCAGGATTAAGGTCATGTTACCTACGGTCATCCTAGTGAAATGAAAGTTTTTGTCATGAACAACGTTATAAATGAGACTAAACATTTCGTGGTCCGGTCTTATACAAACTCTTTTGTATAGAACATCCTGGCTCGTATGTCTAATACATGAATGGTCAGGATAAAATCATCTATAATACATTACAACACTTGTAACATTTACAAAGCAGGCCACACTCACAGTGTCAACAGGATAAGGTTTTCTTCCTTTATCCATTTACTACAGATCATTTAGGTTATCACTTAAAACACGATCCACCTGTATGTTATCACATACATGCTTAAGTTACAACAATAACCAAGGATCTCAGTGAAGGAAATCGATCACGAGGATTTCCATGAGCAGCAGAAAGATCATTCCAAATTACAATCATATATGAACTTTACAAATTACAGTCATAAAATGAAACATACGGTTATGCATTCATTACAAAAATTACAGCATAAAAATAAACATAATCAAGGAGAAATCTACACACATTTATAGACTCATCGCCGAGCTCATTGATCACGAACGCTCGAACACAGCAACACCTGAACGCTTTCCAACACGATCGCTACACAGCACGAACACTGCAAACTCGAACTCAGCGATTGCCTCAGTCACGAACACCCCAACAACATGAATGGCCTCCATAGAACCTCGATGGTGTCGAGTTGAGTTTGACACCACAAAGAAGGCTACCTTGGTATTCTAGGTGTGAAAGTCTAGAGGGGTGACTCCGTGTGGACTTGGATTGAGGTAAAAGATGGAGGAAACAATAATCGTGTAAACGATTGAGCAAGTGGGAGAAAGTTGAACCTATCGTATAGGTCGATGCCCAATCGTTTAGCAAAAGCTAAGCGATCGTTTAGCTCATTGCTTAATTGCGTGTCTGTCGCCTACATACGCTACACGATCGTTTAGCTCACTCCAAGTTGTCGCTTAGTAAATCCTATTTACTTGACTACTTCTGTTCCGTGAGATCCCGAGAGAAAAAATCTCAAAAACAATTTTCAACATTTATAAAAACTTTCTAAAATTAGGAAAAAAATCTTTCTTTTATCTCATGGTTACCAATAATCTTCCACTCAATTGGTTATTAGAGAAAAATATTTAATTATCCAATAATTAATATTATTATAAATATAAATGATAACCAACTTATCATACTATATTTATAACCTATAGTTTTAATATTTCATCTCATAAAACATATAAGCCATAGTTCTTTTTTTATTCCATGGCACTTAATATAAATTTCATTTACATTAATCCTTCATTAGATGTATCTCATACATCATACCGATCATATCATATATAATCAAATTACCTCTTGTCAATTTGAACATTTCAAATCAACATCAAGAACTGATCCTCAACTGAATCCATTGAGTTACCAAGGGGACCTTATAGACCTGTAGCTCGAAGCTCCAACGGTACGTGAATAATTGACTAAACTCTTTAGTCACGGGATCCACCATCTGTTAACTGCCAGGCACTCCACTAAAGACCGACAATTGAACTCTCCTTACCACATATATATTATGTGTCCATCTTAACCAATCAGTAGTGCGACAACCCTTCACAGATCACTTGTAAGAACAGCTAAGCCAATAACTGTTATGCCCCTGTAGTTACATCTCCACTGATTTCTTTAATGAAAATAAGTCATAGTCCTACTATGACTGAGTTTTCTCTTCCAAAGAGAAGTTGTGGCCACTATGTTCAAGCCCCGGAATCAACCCTTAAGGGAGCAATCTCTCTACTTATCCTAGCTTTGGGAAAGGAGTGGATTCCATCTTGTGGATTGAGTTCCCAGCTCCCAGATCAGACAAGTCCCCAAAAAGGTAGGCATGTTGAGTTGGAAATCTGGTCACTCTCACCCATACTAATCAAAGGACTGCCCTCAAAGGCAAGTGTTCCCAAAACACTGAGGATCAAATTATATTTATATTAAATTATATGTTATATCAAATATAACATATAACCTTTAGTTTTAATATTGTATCATATACAATATAAACTATAGTTTCCTTTCTCTGTTATATGATATTTGATATAAATCATATTTATATTAAATTTAATAACTATAGATCCAATTCATAGAAAATATATTTGAATCTCATTTAAAAATTTATTTCCCCCCATTAAGCTAGTATCAAATATATTATGATAATTATATCACATATAATTCAAGTAATTTAATTATATCATATATAATTAAATTTCCAACGGTACATGAATAGTTAATTAAACTCTTTAATTACATTATTCACTATCCTTGATTGTCGGACACCCCACTAAAGACCGACAACTGCACTCTTCGCACTACAAATATATTTCTATGTCCATTAGTTATAACCAATCAACAGTGTGATGACCCTTCACAAATTGCTCGTAAGTACACTAGACCAAAATACTGTTTTGCCACTGTAGTCACATCTAACTCCTTAAGTACCACTGATTCCTTTAATGGATAATAGGTCATAATCTCACTATGACCAAGTCCCTCTCGGGCCAGGAGAGGGTGTGACCACTATGTTCAGGACTCGAAACTAGCCCTTAAGGGAGCAGTTTATTTGCTTGCCCTTGCATCGAAGAAGGAGTGAATTCCGTCTTGTGTAGTTGTGTTCCCAGCTCACCAGTTAGATGAATCCCCAAAATGGTAAGCTTGTTAAGTTGGCAATCTGGCCATTTTCACCCATAAAAATCAAAGGACCGCCTTCATGAGCAAGAGTTCACAACTCATTCAGGATTTAGGTCATGTCACCTATGGTCATCCTAGTGAAATGTAAGTCTATATTATTAACGACGTTATATAAAGAGACTAATCATTTCATGGTCCGGTCTTATACAAACTCTTTGTATAGGATACCCCTACTCACATGTCTCCACATGAATGATTAGGATCGGATCATTTGTAGCACTTTACAACACTTGTAACACCTACAAAACGGGCTGTATCCGTAGTGTCACCAGGATAAGATACCTAACCTTATCCATCGACTACAGACCATTTAGGTTATTATTTAAACAAGATCCACTTGTATATCTTTTCATACTTGTTTAAATTACATGAAATAACCCCAAATCTTAGTTTATTGGATTGAGTATATTTTATTAACAACAATATGTTTATACAGAGTTTACAAACTACAAGATTACAAGAAGATTTAGGACACCAATTCCACCAATCTCTCACTTGTCCTAAAGCTTAGGCAGACTAATGTACAATACAAATAAGGTAAAAAAATACAATAAACTATACCCTAGTAACATCTCATACTTGCCCTAACATAATGTGTCACATATCCCGTAGACCCAGACTTTCTAGATGACCCTTGAACACTTTAGCAGTGAGAGCCTTTGTAAACGGATCATCGACGTTGTGCTCCCAAGAAATCTCCTTGACAATCACATCATCTCGATGCATAATCTCCCGAATCAAATGATAATTTCGTTCTATGTGCTTGCCTCTTCAGTGACTTCTAGGTTCTTTAGAGTTTGCTACAACACCACTGTTATCACAATAAAGTGTGATAGGCAAAGATATATTTGGAACAACTTCCAAATCAGTAAGAAACTTCTTAAGCCAAACAACTTCTTTAGTAGCTTCACAAGCAGCTACGTATTCGGCTTCCATAGTGGAGCCTACGATTTATCCTTGCTTAATGCTTCACCATACTATAGCTCCTCCATTCAGAGTAAACACTAACCTTGATGTGGATTTTCGAGAATCCCGATCAGTCTGAAAGTTAGAGTCTATGTATCCTATAAGGATCAAATCCTTATCTCCCTACATGAGCATATAGTCCCTTGTTCTCCAAAAATACTTGAGGATCGTTTTGACTGACGTTCAATGATCTAATTCTGGATTGGACTGATATCGATTGACAATATCTCTACTGCATAGCAAATGTTAGGACTAGTACATAACATTGCATACATAAGATTACCAATAGTCGATGCATAAGGAATCCGTCTCATTTTCTCAACCTCTTGAGGAGTCTTAAGACATTGTTCCTTGGACAATACAATTATATGCCTCAAAGGTAATAGACCCTTCTTGGAATTGTGCATTGAATATCTGACAAGCATCTTGTCAATATACGAGACCTGGGACAAGGCCAACTTTTTGTTCTTACGATCCTTTATAATTTGGATTCCTAGAATAAACTGACCTCTCCCAAATCCTTCATTTGGAATTGGGCGGCTAGCCATTTCTTTACATCAATCAGTAAACTGATGTCATTCCCAATGAGTAGGATATCATCCACATACAACATGAGGAAAGCTATTGAGCTATTGATGATTTTCTTGGAAACACAAGGCTCATCAACATTTTGATCAAAGTCATAAGATTTGATCGCAATATCAAATCTTATATTTCAATATCTAGATGCTTGTTTCAGTTTATAAATGGACCGACTAAGTTTGCAAACCTTTTGCTCTTGATCTTGTTCAATGAATCCTTTTGGTTGAATCGTGTAGATAGTCTCTTCAAGATTACCATTGAAAAAGGCAGTCTTGACGTCAATTTTTCATCTCATAGTCATAATATGTGGCTATGGACAAGAGAATCCTGATAGACTTTAACATGACAACAGGTGAGAAAGTTTCTTTATAGTCCACTCTCTTAACCTGGGTATAACCATTTGCCATAAATTTAGCTTTAAGGGTCTGTACCTTTCCATCTACACCTTTTCCTCTTGTAGATCCATTTACAACCTATAGGTTTTACCTCATCATGTCGATCTACAAGCTCTCAGAAAGAATTGAAGTACATGGACTCCATTTCTTGATTCATGGCTTTAATCCATTCATCCTTATCAACATCTTCCATTGCTTACTTATAAGACAATGGATCCTCAACACCATCATCAGGTATAATGTTTTGGGCTTTTTTTAAACCCATGTAGCGTACAGGTGGGTTCATAACCCTCCTACTACGTCCAGGCAATCTCAACTCTTGAGATGGATGACTAGATGAATTGACATCAACAACCCTTTTTGATCTAATAGCCTATTCAACAACTCTTGTTGAAGTCTTAGCAGTCTCATTAGAAATCTCACTTAAAACAAGTTTACTTCGTGTTTTATGATCCTTCATGTGGTCTTCTTCTAAGAAGGTAGCGTTTGTCGACACAAACACTTTATTCTCATTGGATCATAGAAGTATCCACCACTCGTTTCCTTGAGGTAACCTACAAATAGACATACTTTTGAACGAGGTTCCAACTTTTTGGGGTTTGCCATAAGCATATGAGCTAGACATCCCCAAATCCTTAGGTGACATAAACTACCTTTACAACCTCTCCATAACTCAAAAGGTGTTTCAAAAACACTCTTTGAGTGAACGTTTGAGCAAACGTTGTTCAAAATATAAAATGCAGTCTCTACTACATATCCCTAAAATGAGTCAGGAAGATGAGTATAACTCGTCATAGATCGAATCATGTCTAACATGGTTCTATTTCTCCTTTCCGATACACCATTCTGCTGAGGTGTACTTGGGGCTGAGAGTTGAGACGTGATTTCATGATCTAGCATATAGTTTTGGAATCTTAAGTCTATCTACTCTCCACCACGTTAGATCGTAGTGTTTTTATCTTTTCACCTAACAAGTTTTCAACCTCAATCTTATATTCCTTAAACTTTTCAAGAGCTTCAGACTTATGTTGCATTAGGTATAGATACCCAAATCTAGAATAATCATCTATGAAATAGATGAAATATTCATACCCACCTCGTACTCTTGCTTTCATCGGACCACAGTGGTCAGGATGTATAAGCTCCAAGGTTTTTTTGGCTCTATAACCCTTTCTAGTAAAAGGTTGTTTGGTCATTTTGCTTTCAAGGCATGACTCACATACTGGTAAAGTGTTTTTTCTAAACCACTTAGAAGTCCACTTTTCACCGACTTCTCACTTCTATTGAGATTGATGTGACCTAACCTTAGATGCCAAATATGAGCATTTTCTTTAGAAGAAATTCTCGGTCTTTTTACATTTGTTGTTGTTTTGAAATTTCTGTATTGAGCACAACTTTTAAGGCTAACGGCCTTAGTACATATAAGTTATTTTCCATTAAACAAAAATCTAACTTCATTCCATTCTTACAAATAAACACTTTATTTTCAGAGAATGATATGGAATAATTTTGTTCAATCAGACAGGAAATAAACATTAGGTTTCTCTTGATATGAGGAACTACATTACTTTATGTAATAACATATATCGTTTCTTGACAAAAAATAACTTAAGCTTGCCTACAGTAATAGCTGAAACAACCTCACAGTACCGACCCTAAGAGTCATCTCTCCAACTTCCAACTGTTTCCAGGAACTAAATTCTTGATGGAAAGAACACAGTGGTTAGTAGCTCCTGAATCATCTATCCAAGTAAAATCCTCATTCTCTACTAAGCTCGTCTCTAAGAAAAATAAATCATATTTATTTTCTTTGGAGTTCTTCCTTTTCTAGAGAGTAGTGGGATCAGTACCAGAACCCATATTATAAACTCCAAGTTTCATCTCAGAGGACAATCCTCGTTGATGAACTTCATTAAAGTTGGCAACAATTGCTTTCTCTGTTAGTTCCTTGACATTCAATATGGACTGGTGATTATCTTGGGAATTGACGCTACTGGTTTCATTGTCATCAATTCCGTTTTGTTTGAATAGTGAGAACTTTTCAAACAATTCTCGCATTGATTCCATGAGTCATGTGCAATGACCATGTTCTCAAACCTTTTAGCCAATTCATCAGGTATGCTTGCCAAAATGTGAACTCGGCCCCTCAAATTAGCCTTCATCCACACCTCATATGCATTCGAACATTCTGTGATGCATCAGAGGTTGAGACTCGAGGAAAATCCCCATTCATGAAAATTTCGAGGTCGTTTACCACAAAAAAACGTTTTAATAGATTTTTTCCATGTCATATAACTAAAATCGATCAAACTAGAAAAGGCTACTAACAAAAAATCACATATTTGCTGAAAAAACAAGCATATTGATTTACATTAGATTTTAGCATAACCTTTAAAAAATCCAATCAGTTTTAGCAAAAACTAAATGAACCCCATTTAACATCTAATTTTGCAATGATGTTTAAGTGATTTAGGACAAAAGCCAACGAAGGGTAGTCAGTTTCTCCCTTCACTGAATTGAGGCACTCTCAACTAATCATTACATCAAAATAACTCTTATGCCTATAATGATTAGTCATCATTTATTTGGTCAAGAAATAATTAACTTGCTTAATAATTTTCCGTAAGTGTGATCCTTCATTTTAGATCTTAGAGTTCCACCCCAATGAGTCAGCCGAAGGGAAAACCCGATTGGGGCAAAACTAAAGCAACCCTATCCATTTCTAGAGTTTGCCTTGATATTGACCAACTGCATAAACCATTTGATGGGGGATGCTCTCAGGGCACCTCGAGGTTGTGCAAGAAGGTCTCACAGTGCAAACTAATGAAAGAGACCGTAGGACATGTTGACACACATCCCTCTCCTACTTACAATAAATACTCTCTCTATTCACCTTGAAATTGATCCATGAAAACACCATATGAAGGGGGACGTTCCCAAGGCACCTCAAGGCCAAGCATGAGTCTCACAGTGGGAGTATTAAAAGAGAAACGTGAGTGGAAAAATGATGTATCATATACATCTATTCTTTCCACTGAGTATTTTAACAACCTAGGGTTTAATTTACTTAGGACAAATACGACTAATTATTTTTACTAAGTGATTATTTAAGTTTTCCCAAAAGTAACACTTACTTTGAAAAGTTAAATAATTTTGATTAACATTCATTAAACACTTTAACAAATATCAATCAACAATTGTATGCTTGTACCAAATCTATCTAATTCACCTTTCCAGGTAGGTTCCAAGTAGGAGTGTTTCGTTTATGTCAACTTAAATACCACAGTCTAACCAGAACCCGCCTTAGACAAAAAGTCCCTTATAGATATATTTGCAACGAATTTAATCTTTTATTGAAATCAATTTAATCCTGTTAAACCGATTTAAAAGATTAATCTAATTACTAATCTCATTAGAAATTTGTGAACTTAGGTCTATTTCAATCATATTTTAAAACTATTTTAAAAAATGATTTTGCCTAAGTTTGCATGAAATTCTTGGTTATTGGTTTTAATTTCAAATTTCATTTATTTATAACTCTTATAAAGTAAATGAAACAAATTAAAACCTACCATTGTATGATAGACATACATTAGTTAATTATAATATTTAGTTTAAGCTAAGGTAATGTCATGCTTCATGCAATATTCATCCATTACTAATATATAACATTTATATAACTAAGTAACGAACCATGTTATAGCATACATTCCATACAACTAATTAACCTTATATTATAACACTTATAATATAAATGATGTATGTATATGCTATAATGCATGCATACATATACTATAGCTCTTATATAATATGATGTATGAATATGCTTTTTGTAATTTAAATCATGCATATTCATATATTATAACATTTATAATATAAAATGATGCATGAAAATAAATGCAATACCTATGTTGGGTTTTAAAACTATATGGTATACATTATGACATATAATATAAAACATACATCACATGTATATTTATACTAAAAATTGATGGACCGGGATAGAACCTTTCTAAAAAACAAAAAAAAAGGCTAACTATTACAAAATTTGAGTCAACCAGTTCGGAACCGGTGAATCGGGTCTTGAATCGCTCGAACCGAACCGCTCCTCAAAGAACACCTTACAGCTGATCGTGTAGTAAACGCACCATGCGTCGAGTATGCAACACTATGCGATCGCATAGCTAATGACTATGTGATGAGCATGATAGTCTATGCAATCGTGTAGCACGCAAGCGTGCGTCAAGTATCTAGTACCGCGTGATCGTTCAACAAGCGAGCGCCTATGCGATCTTGTAGCAAATGCCACAGGATCATGTAGCAAACTCTACACGATTGCGTAGCATTAACTATGCGATTGTTTGGAAAATGCTATACGATTGTGTAGCAAATTCTACACGATCACATAACAAAAGCTACCCAATCGTTTAGCTCTAGCTACATGATCTAGAATCTCTGTTTTGTCTTCTCCATCAAAATTACGAACTGCAACCGTTCTTTGAAGCCTCTGGAACATCATAAGAGACTCAAAACTAATAAAATTTACAGACTCGATTGCAATAATATTGCCCAAAAACGCAGGGGCCCTTTACAAACTATCTTTGTAAATTTAAAGAAAGCTTTAAACTGAGATTTCTATCCCGAAACATCCATCAACAAAGCCATCCACAAACATTTATCACATAAACGGAATGCATATTATAAAACCCACCAGTACTGTAAACGATTCACTACAAGAATGGAATTTGGAATCAGAAACCAACAACCTAGCTCTGATACCAATTTAAGGAATTCGTATGAGGAGAACCTTGAGCGGAAGAGGATAGACCAAATTCCATTAATTATTGAATACAAAATTTACCGTAAACATAAAAATAGATATGTATTTAAAATTAAATTACAACATACTTTTACACGAAAATAGGTTTCAAGATACCTCACTTTTGAATCTTTACACAAGACAAAGACACCGAACTTTTCCATAAAAACTTTATCTCAATCATTCAACAACAACATTAAAAAAAACGTAGAGGAAGAAGAAAAAACTAATTTTCTTTTATTTCTCTTGCCATAAAGATAACCACCTCCACTAAAGTGGGTAGAGAGAAAAGAAGAGAAAGAGAGTTGTAACTCCCTTTCTTATTATTCAAATAATAATATAATATAAATAAATATGATAACTAACTTATCAAATTATATTTATATTAAATTATATATTATATCAAATATAACCTATAATCTTTAGTTTTAATATTGTATCACATACAATATAAACAATAATTTTTTTCTCTAATATATGGCATTTAATATAAATAATATTTATATTAAATTTAATAACTATGAATCCAATTCATAGAAAATATATTTGAATCTCATTCAAATATTTATTTCCTCCCATTAAGCTAGTATCAAATACATTATGACAATTATCACATATAATTAAAATAATTTAATTATATCATATATAATTAAATTCCTCTATTAATTTGAACAATTCAAATTAATCCAAAAACTGATTCTCAACTAAATTCTTTTGAGCTATCAAGGGGACTTCATGGACTTGTAGCTTAAAGCTCCAACGGTACATGAATTTTTAATTAAATTTTTAGTTACATTATTCAACATTTGTTTATTGTCGAACACTCTACTAAAGACCGACAACTGCACTCTTCACACTACAGAGATGAAGTGGCTGTCATTGTTGTAGAGGAGCCAACTATGAAAATGAGTGGAAAAGGAGGAAGGAAAAGAAGCATCGAGGCAAGTGCCTCTGCCTCATTTTCTGAGTCGTTGGCAAAAGAATTTCAGAAGAAGACCAAAAGGGTAAGGGAAGGCCTTACGGTATAAGGAAGGAGGCAGAAGGCTTAATAGCAAAACAAAGCTCCATCGCAAAATTTGCAACAAGGAGCTCAAGTGCATCGAAGTTTCATTGCATCCAGAGAAATCATTGGATAACACAGATCGAGCTGCGATGGAACTTGAGAAAGAGCTGCACGAGGAAGGTGAAGAAGAAGAAAGAGTCAGGAAGGAAAGGGCTCATCGCGTCGAAAAGAAAGGAAAGAAAGCGATAAAGAATGTGGATGCGAGAAAAAGGAAGGAAGTTAAAAAACCAAAGGAAGAGAAAAAAAAAAGGAGTAGTAGGTGGTGCTTCTAAAAAAGAAAAAACACAAAAACAAGCGATGACGAGGAAGGAGGAGAAGGGCAAGGCACTCATAGTAAAGAAGGAAAGAATTCCCAAGAAGCGACCATCAATCCTGATCGAGATGGGTTTCTTCTCGGAGAGGTCCCCTCTACCGCCCTTCATCAGTAAAAATTGCATTGGGCTGGAGAGATTTTTGCGTAAAGGCTAAAATGATCAAACCCTTTGTAGCGACCATATTTTACGAGAGAAAGCCTCACATTGGGCAATATAGAGTTGACATTGGGCGCCATAAACTTGTAAGGATACGAACAGAAATGTTATGATGTATATGTTTTGTATCGCTTATGCATACTACTGATGGATGAATGAATCATACAAGCTCATGTTGCCTAAAACTTGTTGACTAAAATTTAATATTCTTTTCTTTATCTAACTCTAATGCATGGCTTATGAATGAAAGTGTGATGCTTTATGCGCTCAAGTGCTTTGCGATACTACGTTCTAAGTGTATGCGTTGATAGTGATATATTTCGTAGTATGCGATGATGTAGTGTGTCTCACAAGTTTCCTTGCACTGGAACCAAGTATAATTCCAATGCAAGTTTCTAAGAATGACCTGAGGTCGAACACGGGGATTGTTGTCATTAGATGCGATACTAATGTGGTATATGCGACCGGTTATCATAAAGAATAAAGAATTTGGTTTTGACTGAAATATAAATTGCATTGAAAGTAAAATACGTTGATAAAATAAATTTCTAAACTGCTATGATACAGGGGTGAGGACTGGCTGTGAAGTTGTACAAAAGAATCTAATGAATACGATGATAAGTCTTATGAATGAAGCGGAAAGAGAATGAGTAGAGAGAAAGAACATCGCAAGTTCGTCAATCACGTTAAGGACGAAACTAAGGTTCCGCTTTCCCTTGGCGTACACCTTTCAATGATCGGCCGCGCTTCCATACGTCTATGGTGAAACAGAGATGAATGTGATGAACGCAAGATGTTTTCCATCTCTAGAAATACTTCTCGCTTTAGTTAACGCATTCTTCCAACCCTCTCTCGATAGGCAGAATAACATCTTCACTTCTGCTCTCACAAGTGAAGATGCGTTCGAGCATGCTTTAGCTAAACTTAGTTGATTACCTTAACACAGATTAACTCACTCACTTAATTCTTCCTTTTTACCCAGGGGATTAAGAATACATGATGGAGAAAATGGATGATAAATGTATGGAAGGGGACAGAGAGATGATAATGATGACGATAATGAGATTTGATTCGAAAGATAAGCGTTTGATACATGATTTGTGAATGAAAGATTTAATAATATGAACACAGGAGATGAATTAAAGGAAATAGAAACAAATACAGAAAGAGTGTCAATGTCTTGACACAGATCCTGATCGGAGACGTTGTGCTTGCCGGCGTATGGATGAACTGGAGAGGAAAGCTTCCCTCTTAGGCTTGCGGCTTGCTTTCTCGGTAGGAGGTGACCTTTTGTACAGAGCTTTAGCTTCGAGAATCGGAAGAATTCCTTACTCGAAGACTCACTTTTCAGCTTTGACTCATCATTCTCCCGGATTTTCTCTGTAAAGTCTCTTTAGACCAGCCTCTTCTGCAATGAATTCAAGGAAGCTATTTATAGACAAGACCTTGGCTCTTCGTATTAGTGGTCCGATTGTGTAATTCTGATAATTCCTGCCATGGCGTAATGGAAAATTCCTTTCCGCTCCATGATCAATTTGTCAGAATCGTACAACAAAAAGCTGTACACTTGTCAGAATCATCCGCGAATGCGTTGCTCTTCACATCTTCAATCGATCGTCGCATGCGGTGTTGTTTTTTTTTTATTACTGCATGCGGTTGAAATGCGGTGATCTCTAGAGTCCATGATTGATGGTCGCATGCGCCATCATTGCGTTGATCATTTCTTCATTCTTGATCAATTGGCGCATGCGATGTAGATGTGTTATACATTTTGTCTTCGAGCCATTAACGCATACGGTGACCTATTTCCTGCAAAACAGAGACTAGAATATTCTATTTCGCCATCACAATGGGGTTAGTGGATGCGTTCACGAAATCTTATAACTTGCATATTTCTCAGCCAATTCTTATACTATCGACGCAACTTTCCTCTCTTTTTGTCGCAATATCTAAATAAAACAATATAAATAACTTGTATTTCTACAAGTTATCAGGGAGCCAACCATTGGATTTAGCGTCAAGAAAATTAGTCACTTATACAACTTGGAAGACATCTCTAACACCGAAGGAAATAGAATATTGAAAGGCCAATGTTTGAAGAGCAAAGAGAAGCATTGAAGGTGGTAGCACTTCCTGGGATGAAATGGACAGTCTCGCCAAAAGGGGTCAAGACGTTGTTACCACACACCCTAATGCCTGAAGCTAGTGTGTGGTTATACTTTATCAAGAGAAAGTTACTCCCCACAACGCATGATCATTCAGTCTCAAGAGAATGAGTAATGGCCATCTTCTGCATCATGCGATTAATCCTCATCAATGTTGGTCACTTGATCGGGGACCAAATTTGGTCATTTTTCTCTAGGCCAAGGAGGCAACTATTCTTCCCTTCTCTCATCATGAAGCTATGTGTGGCCCAAGGATGGTTTGAAGAGGAAGAAGTTGTGGCGGTGAAAAGCACATTGACAAGTAACTCTCTCTGTCGTTTAATGAAGCTATCAACAGAAGAAGTTCAACCTAAGCCGCAAGCGAAGCGGCAACCTTAGACCCAGACTGCCCCAGAAGCCTCTCAACGCTAGAGAAGAAGGTGATTATTGCCCCAGAGGTTAACGAAAAAGCGCTCTCCTTGCCCCAATCAGAAAAATCTCCACCATCCCTACCGGACCCTAATTCCCTCTAGGTAAGCGTTGACCTCAATATTCGCCCCCCCATTGCTTGAAAACCCAACATCACCTGCTTCCGAAGATGACCTAAGTGATGAAATCATGCTCTAACATTAACGCCTAGACTAGAATTAATATTGAATTTTAGAATTATTTTTCTTTTGAAATTATTTTTAGGATTTAGTAAGCGTCCAGGCTTATCGACAAACTTTTTTTACAAAATCTTTCTAATACCATCACATATTTCTTTTCTTCAGCAATGAAAACCTTGCTGCTCTCTAAATTAGTTAATCTCCTTAAGTTCTTTCATCTTTTATCTTAAAAAAGAAAAAAAGAGCGTTGAGATCGAAACTTACTCGTAGTTGGATGTTTGCATGACACCTGTGGGGGTAAGCTAAAACGAAGGCAAGAATCGTGATCAACGCAAAGCATAAATGATCGCAACTTCACTGCCATGGCAAAAAAAAAAAAAAGGCATGAGTTAGTCTAAAAAGAGTGATTGGCTCGTAGTTTGATGTTTGCATGACATCTGTGAGGGCAAGCCAAAACGAAGATCAAACACTTGGTTGAGCGCTAGATCACTGCAAAAGAAAAAAAAAACGAGAGATTTTTTTAAAATTTTTTTTTTTTCAAAACCTCCATTCTAAAATATGAAATTGTTTTAGAAATGAGTAGAGGATTTTTGAAGATTAAGCCTGCAGTTTCTCAAGGTTAGAAATAAATATAGAAGAAAAAGGAATAAAACTTTAGAAGGTTTTGGTCTAGCAAATTGGGTTAGGCACTTTGAGAGGTCTAGGCAACCAATGAAGGTGATCAAAGTACGAAGAAATCATAAGTATATGCTTGAGGACAAACATTGTTTTAAATTTAGGGTGTGATAACTTGTAAGAAATACAAGTTATTATATTTCCTCCATGTGAAAAATAAGAGAAAGGCATAAAGTTGTGACATTTTTTACCAAAGAATTTATACAAAATATGGAATATGAAATCATACACTCTCAATATCTAACATGTCTAAATTTCGGACTGATGTTGCTATCATTGTGTAGAATATCCTTTAGCACAACCAGATGAACACAAGATTGCATAAGCCATGTACCCACTGATGCGATCGAGCAAGAACTGCCAGAAAAGCAGATGATCGCATTGCTATAAGCGATGAGGCTTGACATGACATGGGCACTGGGAGTCAAATCACAGACTGTGGTGGTAGTCGGCAAGATAACTTTACGAAGATTCCATGAACCCCTTGAAGGAAATTGGACATGAGGATTTCCATGAGCAGCGAAAGGATCGTTCCAAATTTCAATTATATTTGAACAATAACAATTACAGTCAAGAAACGGAAACATACGGTTATGCATAAATCAAAATTACAGCATGCTTTTCTAAAGATCAAGGGAAATAATTCACATATCTTTGAAGACTCATCTTCAACACCCTCGATCATGAACGCTCGAACAACCAGTAACACTGCAACACTCGAACGCTCGTACACCACGAACTCTACACTGCACGATCACAATGACCTTGAACACCATGAACACCACGAATGACCTCCACAGAACCAACTTACCATACTATATTTAGAACCTATAGTTTTAATATTTCATCTCACGAAACATATAAACCATAACTCCTTTTCTATTCCATAGTTCTTCTCATTTACATTAACCCTCAACTAGATGTATCTCATATATTATACCGATCATATCATATATAATCGAATTACCTCTTGTCAATTTGAACATTTCAAATCAACACCAAGAACTAATCCTCAACTTGAATCCATTGAGCTACCAAGGGGACCTTATGGACCTGTAGCTCGAAGCTCCAACGGTACTTGAATAACTGATTAAACTCTTTAGTCATGGGATCCATCATCTGTTAACTGCTAGGCACGCCACTAAAGACTGACAATTGAACTCTCTTTACTCCAGATATATTATGTGTCTATCTTAACCAATAAATAGTGCAATAATCCTTCACAGATCCCTTGTAAGTACAGCTCGGCCAATAATTGTTATGACCTTGTAGTTACATCTAACTCCTTAAGTACCACTGATTCATCTAATGAACATAAGTCATAGTCCTACTATGACTGAGTCCTCTCTTCTAAAGAGAAGCTATGGTCACAATGTTCAAGCCCCAGAATCAGCCCTTAAGGGAGCAATCTATCTACTTACCCCTGCTTCAGGTAAGGAGTGAGTTCCATCTTATGTAACTGAGTTCCCAACTCCTAAATTAGACAAGTCCCCAAAAAAGTAGGCATGTTGAGTTGGCAATCTGGCCACTCTCCCCTATACTAATCAAAGGACCGCCTTGAAAGGCAAGAGTTCCCACAACACTCAGAATTAAGGTCATGTCACCTATGGTCATTTAGGTGAGATATAAATGAAGGATCTCTTATCTAAGAGTTCCATGAGCACATTCGGATCGCTCCGATCTCATAGTGACCGAAATACAACATTATACATTCATACGAATAGTTATATAAACAAATACTAATTATCGGCATGCTATGAAAAAGATAATTACAAGGGAAAGAGTACCATACTAGTTGAAGACAATCTTCAATATTTGGCACTCAAAGTAGCGGAACCCTCCAAGCGATCTACCCATGGCCAGCAACACCGTCAACGACAGCAGCACGGACTACCGCACGAACACGAACGTCGTGGGGACGACACCACCACTAAAGAGCCCCGGGTATTCTCGAAGTGAAAACCCAAAGGGTGGTCTTTGGTGAATTTAACAGAGGACGAGGAAACACAAATCATGTAGGCGATAAGTAAGTGGGAGGGAAAAAGATGCTATCACATAGCAGAAATGCTTATCGTTTAGGAGAAGCTACACGATCGTGTAGAATTTACTGAATGATCGTTTAGGAAAAGGTACACGATCGTTTAGTAAAATTGGCACACTATACGATCATTTAGAGCAGCTATCCAATCGTGTAGGAAATAGCGTGCGAATCTTTAGGCGCGAGGTAGATGATCGTTTAGGTGGAGAGTGCTATCGCATAGGCTCTCGATTTTCTTTAAGCGATCGTTTTCTAATTATCCGACGTGCGCTTGCGAATTATCTTGGGGCGATCGATTGAACGATTTCAAAAATGAAAACAATTTTCATTTTAACTCATCGGTTACAATAACCGACGTTCCCCACTAACCCACGTCTGAACGTGAATTTTGGATTAATTATCATATAATTAACCAACAAATTAATTAATAAATATAATCATATTATATTATTATTCTATAGTTTGATATCACATATCTACTATAGTATTTTCTCCTCTACTTGACATAAATCAAATTTATATCTAATTTCCTCCAAAATAATGTATCTCATACATTTAGCCAATTATATCACATATAATTAACCAGTCCAATTATATCATATATAATCGAACTTCCTCTTGTCAATTTGAACATTTCAAATGAACCCAAACATTGGTTCTCGACTTTATCCAAGCTACTTAGGGGACCTAACGAACCTGTGGCTCGAAGCTTCAATGATCTGTGAATAGCTGACTAAACTCTTTAGCCACGAAATCCACCATCCGTTAACTGCCAGACATTCCACTAAAGACCAACAACTGAACTCTTCTTACCATAGATATAATTCTGTGTCCATCAGATATAACCAATCATGAGTACGATGACCCTTCATAGATGTTCGTAAGTACAGTTGGGCCAAATTGCCGTTATGCTCATGTAGTTACATCTCACTTCTTAAGTACCACTGATTCCTCTAATGAACAATACAACATAGTCCAACTATATGTGAACATCTCTCGGGCCAAGAGAAGGTGTGTGGCGCCACATCGTTCAAACCCTAGAATCAGCCTTTAAGGGATCTATCTATCTACTTACTCCTGCCTCGGGGAAAGAGTGAATTTCATCTTGTGTAGCTGAGTTCCCAGCTCCCAAATCAGACGAATCCCCAAAATGATAGGTTTAAATTGGTGAACTGGCCACTTGTACCCATACAAATCAAAGGACCGCCCTCAATGGCAGAAGTTCCCAACTCACTCAGGATTGACATAATCTTACCTATGGTCATCCTAGTGAAGTGAAGTCTCTATGAATGGTGTTATATAACAAGACGTTGACACTTTGTGGTCAGGTCTTATACAAACTCTTTGTATAGGACGCCCTCGCTCGCATGTCCCCAACACGAATGATCAGGATTAGACCATCTGTGACAAGTCACAACATTTGTGACCATTCCATAAAGCGGGCCGCATCCATAGCGTTACCAGGATAAGGTTTCCCTCCTATATCCATATACTACATACTATTTTGGTTATCACTCAAGACATGATCCATTTGTATGTCACCACATACATGCTTGAGTCACATATAAATAACTAGGGATTTTATGTTTATTGGTTTGTGGTAAAGTAAATAAAACAAATAATTGAGCAAAAAATACAAGATGTGAAGTAAATATCATATATTAACAACACAAGCGTTCGTACAAACTATTTACAAACTACAGAACACGAGACTTTAGGGCATCAACCCCAACGGTAAGTCTCCTGTATCAACGACATTATATATAGAGACGAATCATCTCGTGGTCCGGTCTTATACAAACTCTTCATATAGGACACCTCCGTTTGCATGTCTCCACATGAATGGTAAGGATCTGCCATCTGTAGTAGTTCACAACACTTGCAAACCTTTACAAAGCGAGCCGTATCCGTAGTGTCACCTGGATCAGGTATTCTACCTTAATCCTTATACTACAGACCTATTTATGTTATCACTTAAAGTATGGTTCACTTGTATATCTCATATACATGCTTAAGTTTACATACGATAACTATGAAGCTTTGTTTATTGTATATGAGTAAATGCCAGAATGAAATAATTGTTATTTTATTCATAACAATGTGTATATTAAAAACTACAGGACTTTGGAGAATTAGTACACCAATCCCGACAATCTCCCACTTGTCCTAATGCCTTGGGAGACTAATGTACAATACAAGATAAATACATGTACAATATATAATAAACTAGGGCATACCCCAATATCATCTCCCAGTTGCTCTAGAAAAGATGTCGCATGTCCCGCAGACCCAGACCCTCTAGTTGACCCTCGAAACTTTAGCCGTGAGAGTCTTTATAAAGGGATCAACAACGTTGTGCTCCGATGGGATCTTCGTGACTATCATACCACTGCGATGCAAAATCTCTCTGATCAAGTGGTATTTCCGCTCTATATGCTTGCCCTGACGATGACTCCGAGTCTCCTTCAAATTTGTCACAGCCTCACTGTTATCATCATAGAGAGTGGTAGAAAAATCCGTATTTGGAACAACTTCCAAATCTATAAGGAATTTTCTCAGCCAAACAACCTCCTTAGTTGCTTTACAAGCTGCTACGTATTTGACTTCAATAGCGAAGTCTGCGATGCATCTTTGATTGATGCTTCGCCAGACTACATCCCCTCCATTCAAAGTGAACAATGACTCCGACGTTGATTTACGAGAATCTCTGTTAGTCTGAAAGTCAGAGTCTGTGTATCCTCTAAGGATTAGATCCTTATTTCCATATACGAGCATGTAGTCTTTCGTTCTCCAAAGATACTTGAGGATCGTCTTGACCGTTGTCCAATGATCAAATCCTGGATTAGACTGATATCGATTTACAATCTATACAGCATAGCAAATATCGGGTCTGATACATAACATTGCATACATCAAGCTTCCTACAGCAGAAGCATAGGGATTTCATCTAATTTCCTCAACCTCTTGAGCTGTCTTAGGACATTGATCCTTAGACAGGACGATTCCATGCCTAAAGGGTAATAAACCCTTCTTGGAATCCTGCTTCCTGTACCTTATCAACATTTGATCATTGTATGATGCTTGAGACAGGGCTAACCGTTTGTTCTAACGATCCTGAATGATCTAAATCCCAAGAACATAATGTGCCTCACCCAAATCTTTCATTTGGAACTGGGCCGCTAGCCACTTCTTAATGTTAGTCAGATACCCTACATCATTCCCAATGAGTAGGATATCATCCACATACAGTACCAGGAAATCTACTGAGCTGTTGATGATCTTTTTGTAAACACAAGGCTCATCAACATTCTGATCAAAGCCAAATGACTTGACCGCAATGTCAAATCTAATGTTCCATGATCTAGATGCTTGTTTCAGCCCATAAATGGACCTATTAAGTTTGTAAACTCTTTTCTCTTGATCTGGAACTACGAACCCCTCTGGTTGAGTCATATAAATGGTCTCCTCAAGATTACCATTAAGAAAGGAAATCTTCATGTCCATTTGTCATATCTCATAGTCATAAAATGTGGTTATGGCCAGGAGTATCCAGATAGACTTGAACATGATAACATGTGAGAAAGTTTCCTTATAGTCAACTCCCTCGACCTGAGTATAATCCTTTGCCACGAGTCGAGCATTAAAGGTTTGCACCTTTCCATATACACCTCTCTTTTGCTTATAGATCCACTTACACCCAATAGGTTTTTCCCCATCAGGTGGATCTATGAGCTCCCAGACGTTAATGAAGTATATAGACTCCATCTCCTGGTTCATGGATTTAATCCATTCATCTTTGTCAACATCCTCCATTGCTTTCTTAAAAGACAACAGATCCTTGACCTTAGCATTAGAAATGATGTTTTGGGCTTGAGTCAAACCCATGTAGCAATCCAGTGGATTCATAACCCTCCCACTACATCGAGGCAGTCTCAACTCTTGAGCTAGTTGACTAGATGCACCGACATCAACAACTCTTGTTGATATATCGACTTGTTCAATAACTTTTGTTAAACCTCAGTAGTCTCAGTCTCACTAGAAATCTCACGTAAAATGAGCTTACTTCATGGCTAATGATCTCTTATGTGGTCTTCTTCCAAAAATATAGCATTTGTAGAAACAAACACTTTGTTTTCACTCGTATCATAGAAGTATCCACCTCTCGTTTCCTTGGGGTAGCCTATAATGAAGCAAACCTTCAAACGCGGTTCTAACTTCTTTGGGTTAGTCTTTAACACATGTGCTGGACATCCCCAAATCCTAAAGTGGTGTAAACTACTTTTACGACCTCTTCACCACTTAAAAGGTGTTTCAGAAACACTTTTCGAGGGAATGTTGTTTAGGATATAGTATGCAGTCTCCACTGCAAAAGCCCAAAACAAGTTTGGAAGATGAGCATAACTCATCATAGACCGAACCATGTTTAACAAGATTCTGTTTCTCCTTTCCGATACACCATTCTGCTGAGGTGTACCTGGGGCTGAGAGCTGGGATTTAATCCAATGTTCTATCATATAGTTCTGAAATTGGAGGTCCATATACTTTTCACCACGATCAGATCGTAGTGTTTTTATCGTCTTACCTAATAAGTTTTCAACTTCAGCTTTATACTCCTTGAACTTGTCAAGGGCTTCAGACTTACGTTACATTAGGTAGAGATATATGTACCTTGAATAATCATTTATGAAAGAGATGAAATATCCATGCCCACCTCGAGCCCTAACACTCATCGGACCACAAAGATCAGAATGTACAAGCTCTAAGGTTTCCTTGGCTCTGTAACCTTTTTGTCCGGTCAAAGTCTGCGTTTCTCTGCTGATCGTGTACCAAACTCCCCGCGATCATCTATATGAAAGAACAAACGCTTTGTTCAATCGTTTACCTATGCTTCCAGAGCTAAACAATCATGTATATTTTACTATGCGATGAAGCATGAGGTACGCAATCGTCTAGCGCGCCATGCAAAATGCAAGCCTTATACGATCGTCTAAACGACAACGATGAATTGAAGCATGATCGTCTAAATGATCACTGAGAGAGCGCCTTCGTATCGTATACTGCTTGATCGTGTAGGTAGTAACTATGCGATGAGGCATGCTAACTATATGATCATCTAGCGCACGCCTTTTTCTAAATGATAAGCATCATATGCTCCCATTACGATCGTCTACCTCTAGCGTCTATACGATTAGGCAACCAACGCTATGCGATAGAGTAAATGATTTATCCCATCGTTTAGCATTAGCTAGACGATCGTTCAATAAATACTACACGATCATATAGAAAAATCTACGCGACCGTTTAATTAAATCCCAATGATCGTTTACCTGAGGTTACACGACACGACCAACTCTTGGTCTTCTTCTTTGCTAAGAACCGCATCTCCATGCTTCGAAACTTCATCACGAACGACTCGACTAACTCAAACACTTTGAATTACAGACTCGATAACATGTTAATTATGCCCCAAAACACAGGGGCCTTTACAAATTAACACTTTGTAATGTAAAGAAAGCTTTAAAATAGAGGCAACTAAACCCGTAAACATCCATCAACGCCATCCACAAATGCAATTAACAAATAAACACAAATGCGAAAAACCCACCACGACTGTAAAAGAAGTTCAAAACAGAAGTGAAATTTGGAATATTAGTACAACCTGACTTTGGTATCAATTGAAGGAAATCAGACATGAGGATTTCCATGAGTAACAGAAGGATCTTCCAAATTTCAATCGTATTTGAACAATAACAATTACTGTAAAAAAAATGAAAATATACGATTATGCATAAATCGAAATTACAGCATGCTTTTCAAAAGATCAAGGGAAAGAACTTACATACTTTTGAAGACTTATCTTCAACAGATCACGAATATGAACAACCAGCAACACTGCAACACTCGAATGCTTGTACACCACGAACTATACTCTACATGATCACAACGAACTTTAACACCGCGAACACCACGAACGGCCTTCACAGAACCTTGACTAGTGTCGAGTTGAGTATGACACCATCAAAAAGGTTACCTTGGTATTCTCGGTGTGAGAATCCAAAAGTGTGGGCTCTATGTGGACCTGGCTAGAGACAGAGACCAGAGAAGAACAATCGTGTAAACGATTGAGCAAGTGGGAGATGTCAAAGGCTATCGTATAGGACGATTCCCAATCGTTTAACAAAAGCTATGAGATCATTTCGCTCATCGGCCAGCTAAGAGTCTATTGTATAGAAACTCTCCATGATCGTCTAGTCTCTCCAATCTGTCGTTTAGTAAATCTCATTTATTTGACAACCTTTTCGTGAGAACTTTCCGAGAATAGAAATCTCAAAGCAACATTTGCATAACTTACTAATTAGGAAAACATTTTTCCTTTTATCTCACGGTTACCATGAAACCACCAATAACCTCCCACTCAATTGGTTATTAGAGAAAAATAGATGATTATCCAATAATTAATATTATTATAAATATAAATGATAACCAACTTACCATACTATATTTATAACCTATAATTTTAATATTTCATCTCATGAAACATATAAACCATAGCTCTTTTTCTATTCTATGCTTCTTAATATAAATCTCATTTACATTAACCCTCCACTAGATGTATCTCATACATCATACTGATCATATCATATATAATCGAATTACCTCTTCTTAATTTGAACATTTTAAATCAACACCAAGAACTAATCCTCAACTTGAATTCATTGAGCTACCAAGGGGACCTTATGGACTTGTAGCTCGAAGCTCCAACGATACGTGAATAATTGACTAAACTCTTTAATCACAGGATCCACCATTCGTTAACAACTAGGCACTCCACTAAAGACCTACAATTGAACTCTTCTTACTACAGATATATTATGTGCTCATCTTAACCAATCAACAGTGCGATAACCCTTCATAGATCGCTCATAAGTACAACTCGGCCAATAACTGTTATGCCCCTGTAGTTACATCTAACTCCTTAAGTACTACTGATTCCTCGAATGAACATAAGTCATAGTCCTATTATGACTGAGTCATCTCTTCTAAAGAGAAGCTGTGGTCACTATGTTCAAGCCCTAGAATCAGCCCATAAGGGAGCAATCTATCTACTTACCTCTGCTTCAGGGAAGGAGTGAGTTCCATCTTGGTGTAACTAAGTTCCCAATTCCGAAATTAGACAAGTCCCTAAAAAATTAGGCATGTTGAGTTCGCAATCTGGCCACTCTTACCCATACTAATCAAAGGACCACCCTCAAAGGCAGGAGTTCCCAAACACTCAGGATTGAGGTCATGTCACCTATGGTCGTTTAGGTGAGATGTAAGTCTCCAATATCAATAGCGTTATATACAGAGACGAATCATCTCGTGGTTTGGTCTTATACATATTCTTTGTATAGGACACCCCCGCTCGCATGTCTCCACATGAATGGTCAGGATCTATCATTTGTAGTAGTTCACAACACTTGCAAATCTCTAAAAAGTGGGCCATATCCGTAGTGTCACATGATCAGGTATCCCACCTAAATTCTTATACTACATACCTATTTAGGTCATCACTTAAGGCATGATCCACTTATATATCTCATATATGCTTAAGTTTACATACGATAACCATGGAGCTTTGTTTATTGGATATGAGTAAATACTAGAATGAAATAACTTTTATTTTATTCATAACAATGTGTATATTTCAAACTACAAGACTCTGCAGAATTAGGACACTAATCCCAACACGCCTGACACGTTGTAGATGGAGCGATAGGATATGGAATTTAATACACCCCATGAATGCAATCACGAGAAAAATAAGATAAAAAAAAAAAGAAAAAGAAAAGCATCATCGAATGCCTATAAATACCCATACAATTTTCATGTAAAAACAACAATAGTGGGAGATGAGAAAACTCTAAGAGGAAACTCTACTAAAAAACCTTCTTGTATTTCTATAGAAATTCCCTAGTGAGAGCTTAAGATTCCTGTGAGAGAGGAAGAAGGATACCATTGTTTAATGTTCTAAGTGAAGCAATCGTCAAATGAGCTGTAGGGAGCAAGGAATTATAGACCACGAATTGATTCTATACTCCTTTCTTTTCCATTGTGTATTTGCGTTGTACTTTCTTTATTGACAAATTCAAACTTCGCAATATGAATACATGTTCATCTTATCTTTTATCCATCTTTTCCATCAATATCATGCGTAAATAAATTGTCAAATGGGTTGAGAAATGTGCAGCTAACACGACTAAACAATAAGAGAATCAGACAATCAACTTGTCTTATGCATGCTTATATGACTTGTTTGAGTCAATTGAGAGATTGTTCTAAGTAAATTTAATCTAAGTTTGAAAGACCTTAGATTTGGATCTCATAAAACAAGAGAAGATATTTCTTAGAAATTAGCTTGGCTTCGACCAGATAAACCACAATAGTCTTATCAATCCATTGCATGTGACTTGAATCTTGAGTGAATTGTGAACTCCTGCTCATGAAGGTGGTCATTTTATTTGTATGGGTGAGAGTGGTTAGATTGCCAACTCAATATGCCTACCATTTTGGGGATTCGTTTGATTGGGGAGCTGGAAACATAGCTACACAAGACGAAATTTACTCATTCCCCAATGTCGGGTAAGTAGATAAATTACTCCCTTATGGGCTGATTCTGAGGCTTGAAAAATGTGGCCACACCTCTCTTGGCCCGAGAGGGACTTGGTCATAGTTGGATTATGGCTTATTGTTAATTAGAGGAATCGGTGGTACTTAAGAAGTTAGATGTAACTACAGGGGCAAAATGATAATTTTAGTCCAACTGTACTTACGAGCAATTTGTGTAGGGTCATCGCACTATTGACTGGTTATATCAAATGGACACATAAATATATATGCAGTTCAAAGAGTGCAACTGTCGGTCTTTAATGGAATAACCGACAGTTAATGGATGTTGGGTAATTGAATTAAAGAGTTTAATTATTATCTAAGTAGCATTGGAGCTTCAATCTACAAGTCCATAAGGTCCATTCTATAGCTCAACAGGGACTAAATTGAGAATTAATATTGGATTAATTTGAATTGTTCAAATTAATTAAGGGAATTAATTATATATGATATAATTAATATAATGTATTAGATACATTTTAATATAAAGTAAGTTGAAAGGAATTTGAATATGATTCAAATATAATTATATGAATGAGATCACATAATTAAATTTAATATAAATATGATTTATGTTAAATACCATAAATAGTTGAGAGGAATTAAATATTTGAATATGATTCGAATATTAATTATATGGATGAGATTCATATAATTAAATTTTAGTATAATTGTGATTTATATTAGATGCCATACATAGTTGAGAGAAACTATAAGTTATATTGTATTTGTACAATATAAAACTATAGGTTATGTGTTATATTTGATATAACATATAGTATATATAATAAAGTAGTTATTATATATACATATATATTAAAAAAATTAATTAAATTTTATTTTATTTATTTTTTTAATTTAATTATCTCTGGATGTGTAGTATGGGCAATTCAAAGGGTTGAACAAATTCTTCATCTTCTTCATCTGGATTACAGAGAAGAGTTCTCTCTAAGCAAAATCATCTCATCCTCTCATCCCTCTTCCAAAAATTGTGCGGAGCCCTACCAATCCTACCAAATTCTCATCCCAAGAGAATACTAAAGGTTCTTAAGTGGTGGTGTGTTGGTTTGAAGAGGATTATGATCTGGATCGAGAGGGAATACGTGAAGATTATTTGGCTTCGAAGGTAAGTACTGCTTCTTCCCTAATTCCCTCTAAAGTATGTTGTAATTTATGTTTCTTAATGTATATTTTTCTAATCTGTAATATTTATGAATTTTGTGAAAGCTAAAATGGGAATGTTCCCTGCTTCTGTTGTGAAACCTTCGATGGTTTCCCTTCAAAATGGACGTTAAGACTACCTTTCTGAATGGTTATTTTGAGGAGACCATCTATATGCAACAATGAGAGGAATTCATTAAAAAAGGTCAAGAGCAAATGGTTTGCAAACTTAATTGATCAATTTATGGATTGAAACAAGGATCTCAATTTTAGAATATAAGATTTGATACTACGATCAAATTATATGGTTTTGATTAGAATGTTGATGAGCCTTGTGTCTACAAGAAAATCATCAACAGTTCACTAACTTTTCTAGTGTTGTATGTGAACGATATCTTACTCATTGGCAATAATGTAGGTCTACTGACAAATATTTAAAAATGGTTAGCAGCCCAATTCCTAATGAAATATTTGGAAGAGGCACAGTTTATTCGAGGGATTCAAATCATCAGGGATCGTAAAAACAAAACGCTAGCTTTGTCTTAGGCATCTTATATTGATAAGATGTTTGTCAAATATTTATTGCACAATTCCAAGAGGGGTTTATTACCTTTCACGCATGGAATTGTGTTGTCTAAGGAATAGTGTCATAAGACACCTTATGTGTCGGTTATTGGTAGCTTGATATATGCAATGTTATATATTAGATCTGACATTTGCTATGCAGGGGGATTGCCAGTAGATATTAATTCAATTCAGGATTGAATCATTGGACAACCATTAAACTATCCTCAAGTATCTTTGGAGAACGATGGATTAGATGCTTGTGTATGAAGCTAAGGATTTGATCTTTAGAGGATACACGGACTTTGATTTTCAAATTGATAGGGATTATAAGAAATCCACTTCAGGATCAGTGTTCATTTTTAATGGAAGAGCTATAGCCTAGAGTAGCACAAAGTAAGGTTGCATTGCTGACTCTACCATGGAGGTTTAGTATGTAGTAACTTATGAAGCTGCCAAGGAGGCTGTATGGCTCAAGAAATTTTTGACTGATTTGAAAGTAGTTCTAGACATGACAAAGCCCATTGGCCTTTATTGTGTTGATAGTGGTGTCGTGGCTAATTCCAGGATGCTTAGAAACCACAAGAAAAGGAAGCATATAAAGTGCAAATATCAACTTATTCGAGAGATTGTGAATCGAGGGGACGTGATTGTCACGAAGATTTCTTCGGAGCATAATGTTGCTGATCCATTTACAAAGGCTCTCACGAATAAAATGTTTGAGGGTCACCAGGAGAGTCTGGGTCTATGAGACATGCATCATCTAGTCTAGAGCAAATGCGAGATTTTACTGACCGGGTATTATATGCTCTAGTTTATTGTTTTATTTACTGTACTATGTTTTGTACTTTGTATTTGTACAGCCTACTAGCTTTAAGACAAGTGTGAGATTGTTGGGGTTGATGCCCTAAATCTCATGATTTCGTAATTTGTAAATTTATTTGTACAAACAGATTATTTATTTAATAATAAGTTGTTATTTTATTTGACATTTAGTTGCATTAACCCAAAACCAATAAACTAAGATCCAAGGTTCTTTGATGAAGCTTAAACATGTATTTAGAGACAAATAGGTGGACTATGTTAAGTAATAACCTGAAGAGTCTGTAGTAGATGGATAAGGCTAGGAATCTTATCCTAGTGACACTATGGATAGGACCCACTTTATAATTGTTACGATTGTTGTAAAGCAGTAAAAATGATATGATCCTGATAATTTATGTAGAGACATGTGAGTGGAGGTATCCTATACAAAGAGTATGTATAAGATCGGGCCACAAAATGATTAGTCTTTCTTTATAACAACATTACTTGAAGAGACTTATATTTCACCAAGATGATCATAGGTGACTTAACTTCAATCCTGATTGAGTTGTAAACTTCTGTCTATGAGGGCGATCCTTTGATCTACATGAGTGAGAGTGGCCAGATTCGCCAACTCAATATGCCTACCATTTTGGGGATTCGTCCAAGTGGGGAGCTGAGAATACAGTTACACAAAAAGAAATTCACTTCTTCCCATTGTAAGAGTAAGTAGATAAATTTTTCCCTTAAAGGCAGATTTCGAGTCTTAAATAATGAGGCGTCTCACCTCTCACTGGCTAGAGAGGGGACAGGTTATAATGGGACTTTGACTAATTGTTCGTTAGAGGGATGAGTGATACTTAAGGAGTTAGATGTAACTACAGGGGTAAAATGATCATTTTGACCAAATTATACTTACGAGTAATTTGTGAAAGGTCAACCCACTAATGATTGGTTATATCCAATGGACACGGAAATATATCTACCATTCGAAGAGTGCAGTTGTCAGCCTTTAGTAGATTGACTAGTAGTTAATCAATGTGGAATAATTTAATTAAAGAGTCTAACTAATTAATCTCAAATCATTGAAGTTTCTAATCTATAGGTCTATAAGGTCCCCTTATTAACTCAATAAGGATTAGTGAGAATCAAATTAATTTTGGATTGACTTGAATTGTTCAACTTAATTAAAGAAAATTAATTGTATGAGATACAATTAATATGATGTATGTCGATACATTATAATATAAAGTTTAATGAGAAAAATAAATATTTAAATATGATTCAAATATTAATTATATGAATGTGATTCACATAAAAACTGTAGGTTAAATTAATCTGAATATGATTGATAGCTCTTAAAAAGAGCCATTATTTTTAGCTTAATTCGAGCTCATTATTGGATTTTATGTATTTATTTTCATATTTTAGTAGGTATCGAGAACCTGAGAGGTAGAATTGGCGATTTGGAGTTGAACGAAGTTAATTTCAAGCAATTTAGAGGTGATTTGAGCATTCGGGCTTCAAAGGAATCAAAAAGGCCAAAATGTCAATACTTCAGCATCGTGACGCTTATGATTTTCATTAGCTTGACGCTCGCCTAACGTTGTAAGATAGAATAGACCACGTTGCAACTCTCACCAACAATGTTGCAACGCTATGATGTTGAAGGCAGAGAAACCCTCGTAGGCGCACAAGTGAGGATTAGCCTAGCGTTGGACTTCTGTGCCTGATGCTTAAGACTAGCCACAACAGCGTTGCAACACTTCACACAACGTTGTGAAGCGTTGCAACACTGCCCCTTTTTCTATAAATGTAATTCTTCCGATTTATGTTAGAGGAGAGTTGAAAATTGATAGGGATAGGCTGAATTTTGATGGAGGCTGAGGAGAGGCCCTATTTTCTTCCTTTTTCTCTTTATTTTAAGTATTATTAGGATAGTTTTTAGTTTGGTTTTGGATTATGAACATGTATTGGATCTAATCTCGTTGGTTTGTCTATGAATTGATGAGGTAATCTTTGTATCTAGTTCTTGGATCGAGCATTAATGTAAATTATTGAGTTTCCTGCCTAATTTTATGTTTTAATTCAGAATTATGTTTTCTTTGAATCTTGCTTGATTTCAAATTCCATTTGTGTGTTGGATTGATACCCCTATCATGATTGCAATTTTTATCGCTAGTTAATCTCAAGCCCGTACGTGTCCTAGTAGATCGTTCATGCTTTGAGTTTACCTCGGTAGCATCGACTAAATGTGTATGCTTAGGTTTATAAGCTGACTTCGAACCTTTTCATTACATGTTTAATTAAGATTTGAAGAATATTTGGTTAATTGAATATGGGTGACAATTAATCGACATAGTTGAATCCTAAAGCTTAATGCGTGTATTTCTAGTTCTTTATGGCCTCTAAGAACCCAATTGAATCTAGGATCATGTAGGTTAGTTAGACTACGGTCTTTCCAGTCTTATTATTAATTAGGACGCTTGATTGGTTTCGAATTAATTAATTATCGACCTTTGTAGAGATTAGTTAGTTCGTATCAATTGGATATCTATGCATGTATAATTCGATGACACGATAAGTTGGCAAAAATCGATGATTTAAATTACATTGAATGGCTACTTGATCCGAGAACTAGATGAGCCCATTACTGTTTCATTTATCCCTTGCAATTTATCTTTCTTGCATTTTTCAAACTTCAACCGAAAACCAAATTATGTTTTTACTGGCTTTCCAAAGTCAATTTTACTTTAAAAAGAATTAATTATTCGTTTCTCTGTGGTTCGACCTCGTACTTACTATTGTTGCTACGTTTTAGTAGTAATAGGAGTAGTTCGGTGTATAAATTTTCTTTTGAACAAGTTTGAGGCTTATTAACGATGTACGTCTCGGGCCTATAAAAATTGTGTTAAAATTAATATAAATATGATTCATATTAATATTATAGGTTATATGAGAGAACATAAGCTAGAGGTTATATTATGTGATATAATAAACTATAGGTTATATATTATATGAGATATAAGATATGATTATATTTAATTAATTAATGTAATATAATTAAATTAAAATTATAATAGAAATAACTCCATTGGACGTTATTTCACGATGGATGCGAGGAGTTATTTGATAACTCCCACACTGATCTCCCATATAGGTTAATTGACAAGGATTTACTGAATGGTTCATACGTGAAAATTGAATTTGCAGAAAACTCTCCAACTTCATCTCCTTCTTATGTAATTCTCTTTCAAGAACACAATCTCCCTTTCACAAAAATTGAATAGCAAGCCCATAAAACTCTATTGTGATTCTCACCTTGAGAATAAAAAGGTAATTTTTGTGGTAGTGTCCTCGTTGCTGTATTCGAGTTTTACAGTGGAGTCATGATCGTGAGAAGGAGATCTTTTTCGTGTTCTTGCTATCAGAGAGGAATTTGTGAAAAAATAGGTCTTCAAGGGTATGTACTCCATTCCCTTTCCTCTCTATAATTTTCTATAGAAAAATATGCTTAGGCTTATGTATGTTTATCCTTTGTTTCCGTCTTCATTGTTCTAATGTCTTACAAAAAGAAATTCTAAGACACGAGACGATCAACCGCTTCTGCTATGGGAATTCCATTCCCTTTAATAAATATGCTTGAAAATTAACCAACAACATCAGAAATCAGTTTCATAATATCAAACTTGGAATATCAGAAAAACCTTGAAACATGGAATGACATGCTTGTAAATTTCATAGTTCATAAAATATACATAAAACTTGTAAATTTCATAATTCATAAAACATTCATAAAACTTTCATAAAACTTACATCCAAATCCTTAGTTGAGGTAGAATAAGCTAAAAAATACTTAATCATTATATCCTTAGCTGATGTAGAGTAATCTTAATACAATCAGCATTGATAACTCTCATACGTGCACACAAAAATGCCTATGAAAGGCTAAGCACCTATGCACACGATCCAAAGCCTATGTATGTACCAAGGCAGATCCCAAAGACCTATAACATAACCATTCTCTGGATTTCTCGGATACCTTCATCTCCATGAGTATGAGGAGTCTTTATATTAGGGTACATGCTTCAAGAGTTCATAAAACTTTGCTTAAACATCCAAATATTGTAAACATCTCATAGGCATGAATCACAAATAGTTTTCTTTAAAGATATATTGGTTCAAATCATGCTGGTAAAGTTCAAGTCTCATAAACATACTTAAGTCATATCCTTTGAAGAGGTAAATCATGAATCTTAAGGTAAATAAACCATTCTCATCATAGTATACAAAAAACATTTCATATCAAAGAAAATTATGTTTTGATAACATTCAAGAACTCATTTTAAAAACATTTTGTCACTCACAGCCACTGATTTGTCCCCTCAGACTTATACTCTTCACCTATATTTGTTTGACCTGAAAATCATATCACAAGTCCAAGATTACTTCCTAACCAATTATTCAACACAAATATTCTATAAATAATCTATAACTTCAATTGAAACACCTTTGAATCCCTTTTAACTCCAGAAAATTCTTAATTTAGGGGTTTAGCACATTTAATACTAAATTATTTAAAAATATCCTAAAATTAACTTAAGATCTAAATTTATATATTTCAAGGCCGAAAAATACCAAAAACATACAAATGACCCTAAAAATAACTTACAAGCTTAAAATAACTCAAACTAAGGCATATGTGCTTAAAAAACGCCGGCTTAGGCACGGTTGGGCATGGGATTGGCGGCAAACCACGCCGACTAAACAGGTGAGTGTTGGAGACAGGGCTGATGAGTGTGAGGCAGGCGACTGAGGTGCGGCATGCATGTGCGTGGGTGGCGAGAGTGGCAGGGTAGACACGTATAGGTGGCCAGCCCCCTTTTTCAACCTTCAACTGGCAGTTCCCCTGTTCCTCGATAACAACACACCCACATTATTTTAGTCCTACTTTCATCATTTTTTAACCAAATTATCTCAAATTTCTTTCATAAAACTTATGTCTTAGCTAACTAACTTGAAAATTTGAAACTTTAAAATTTCTTGGATCCTTCAAAGTCAACCTAAGGAACTCAAAGTACCCTTATTCTTGCAGTTTTCCGAGCAACCTTCAGATTTTTATAAAAAAAAACATTAGCTTCTCGTACTCCAATTAATCTGGTAGCCTTGAACTACTTCATAACTTGTTCCTCTATATTTTGGTCGAAGAAAATCGAGAATGACACGAAGGAAATGAAAATTCCGAACCCCTCTAATCGGGTTAAAAAAACTACGGACTGCACCTCTTAAACTTTCAATGATGAGCTTTCACCATTATCCCACTAACCTTTGTTTGTAAATTTTTCCTTAATTTTCTCTATTTTAAATACTTAAATCTCTCTATTTTAAATTTCGTTAAAATTTAGTCAAATTAATTCATAAAATTTTCTTAATTTAATTTCTATAAAATTCCTACAAATTTTCCTTTTTAGTTAATTGAAATTCCAATTTCTAATTACTAAACCTCTTGGTACTCCTTCCCATTACCAACACTTAGGCAAATTTTTGTTTCAAATCTAATATTAAACTAACACTTCCTTTTTATCTTAATTCTCCATATTTTAAATCTTGACTTACCAAATTGTTTAGCTACCCCTTTACCATTTCAACTACACATAATACTTAGGATAAAATTCCCTTACTCCAATCCTAAAATTCATTTACGATATTTAGGTTGATTAATCCCCAAATGAGATATTGAAACTTTAACTTAACTAAAAAGTAAATAGTAGGGATTAAGGCTTACACAGAGAGACCTATTGGACCTATAGATTAGAAGTTCCAATGATTCGACATTAAATAATTAAACTCTTTAATTATGTTAATGAACATTCATTAACTGTAGGTTACTCCACTAAAGACCCACAACTACATTCTTCGCACTGTTGAATATTTTTACGTCCATAGATTTAACCATTACAATAAGTCGTTTCTTCACAAGCAATTCATAATTATAGTTGAATCAAATTACAATTTTACCCCTATAATTACCACTTCTTAAATACCAATGATTGAGTCGATGACTCGAGTCATTCTCACCCATATAAATCAAAGGACTGCCCCCATAGACAGGAGTCAACTCACTCAGGGTTGAGACCGAGTTACATGATTATCTTATGAAATATTAATCTCTTAAGTCGATGGTGTTATAAAGAGAGAATAAATATATCATGATTTAGTCTTATACAAACTTACTGTATATGATATCCCCACTTGTATGTCTTTACATGAACAATTTAGATCAAATCATTTGTAATACTTACAATATTTGTAACAATTACGAAGCAGATTGTATGTATATTATTACAAGGATAATACACCCAACCTTAATCCATATACTATATACCTTTTAGATTATTATTTGAAACATGATCCACCTGTATGTTCATTACATATTATTTCAAGTCTCATGACATTACCTTGGATTACCTTGGATTTTTTCCGTAACAGATAACTAATTACTACATATATAAAATAATCAATTATTATATCAAATAACTCGTTCAAAAGCCACTTTAGTTGATGTGTCCCAATCAATGTGCTCGGTGATGATGTTGTCATCGCTGATACCCAAGTTGCTGAAGTTGATTTTAGAAATTAGGAGTTAACTACGAGGCTTTAGGACATAAATCCCAAGAATTTTTCACTTGCACTAATGCCGATAAGCCTGCGAGTGAGACATGTATCGTAGAGAATACTTTATACCCAATATATTTTCCCACTTGCCCTAGTGCATAAGTGATATGTCTCGTAGTCTTGGACATTCTAGGTAACCCTCACACACTTTAGCCTTGAGCGTCTATATATATACATCTCAAAATATATGTCATAAAATCGTATTGGTCACTACCGTTGACGCTTTCTCTCAATTTGCCTTTACCCTTGGTGTCTCCCAATATCTTCAATTTCGGTCTTTACATCACTACTATCCCATAAAATGTGATAGACTAATTCATATCTGAAACAATTTTCAGATTTAAGGATATATTATGACTACATAAATTATTGTTTCACAAGGAAAAATAAATAAGTAGTAGTCCATACTACACCAACCAGAATAAATATTAACATGGATTTCTCTAAATCTTTGTAAGATCTAATGTATGTTGTCAAAGATTAAATCTTAAACTTCATATACACTTTTGAGAAAATTTTAATTTTTTTATACTCAATGTCCATACCACTGATTTAATCACTATAACTAACCAATTGTATATTAAATGTTAATTTAGTCTCATTTATTAATTGTCTCCTACTTAAAGAAGATAATTAATCATATATCCTCAACAATTTGTTGAGAAACTTTTCCTTAGACTTTATCAACTTCACTTTAGAACGATACACTATCATTCTATTTGAAGTTATTACATCGTACATTTAACAAACAATTTTTGGAAATGTAAGATGCTTGAGACAAGTTTAACATTATGTCATTAAAAACTCTATTTGGACATCTAATATATAATACCATTTCCAATCCTCCATTTAAAATTGGTTAGGTAGTCAAACTTTTATATTGAAATTTTACTTTATTCACGATGAATAATAAGATATCAATATAAAATATGAGAAATTGCCAATTTAGAAACGTAGTAATTTTCTTATCACTAAAAGTTCATTATTATTTATTCAAAGTCATGGGTTCTGTTACTTTTACTAAATTCTTTATATTCAAAGATTCTAATTGTGTAACTCATTTCTCATATGAACATGAACTATTTTGCAAATCTTTTGTAATTCAATCTTTGAAAGTTTTTTATTTTTTTTTATTTTAAATTTGTGTAGGTGCATTGAACTTCTTTTCATAAAAGAATTAATTCATTTTTACACATCTCACATGCAACAATGAATCAAATAGTGCATAAAGACTTTATTAAAACAAGAAGTGACAAAATTGACTTAGAGTCTAATTTTTCTCACCAGTCGTGGCGATGGTTTTCACCTTTGTGAAGAATTTTACTTTGAAGTTTTGTATCTTCATATTCTACACTTTTAAGTCTCTTTTGTGGATCAATTTTGTCTCATCAAGAAAACCCAAAAATCCAGACTGAGATGAAGTATACAGACTTTATCTTGTGATTCATGAATTTGATACACTGCCTTCTTATCAACACACTTCAATTCTTAACTTCTAAAACGACAACTATGACTTCCATTAAGTCATTGTAAAGGTTAAGTTATCTTGTAACTCTCCACCTACTTTTGAGGTTAATAAGTCTTCATTTTATCACCTAACATAACAATATTGACTTCAAGTAAGTCTTTGTACATGTTGAGTCATCTCATAATTCTTCCACTACTTTTGACGTTAATAAGTCTTCATCTTATCATCTAACATGACATATTGACTTCAAGTAAGTCTTTGTAAAAGTTCATAACTTTCCCAATGCAATGAAGACTTATCTAGTCGACAATTAGAATTCAACTGACTCTCAAATATAATTAAATGGTTAACAATACTTGTTAACAATCAAGTGGGTTTACTTGGAATCAATTCATCAATACTATTTAACCTTTTTACAGGTTTGTAGCCTTTTTTTAGTCATTCCTAATAAAATACTATTTTCCACACATAGACATTATTTTATTTGAAATTGAACAAAAGATCATTTTGTAACTCTTGAATATTTATGTACTTATTGGGTTTGTTTCGATACAAGTACATTAAAATACCCAAATCTTGAAATGTTGTAAACTAGGTTTACAACACTTCTATAATCCAAAATTGCTTCTCAAAAAGTTTAGGAAGAAATAATGTTCAAAATATAATCTCTATTACATGTCCTCAGCAGAGCTTGGTAACAGTGCGTAACTTTTAAATGATGCGGTTATGTCTAATAAAGTACTGATAATTTATTTGGCCAAGTCTAACAAGGTCAAATTTTTCCTATTACTTGAGAATTTCACCCAAATTGTGTCTAATGCTTGAGTTGGGATCTAATCCCATCTTTTTCAATTAGATGCAGTATGGTAGATTCCTGTACAAACTATTATGATCTGATCATACTGTCTTGATAGACATACCTAATTGGTTTAAAATTTAGTCTATTTTCTTTTGAACAATTTAAAAAGAATGAAACCTAAGTTGCATTAAATGAGGATATTTATATACAAAATATTCTGCAGTAATTGAATTCCTCAGTGGAAGCAAATGATTGCTATGTGCCAATAAATTTCATTTTGAAAAAACTAAAAATAGAGAAGAATATACAGAAGTACATTCAGTAGAACAAACAAATTAAATAAAATTATAAGCATGCTTTCTAACAAGAGGAAAAGGAAGAAGGAATACTAACCCTTGTAGAAAAACTTTTTCACGAAATTTCCTCTCCGATCGGACATCAGCGCTTCTTAATCGAATAGTGAAATTCTTCCAAAAACACTTATATACCAAGGATGAACATCACCACTTGACCACCTTATTATTCTCAGGAAACTTAGGAAAGATGGATCTGTGGGCTCCAACTTTTGTTTCTGGTAGAGGGAGCGAGTACAAAGAAGATGAGAGAATGAAAGAAGATTTTTTTCCTTCACGTTCCGTAAAAACAACTCCCTATCTGTGTAGCTATATTCTCAGTTTCCTACTCAAAAAAATCCCCAAATGGTAGGCTTATTAAGTCGGCTAAACTGGCCACTCTCACCCATATAGATCAAAGGATTGCCTTCATAGACAGAGGTTCATCAACTCACTCAAGATTAAGATCAAGTCACCTATGGTCATCATTGTGAAGTATTAGTCTCTTCAAGTAACGGTGTTATAAACCAATCATTTCGCAGTCCAGTCTTATATAAATTCTTTATACAAGATACCTCCATTCACATGTCTTCACATAAACGATATGGATCATATTGTCCTTAACACTTACAACTTTTGTAACAATTACAAAGTAGGTTGTATCTACAGTGACACCGAGATAAGATACCCAACCTTATCTATATACTGCAGACTTTATAGATTATTACTTGAACATGATCAACTTGTACGTCTACACATACAGTTCAAGCTTCATCAAATAACCATAGTTCTTAGTTTATTAGATCGAGTTAATGCAATTTAAACGTCGAATAAAATACTTCTTATGTTATTAAATAAATAATTTGTATTTACAAATTACAAACTACGAGATCCACGAGATTTAGGACACTAAATCCAATAATCTTCCACTTGTCCTAAAGCGAGCGAGGTGTACAGTACAAAATACAATATAAAGTACAATATAATAAACTAGGGAATATATTATATCTCATACATTCATCATTGATGACAAGTTTAAGATGTTAAGACGACTCTTACATTTTTCAAACCACGCAGGTTAGAATATGTAAACTGAACAAGTTCTTTGGTCATTTATCCTTATCTAATAAGGTTCAATGAGTCTCTTGTATAAAAGTCATGATCTTTATACAGGTAAAGTACAATAACTCTAACCTGTAGAGAATTACCCTTAATAGTCATTATAATTTATCATAATCAATTTTAAATGCTAAAACCAAGTATCCTTAAGGAGAAAAGATTGCTTTCATTATGGATTAATTAATATTTAATCTCTCAGTATCTTGTTTAGACGTGTTAACTTTTAACTTTCAAGATGAACATATTTTTAAACAACTTTTGAAAATATGCTTTATTACTAAACCATTCATACCTTATGACGAATCATGTAGTAATAAAGTTTTGAGAAATTGAATTTCTCATTTGGTGATAAAAACACCATTTTTAGCATAAACAAGTTATGACATCTTAATATCTCTCACTGAGATGGACTTCCTATTTCCAACATGCAGAAGTTATTATATGTTTTAAGTATTTTCCAAGAAATACAATCTAACTATACTGATGGAAAACGTTGATAGTAAATCTATATTCAACTATCTATGTAAAATCATTATTCCTTACCAAGAATCCAGTAAATCAAATTTACTTATTTTTTTTATTTTTTTTTCCTTTTGAGGTATTTCTAAAGGTATTTCTAGAATTTCTCATTGTATGACTTCTCAAGCTAATTTGAAAATAGTTTTCTCATTGGCTTTAATTACTGAATTTATATTTTCTTGGACTAATATCATACTTAACTTTTGAGATCATTTAGCTTCCATTGACTCCAACATAACCTATATTGTTGTCATCTTTTTTATCTTCTAGACACATCATATGCCAATTAGATGATAAATTTAAGATATCTCTCCAATTATGATTCATTAATCATATAATTCATGAACTATTCATGAACTGACAATAGTATTTTGAGAACATTTTCCAACTCAAAGGTAAATTGAAATTATACTGCCATTTAGTGTCAATGATATATTTTCAAGTAGCATTTTTATCTATTTATTTGACTTATATCGGTAATAAAAGATGAAAACATGTGAGAGAAATAAACTTAACTTTGAAATATATAAAATATGTTATTTGATAATATGTAATTAATTATCCATTCTGATTCAGCATAAAAATTAAAATGAACCCAATAATTTTAATATGAATCTTATTCATATTAATTTAAAATTTCTATAGCCATAATATTTCAATTATTTAGAACAAGAGCCACCTCAGGGTGAATTATTATTCCTTCACTAAACTGAGACAATCCCAATCAAATACTACATCACAATAACTCTTATTCCTATATCATTTAGTTACCATTTTTGGTCAAGAAACCATTAGCTTACTTAATGTTTTCTTGTAAGTGTAACCTTTCATTTTAGATCTTATAGTTTTGCTCTAACAAGCCTGCCTTAGGGAAAGACAATATTTGTGCAAAACCTATAACAACCATATTGACCCCATGCATAATGCCTTCCTAAGAGAGGTTGCGCCTAGGGCTACACAAGGCCGAGGATGAAGTCTCAAGTTGTCCACCAATGAAGGAGACCGTAGGATATGTTGACACACGTCCTTCTCCCACTTACTATAAATACTTTCTCCATTCACCTTGATATTGATCCATGCAAACACCTTCCTAAGGGGGACACTCCCAGGGCACCATGAAGCCGAGCATGAATCTCATGATGTGAACTATCATGAAGAGTATGAGAGAAAAATAATATATCATATATATCTTTTCCTCCCACTAAGTATTTTAAAGTTGAGGATTCATTACTTAGGTAAATTAGGCTAAGTAATCTATCTAGGTGTGTTTATTTTCCCAATATAACATTTATATTGGATAATTATACTATAATGTTTTTAATTCATTAAACATTTTAATAAATTTGTACATTATTGCATGCTTAATAAAATATTAACTAAATTAACCCCTATGCCTGTACCCAAGTAGGGGTGTTCCCTTACTGTCAGTTTAAACACCACAACCCTAGATAGAACCTTCCTAGTCAAGATTCCTTTATAGACAATATTTTATTATTAATTTTTTTATTTCCTCATTTTAATCCTATTAAAATAAAATAAAAGATTTATTTTAAATCTAGTCTCATTAGAAGTAAAACTGAAGTTTAATTAATCAAATTTTAAACAATTCAAAACAAACTAATTGATCTTACCCTAATCTCATTAGGATAACATGCAATTTTATTCTAAGTTTTTCATTCATTAAACATAAAATATGACTTTTATACCTATATTAATGAATTGAGACTTATTATATGCATATCATGATATTATTATTAACCAAATATAACCATTGTATTCTAATTAATAAAAATAATATTCCATGCATATCTTTTTCATTAGCATACATAATATAACTCTTATATTAATATTAATGAAAAATATGTATGCTTTTAATCATACATTAAAACATATAATATAACACTTATATTATAATCATGCAAATTATATAGAAAAATAATGCAGATACATATTTTAGTAATTAACCTAAACTTAAAATATAACTTATATTTAAATATGATGCATGATCATGCCTTTTTATTAATTATATTACTCTTATATTAAAATTAGTGAAAAATACAAAATATACTATCATATAGTATAACACTTATATTTAAATATTATGCATGACATGCTTAACCTATGATAGAATTTTAATCTATATGACATATACTTTATGCAAAAAGTAATTAATATAATTAAACATATATCTCATGCATATCAAAACTATATTATAGAAATAATTGACCAAATACTAACACCCTAAGAAAAAAGTAAATTAAATTAATGTAATTTAATTTAAAACACAATAAACTGCCTTGAAACGAATGACAGTCAGAAGCTTTTAATGACACACAAACGAATGCAAACAACAGAACTTTACACAGAAACCTCTCGGGTTTGCACTCCAAAATTCGTCTTTCACCTTTGTTTCTAACCTTTTTTGCAGAAAATACTTCATCAAGAATGACTCAGACTTACATACTTGATTTATAGAACAAATGCCCAAAATGATGCACTCTTACATTGATCGAATCAATAATAATACATAAATCTAAGTGCCAATATTTGTAAACATCTATTTTGCAAAACCCACATTCAAAATACAATAATCTACCCAGCATTCAATCTTTTGTAAAATTTAAAAGAAAATTAAAAGCATGATTTGAATCTGATACTAATTGAATGGATCAAATCCTATAATGGAAGCGAGTGATCGATTTGCTTCGATTTTGTTTTAAAATTACCACACAAAAGAAAAACCATACATAAATATGTAATAAGTGAAGCATGAATTTAGAGGGAAGAAGAAACATACCTTTGAAGAATCATTCTTCAAACTTCTCTAGGTTTTCATAATTCCTCAACGAACTGATATTCCATGAACAATAATGTGATGCCACCATCGAATTTTTCCAACTATTCTTTTGTCAAGGACCGATTTGTGAGAACTAGATTTTTGAAAAAACAAAGAGAATTATGTTCAGGTGGAGATCTTTTCAAAGAAAACTCTTTTCACTGCAAAATATTAAGAGAGCTCAAATGGAAGTTAAAGGGAAAAAGTTCTCCTTCTATATATAAAAGCTTCTCTACAATCACTTTCCGTTTGAAGAGAAAAACCTCTCTAATTATTGGGATAGCCACAAACTAATTTTCTTTAATTAGATTGACATGATTTAATTTAATTAAACTAAATTAATTTCTTTAGAAAGTTAAATATCTAATATTTAATTTAAATATTTTAATCTTATTCAATACATATATTTCTCTTATAATCTATAGCTTAATATGAATCTCATTCACATTAATTTATTAACCTATAATTTTAAGATAAATCTATTCATACTATTTTAATATTTTAATCATATTCAAATATATTAAATCTCCTTTTATTATAAAGTTAAATTTTAGATCTTATTCAAATATAACTTTATTTTATATCGTACTTATATTCATTATATTAATTGTCTCATATACAATTAATATTATTCTTATATATAATTTGAACCATTCAAATTCTTCCAATACTATTGGTCCTTGTTTACCCGTTGTGAGCTAGCAGGGGACCTAATAGACCTATAGATTAGAAGCTCCAATGATTCGATATTAACTAGTTAAACTCTTTAATAATGTTAATGAACATTTACTAACTGTAGGCCGCTCCACTAATTAAAGACCCACACTTGCACTCTTTGCATTATAGAATATTTCTGTGTCCGTGAGTTTAACCATTACAGTAAGTCGATCCTTCATAGCAATTCATAATTACAATTGGGTTAAATTACTGTTTTACCTTTGTAATTACCTCTTGCTCCTTAAGTACCATTGATCTCTCTAATTAACAATCTATTTATGGTTCTAAACCAACCCCCTCTGGGGTCAATGAGAGGACAAGTACACTTTGTTTAAGACCCAGAATCAACACTTAAGGATGAAGCAAATCGGACATGAGGATTTTCATGAGCAGCGGAATGATCGTTCCAAATTCCATACGTATTTGAACATACACAATTACTGTCAAGAAATGGAAACAAGGCTATGCACAAAACGAAATTATAGCATGCTTTACATAAGATCAAGAGATAGAACTCTGCATACCTTTGAATACTCATCTTCAAACACCCTCGATCTCGAACGCTCGTTCAAATAACAAGACAGCAATCAGGAACACTTGAACACTTTGATCGCACCACAGCACGATCACAACGAACATAAACTCAGTGATCTCCAAGATCACAAACACAGCGAACGGCCTCCAAAAACCTCAAACTATGTCGAGTTGAGTACGACACTACCACAATGACTATCTTGGTATTCTCGGTGTGAGAATCCAGAGGTGTGGGCTCTGTATGGATTTGGTTAGAGGACGAGACCAGAGGAAAAATTGTGTAAACAATTAAGCAAGTGGGAGATTAAAAGTCTATCACATAGACGATGCCCAATCGTTTAGAAGAAGCTCCACAATCGTTTAACTATCGGTCAGCTGAGTGAACTATCGTGTAGTATCACTCCACGATCGTATAGTCTCTCGAAACTATTGTTTTGTGAATCTCATTCACTTGACAACCTTTCCATGAGTAACTTGCCAAGAATAGCAACTTTCTCAAATCTACTAAATTTAAGAAAACATTTTTCTTTTTATCTCATGGTTACTATGAAACCACCAATAACCTCCCACTCAATTGGTTATTAGAGATAAAGAGATAATTATCCAATATTATAAATATATATGATAACCAACTTACCGTAGTATATTTATAACCTATAGTTTTAATATTTCATCTCATGAAACATATAAACCATATTTCTTTTTCTATTTCATGGTACTTAATGTAAATCTCATTTATATTAACCCTCCACTTGATGCATCTCATACATCACATCGATCATATCATATATAATCGAATTACCTCTGCCAATTTGAACATTTCAAATCAAATCAAAGAATTGATTCTCAACTTGAATCCATTGAGCTACCAAGGGGACCTTATAGACCTGTAGCTCGAAGCTCCAACGGTACGTGAATAACTGAGTAAACTCTTTAGTCACGGGATCCACCATCCGTTAACTGCCAGACACTCCACTGAAGACCGACAGATATATTATGTGTCCATATCAACCAATCGACAACGCGATAACCCTTCACAGATTGCTCATAAGTACAGCTGGGCCAATAACCGTTATGCCCCCATAGTTACATCTAACTTCTTAAGTACCACTAATCCCTCTAATGAACAAAAGTCATAGTCCTACTATGACGGAGTCATCTCTTCCAAAGAGAAGTTGTGACCACTATGTTCAAGCCCCAGAATCAGACCTTAAGGGAGAAATCTATCTACTTACCCCTACTTCGGGGAAGGAGTGAATTCTATCTTACGTAACTGCTTCTAAATCAGACAAGTCCCCAAAAAGGTAGGCATGTTGAGTTGGTAATCTGGCCACTCTCACCCATACTAATCAAAGGACCGGCTTCAAAGGTAGAAGTTCCCAAAACACTCAGGATTGAGGTCATGTCACCTATGGTCGTTTAGGTGAGATGTAAGTCTCCAGTATCAACGGCGTTATATATAGAGACGAATCATCTCGTGGTCCAGTCTTATACAAACTCTTTGTACAGGACACCCCTCTGGCATGTCTTCACATGAATGGTCAGCATCTACCATCTGAAGTAGTTCACAATACTTGCAAACTTCTACAAAGCGGGTCGTATCCATAGTGTCACCAGGATCAAGTATCCCTACTTAATCTTTATACTACAGGCCTATATAGTTATCACTTAAGGCATGATCCACTTGCATATCTCATATATATGCTTAAGTTTACATACAATAACCATGGAGCTTTGTTTATTGGATATGAGTAAATGCCAAATAAAATAACTCTTATTTTATTCATAACAATGTGTATATATTACAAACTACGATACTTTGGGAGAATTAGGATACCAATCCCAACAAAGGGAACTACTCCTCTACTTACCCTAAAGATGGGAAAGAGTGAATTTCATCTTCACTAGTTATGTTCCCAGCTCCCTACTCGGATAAGTCCCAAAATGGTAGGTTTATTGAGTCGGCGACTCGAACCACTCTCACCCCAATAGACAGAAGTTTTTAACTCACTCAGGATTGAGACCGAGTTATATGATTATCCTATGAAAGATTAATCTCTTCAGTCAATAGTGTTAATCTCTTCAGTCAACAGTGTTACAAAGAGATTAAACATATCACGATCCAGTCTTATACAAACTCATTGATAGGATACCTCCATTCGCATGTCTTTACATGAACGATTTGGATCAAATTGTTTGTAACACTTACAACATCTTGTAACAATTATAAAGTGGGTCGTACCTATAATGTTACCAGAATATAAGGCACCCAACCTTAATCCATATACTATAAACTCTTTAGGTTATTATTTGAAACATGATCCACTTGTATGTCTAATACATACTGTTTCAAGTCTCGTGACAGAACCTTGAATTTTTTTCATAACAGATACTAATTATTGCATACATAAAATAATCAATTAATATCAATAACTAATTAACTACGATGCTTTAAGGCATAAATCCCAACAACTACCCTCTAGATGTAGGTGATATATCATTGAACTGTGTTACAAAGCTCTATATGTTATTTGTTTATTTAGTTGTTGGTACTTTATTTGTTGTTTCTGTGATTGCCAGGACTATTTGTGGAACATTCATGTTTTGCATAATGAATCATCTTAATTTCAGATTCAATGACACAAAATTCAAATTTCTATCAATTAGATCAATTAAATTTTTCGGAGACATATTGAGCACAAAATTGAAAGTTTAAAGTTTTATTAGAAATTTATGAAAGTTTAGAGATCAAATAGACACAGACTTCAAAATTTAATAACTATACGTATATACTAGCATTTTTTTTTTTTTTACAAATATGATAGTTTTTAAAAATATTTGTGAAAATGTGGTACTTTTAAAAATATTTGTAATAATTACGAATAAATAATTGAGATTATTATTACTGTCCAAAGGGTCATAATTTCAAATTAATCCAGTTCTGGAGAGGGGGTTACTAGATTATTCCATTAATTGAAGGTCTTTGAGATTGGCAATATGCCAAGTGTGAATGTGAGCTGTGTATTTTGAGAGGGACAGGAGAAAATTAGAAGGTGACCGCATGGCATTAGTGTTTGTCAGTTTCACTTTTTGTTTAGAATATTTCATTAGTTGAAAATTTTATCCAATAACTTACAAAAGAAGAAATACATATTTGGCTAATTTACCATTTAACCTATGATTAAATAGTGATCTTGATTAATTAACCAAAATAAAGTGTAGTATTAAAATAAATAGTTCTTGGCCAATTTTTGCATATATCTCGATCAATTGACATCATTGTAAACACTTTCGACTAAGAAATTAGAGATTGAAATATCCTAACTCACGTATTATTGTTCATTTAAAAAATAAAAATAAAAATGCAATAACAAATATTTAGAACTTATAATAAAAATTAAAATGTACAAAACTTATCCCGTTATAAACACACCATTAATTAAACAATAATTCTCCTTAATTTATCATGTTATTTTAATTTAAACTATATTGTAACGTCATTAATGAGACTCATTAGAAAATACATAAACCACATCTATCTTAATTCTATGAGTTATTAGTATTGAATCAAAATTCTTAATTCAAGGAAACATTTCAAAAGGTACAATAAGATTTATGAATTTTTATTTAAATTCACTAAATAAAAGATCAACTGTGTGAAATGATCATTAATGATTGGATTCTTATAAACTATGTTTGATACATGTTAAACCCTTTGATTTTGCTACCTTACCAAAATTAAAAATCTTTGGTCAACAATTAATTAAGGTTTTATTCGATGTTTGTTTCTAAAGGTATAGTGCATGGTTATGCTTATGCCGAAAACCTTGTTTTAAACCAATGAGATTAAGTTTGTGCTTTCAGCCTATCTATCAACTTCGAAAGCCATTAAAAAAAACAAAAAACAAAACAAAAAAATTATGAGTTGGTATGGATAAATTATCATAATAGTCTGTCTTTTCATAAATGGTATGGATGTGTTGTCCATTTAAACTTAAGTCTTTGTAACTTTTACTTCTTTATTTCATAAAAAAAATTCGTATATCAATAAAGATATAATTATTAGGAATTTTTACCTAACAAAGATAGACCATATATTTTCATAAATGTCTTTAAGTTTGATTTTTTTTTAAAAAAAAAAAAAATTATTTTTGGATAGTTTTATTCTTTATTATATTTATTTATATTCGTTAGGTATATATTTCCTATTTTCGAATCTAATTTAATGATGAAGAGAGAAAATATATTTATTATAAAGAAAGAAAGTATATTTATTTTAATTTTTTTTTCTATTTTTTAATTTGGAAAAAATGTATTTAATGAAATTTTATTTTATATTTATGTTAGTTTCACCTATCATTTTTTTAAATAGATTAATGGTTGTTTTAAATATACATTAGAACATTTTGATGAATTCATGATTATTTTAAATATACCTTAGAACATTTTGTTAAGTATTTGAAAATATTATAACCAATATATGAAATATACTACAATTTATAAATTAGATATTGATTTAATGTTTGACATAAATCACAGTATAAACCAATATATGAAATATACCACAGTATATAAATATTCATAAATTTTATTTATACCACAATGTATATATCATAATACAATAAGTCTAAATAAAAAAAACACTCGTTTATATCAAATAAACGAATACATATTCCACAATATATATCAAATTTCCTACCAAAGCTAAAAAGAAAGTATATATATCACAGTATATATAAAAAATAGGAAAAAAAATTAAAGCTTATCTTCATATGGGGGTTTACAGTATATAACCCTCCATCTTCATCTCTTCTTCTTCAGTCATGGTCGCCACGGATCTCTCTCCTCGTCATCATCGACCAGATTTGCTCGTCCTGCCGTGCCATCGATCGAATCTACTCAACTCGTCACCGTCGATTCGTCCCACGCTGTCGGTGCCATCTTCATAGAAATTTCTACGTAAAAGACTTAAAGAATAGGTACATATTACGTTAATATGACTTATGTCGTATTATTAACTAATATATATAATATCTTAACAACATGTCAACAGAGACCAAGACCAACTTTGAAAAATCATGTTATTACATGTTAAAGCTTTTAATGTAAATCTTATATAGAGTTTTTTAATATAAAAAGATTCGATAGAATATTTTTTCAACAAAAATTTATTTATGCTTGAAGTAGACGTTTCTTTTAATAGAAGAAATTTCGTACACCTCTAGTTTTTCTTTGGAGCTTTATGTAATCAGCTATATCTAAATCTCTCACAAACACACGGTTTTTGCTTTGAAATTTCATGCCAACTTCTCTCTTTCTTAACACGGTTTCATATGAATTTTCAAGTCAATTAATTCTCCTTCTCATAAATTTAATTAAATTTCAATTTCAAGATACTTTAGCCACTTGTCCACCTCATAATATGTATATATGTATATATAAATACAAGCATACTTCAAAAACTTAAGCAATCAACTCCTCAAACCATCCCACATGTTTCTTTAAAACATCTCTATATGTAATTTTAGGATTTTTTTTTTTTTTTTTTTGAGATCTTATTATAGAGAGGAAAAAAAATCGTTATTGATCGAGGCGAAATTACGAGAATGGGCTTACGAGACATTGGAGCAAGTCTTCCTCCTGGGTTTAGGTTTTATCCAAGTGATGAGGAGTTAGTATGTCATTATTTGTACAAAAAAATCACAAATGAAGAAGCTTTGAATGGAACTTTGGTTGAAATTGACTTGCATACTTGTGAGCCATGGCAGCTTCCTGGTACTTCTTTCTCTCTTTCAACTTTCATATAACTATTTTTAAGTGAAGTGCCTTTTTTCTAAAAAGAAAAAACCATTTTTAAAAGTAGCACTAAAGTGCTGTTAATGTTTCTTTTAAAATTATTTTGGTTAGTACTCCTATTTTAGGAGTTATTTGGTCTTCAACTTCAAGTTGATAGAAAGAGTGAGTTATTATAATTCAATTTATAATAATGGTATTTATACTTATTTATAAACTACAATTAACTACAATAATATTATTTGAAATTTTTGTTTATTATAGAGTTTACTATTTCGTATCTATCTTCTCTTTCCCTCTTTGTTACGTACATTGTTTACTATTTTTCAACTCGGACTACAACACAGATTAGTATAATTTACAGGTTATAATAATCAACTTAGTCTTTATACTTTCATACTCTAGATTTCGCTTTTGCAATTCAATGAATTGATATAGTTCATGGTTAGCTTTTCGAAAAAAAGTATTAAAAAAGAAAAAATAAAACGCAAAATCCTCTATTGTATTAGTTTGCTTGGCCAAGTAGCTAAGTATATGTATTATGTTCTGCTTGTTCAAGAAGCTCCATAAAATTAGGGTTTGGTGTGGAAAAATTGTCCCTAGTAAATTAGCAACGAATCTAGAGTTATTATTATTTATTTGTATAGTTAATTAAAAAATAATATGAGATCCATTAACTAAAACAATAATTAAAGTTTAAATCTATGTTCCATATTAAGCCCTTTACTTTTAAAACTTTCAAATGTTAACTATTTTTTTATAGAAAGAAAAAAGTTCACTACTTTAGCATTTTTGCTATTCCTCCGGTGTATATGTAAATTGATATTTATATGGACTAATATTTGAGACACACGTGTAGTAATTTAGGCTCAATTTAATAACTATTTCACTTTTAATTTTTAGTTTTTAGTTTTTGAAAATTTATTTTTAGCTTTTAAGTTTTAAGAAAAACAAAAACCAAACAATGTTTTGTTACAGTTTTTTATTTTCTATTTATTAAAAAATAAAAAATAAAAAACATATTTGATAATTATTTTTTATTTTTTATTTTTTAAAATCTGAAAAATTAAAAGTATGTGTTTCACAATTGTGTTCTTTTTAAACTCAAATAGTAGATACACTCCACAATCGCTGATCTAAAATATATCAGTGTATGAATGTAGGATTGTAGGAGGAAAATTGAATTGTAAATTAAACACATTCATTTATAAAAATTTAAAAATAAAAAATAAGAAATAAAAAAGTAATTGATTATCAAACCATCCCTATCCTTCAGGTATTCAGCTTTCAAATCTGACATTAGATTCTTAGTAAACTTTATTGACTATGATGAGTAATTACAATAAGAACAAAACATGGGAAAGGTAAGAGAGACTAAAACATATCAATATCTACAAGTGTATGATGATCTAGTAACTCAAACAAATAAACATATATTAAAATTTTAAATCAAAATATAATTGAAATTGATAAACAAATATTTATAAAAACAATTCATTAAATATAGAACAACAAACAATATTAGTTTAAATTATTGAATTATTTTCAAATATAAAAAAATGAACTAAAATATTTATAAATATAGCAAAGTGCACTATTGATAGATATTGATAGACATATGTCTGTCAGTGTCTATCACTGTAGTTAGTGATATTTTGCTATATTTGTAAATACTTTCAATAATTTGATATTTAAAATAATTTTCCTAAATTATTTAAGTTTAATGGTGATTTAAATGATATTAACATAGAAAATCTTGAGTTTGAACCTCTGTAGTATCATTGTCTTCTTCCATTTTAATTATATAAAAGATGACTTGTTAAGTTTTGTACAAATTATATCTAAATCTAAAAATAATTAAGGGATCAGGGTGTTTTTTTCAGAAAAAGAAGGGGTGGGTGGCGAGTTAAGAGTGGGAAATTTCAATACGTAGCTGTCAGTTTTTTTCTTATAGAAAATTTGGTTAAATGAGTATTTTTTTAAAAAATAATTCAGTATATAGCACTTTTAATGTCCATTATAAACATGAAAAACTTTTTAATTAAAACATTGGCTAACTTAATAATAAGGTTGACGAAATATAAATTTGGTATCTATAGATTGGAGTTTTGTTTTATTCTAGTCTCTACTTGTAGTTGTTCAAATTTAATTATTATATTTCTAATAAATCTCACTATTAGTGTTAGCAGTTGATTTTTCATGTATTGACCTTCCATTTATAAATTTTAAAAATATATTCATATAATGCCTTTTCTTGAGCGAAAATTAACTAGAGTTTTTAAAAATTTCAAGAAAACATACTTCAAAAGACTTAAACTAAAGATTTATTCAGAGTAAATGTCTACATTTTCAAATTTGTAGAAAGTATAAGTAGGGGTGATTATTGGTCGATCAGAGTCGATTTTTCGATCACACCTACGCCGAACCGATCTAGTCGGTTTGAAAAATGACCAAACCGCCCTCGACCATCTTTTAAACAAAAATTGACCAACCGACAGTTCGGTCGATCGGTCGGTTTGATCATTTTAAAAAAACCAATAAAAGTAGCATTTGAACTATTATTATTTTATTACTTAAAAATGCTATAATAAATAATAAAAATAGCATTTGAACTCTTTAGATTTATTAAATAACATTTCTTTTCCTCTATCTGAATTTAATTAGCCAATTTGGATTGTATTTAAGATTATGGATATGAAACTAAATGTTAAAACCCTAATCTAATATATATTTTGTTTAATATATAATATATAATATATTATATAATAATAATATTATTATTATTATTATTATATATTTATTTTAAAAAAATAAATAACGCATCCGTCGGTCGATCAAGTCTCGACCAAATTAGACCCACTGATCAACCACATGTCAATTTTTCCTTCCTTCAAAACACTCGACTGCCACCTCCCCTTTTCTGATCGATTGACTGACTTTGGTTCGATGGATTCCAATTGGTTGGCTTGATTTTTAGCCTACCATGCTCATCCCTACCTACAGGAACTATAAATATGAATAATTAAAAATATAATTACTAGAGTGGAATGAAACTTAAAATACAAATACATAATGATCTATCAATTTGACGACGACGACGACCATAATAATAATAATAATAATAAGTATTCTTATTTGTGATAGCTACTAATGACATATACATGAACTTAAATAATAATGGTTCATATTCTTTTCCTTTCCTTTAAGCAATGTTCTATCTAAATTATGTCATATTTGTTTTCTTAATACTATATAGAAGACAACAATACCATAATTCATCTACTTGAGAAACAAATAAACAATAATTGTATGGAATGATTTGATATTATTGTACTATGGAATTTTTCCTTCTGATAAAGCGCTATGATATAATCATATTTGTCCACACCACCATTATTTGAGGACAATTGTCCCAAGCAACTTCAAAACAATCATCACTTTTGTTTTCTTTTTCACACTCCCCCAAACTCAATTAAAACAAAAAAAAAAAAAAAACTGAGAAATTTTTGATCGAATATTGAACCAGTTGTGTTAAATCTGAAGAGTTGTTTAGTCGTGTGGTTTATAATATGTAGAGAGTTAATAGACCATTAAATTTATATTTTTTAGTCGTGGAATCCACAAACTCTCATAATCCAACAAGAAGTCAAGTTTAAGAGTAATTTTGAAATGCATACTTAAAATCATTGCGAAACACATCTTAATCACTCAAAATCTATTTAAGGTTTAATTTTATACTTTTAAACGCATTTTTCATACTCATGGAATTGATTTGGAATGATTTTCAATATTTTTAGAATGATTTCCATCATTTCATAATCAATCTCAAATATGTTAAAATTTTTAACTCCTACTTCCTAGGTCACCTAGGTCAAGCATGTCCTATTTAAACTTCTGTTTCCATTGGTAAACACTATTGATATAATTTATTACATGATATCCCACATTCAATAAATATCCATTGTCATTGTCATATTATAGTCTTCTTGGATTGACTTCTCATCACTTCAAATATTTTTCCAAGATGTAGACGTCAAGAAAAAAAAGGGATTTTAACTAAGAAGAAAACGTTTCATATGAAAAAACTTTCAAATGTAAGATAAAGAAGAAGGAATTTGAGAGAAAATTGCATAAAAATTTCTCTCAAATATGGGTGGAAGAAGAAAACTTTTGAAATTAGGAACTTCTAATTAATCTCATAAATAAATGAGGCAAATGTAGAAATTAGGATAAGGGTGAAGGATAAACTTGAATAAAATAATCTCTCTCTCATGAATAAATGATGTAAATGTGGACACTAGGATAAGGATGAAGTATAACATTAATCTTTCTCTTTCTCATGAATAAATATTGTAACTTTAAAAATTAGGATAAGGGTGAAAGATATATTAGGTTGGCATAGGCAACTCTCCTCATAAATGATGTGTGACAACTAGGATAAATATGTGAAGCTTACCTCGCATAATAATAATTAGAGGCACATTTATACAAATGATTAAATATATTCTAAATTTATCTGTAACATCAATTATCATTTTAAAGATTGATGGTTTGATTTCTTCTACTAATTATATTAAATTAAAAAAAAATCTATAGATTGAATCGTAATATGATTATAGCTCAATTTGTTATGACATTTACTTTCGATAATGAAGTTAGATATTTGAACTCTCTAACCCTACAACAGTAAGTGTCATTTTTATAAACTATTTAAATTATGATCAATCTCCCTCTAGTATTATTTCTCTCCAATCTATACTAATATTTCACATATTAGACTTTATAACAAAAATTGGTAGGTTTTATTAAAATTTTGATTAAGAGTGACAAGAAGAATTTTGTACCCACTAAAACGATTTTTTTTTTTAAAACTCTTCGTAATAAAAATTTGTTATACAAAGAGGTCAATTCACTATGGTGACTTACCTAGGATTAATATCTTACGGATTCTCTTGATATCCAAATATTGAAGGATCAAGTGAGTTACAAAATAATAATAAAAAAAATGGTTACAAAATTCTAAAAACAATTAAAAAGCTATTGAAAACATATTTACTAATTTTCTTCTAAGAATAATTATGTAACAACTGTTCTACTATTGATTTTTTTTTCCCAAAAAGCATCACACACACACATCAAAACATGCCATGAAAACAATTGACATATTTTCATGACATAAACATTTGGATTCAGTGATAGAGTTGAATATATATCATTCTTTATTTAGAAGAAAAGGTGCATGATTAACATGCTATCTGTCATGGAAGATGATAGAAGATGTTGAAGGATTGATATGAATGAATGTGAGATAAAATTATGATAAAAGTGTGTTTATTGCAGAGGTGGCAAAGCTAAATGGGAAGGAATGGTATTTCTTCAGCTTTAGGGATAGAAAATATGGAAAAGGAGAGAGAGCAAACCGTGCAACAATCGAAGGATATTGGAAAGCAACTGGAAAAGATAGAATGGTAAAGAATCCAAAAAGTGGTGAAGTTATGGGGATGAGGAAAACTTTGGTATTCTACAGAAAAAGAGCTCCAAATGGCATCAAAACTCCTTGGATTATGCATGAATTTCGTATTCAAAACCCTCGTTTACCTCCAAAGGTCTCTCCCTTTCTCTCTTCATGCTATTTATTTCCATTTTTCACGAGAATGACTCTAAAATGGTATTAATCAATTGAATAATACGTCTTATCGTTCAAAATATGATTAGAAGGTGTATTTTGAAGTGATTTTAATCTTTCCCAAACAAATACTCAATTCAATTGGTTTAAGTATGTTCTCTCGATCAAGTGGTTAGAATTTTAAAATCTAATTCTCATCTCACATGTTGAAGAAAAGAGGGGAAAAAATACTCATTTATGAGAGAGATCACCCCAATCTTTAATATTTAACTTCTTTTCTTTTTCTATCTTCATTTTTTCTTGGAAGGACCTTAACCTTTTTTATAGTTATTTTGTGGGTTGTTTTCAAATATAGAAAAATGATCAAACTAATTTACAAATATAACAAAATATCACTGTCTATTACTGTCTATCACTGATAGTTAGTGACATTTTGCTATAATTAAGAATATTTCTAGTAGTTTTGTCATTTAAAATAATTACCCTTATTTTGCTTATAATGATATTATGAAAGTGAGAAATATTTAGGTTTTTAAAGCAAAAAATTTGAAACTATAGTTGGGCAGCTAGGGTTTTCAGTTTTTATTTTCATTTTTAGTTTAAATTCTGTTTTAATCTTTTTTTTTTTTATTTGTTCTTAAAACTTTGAAGGGATTTTGTTTTAGTTTCTAAATTTTGGATTTTTTTTTATTTATTGCAATTGATTTTTCATTTTGAATACCCTACTGTGGAGATTAAACTAGTTTTTTTTTTTTTTTTCCTTCTTTTAATCTGAAAATTATAGTTTATGGTGTAAAACAAAATAGTTGATCAAAGTGAACTACAAAGGATACTCAAAGAATTTATAAGCTTTTGTATTAGAAAAGAAAAACTCCAAAATTGAAATGATTTTTCCTTTTGTATTGTAATTAACTTTTTTACATGTTTATTATGAAAATTAGTTTAAACCATTTTTAGTACAATACCACTGGAAATTTAGTTTAAATAAAAATGAGTTCTTAAAAAACAGTTGACCTTAAAAAAGAGAGAATTAAAGAGAGATGAAAAGAAAAAAATGTGGATTCCTTATCATCATCAAATCGTAATGTTATTCATTCACAGTTTCACTCAAACTTTTGCACATACAGGAGGACTGGGTTCTGTGTAGAGTTTTTCATAAGAGCAAGCGCGACGAGATCACCATGGAAATAACACCGATCAACCGGGGGTTCGATACGTTGCCACCCGCCTCTGCTTCATCGTTGTTGTGTTCGCCATTGAGCTACATCCAGTTTCCCCCTGCAGCGGACACCAATAAGTTGCCATGGAACAACATCAATAACAATGTAGAAGTAGCTGAAGGCATTAGGTTAAATGAAGTTGATCATGATTATTCAACCATACAACAAATGAAGTTTGAGATTGAAGATAGCATCCAAAATGACTTTTTCCCTTTCGAGTATTTTATTTCTTGATGATGAATAAAAAAAAAAAAAAAAATAGTTGTATTCAATCATTCAAAATGAGGAAAGAAAAACAAGAGAAACACCTCAAAAGTTTGGTTGATTATTTGCTATTTTAATAGTGTTTGGTAAGTTTTACTTGTTTGTGTTTTGTAATATTTTATGTGAAGTCATGTGTTCAAATTGTTCCATTGGATTAAAGGTTATATAGGTTATTAACAGAATCTATTCCAATAAATTAGCTTTAAATTTGGGCTAACAAAAGGAATAACACTTTTTAAAGTTTCATTTGAAAAATGAAAACTAGTTTTAGATCGGATAAAATAGCAAATCAATCGTTAACAATTTGTAAATGTCGAAATTACTCACAAATCTACATATATTGCACCTATTTTTAAGTGATAACGTGCGAGATTTGATTACCTTTGGAATCAGATTTGGTTTTCTTTCAAATTACAGAATATCTAAACAAATTTTTAATTTTAAAAATAGAATACAATCAAACTTCATTCCTTCACTATATATGATTTAACGTTTTGTACAACAAGCTATTACAGAAAGAACCGAAGACAAGAAATGAAGTTGCAGGCAGTTGAATGTTGTCGTCTTCTTTCTATTATGTTTGTTATAACCACCAGAGCTTTTTTGTTGACAATGAACACCTGTATAAAAAGAAAACGAATGAGAGAATAGAATGAGAGAGAGCAAGACATTCATTCTGTAAGAAGTTTAAAGAAGAAGTAATAAAAGAGACCCTCCCGATTTGCACAGTGGATGTAGACCTTTGACTGAACCACTTAAATACTTGTGTTCTTTCTTTCTTTATGATCGTTTAGCTTTTATTAAAATATCGTGTACATGATCGTTTAGTTCCTATCACATTGTTTACACGATCGTTTAGCTCTGCATTGCATCGTCTATACGATCATCTAGTTCCTCAGCTGTCGTCTATACGATCGTTTAGTTCTTCTCAACTATCATCTACACAATCGTCTAGCGCTTCGTACTATCGTTTATATAATTGAACTATCGTCTAGTTCTTTGGAGCTTCGTCTACACGATAGAGTTGCATTCAGGTAAGCGATTGAAGAGTTTTGAAGCTTGAACCATACAGTCTTCCCTGAGTCTTGAAGTGTAATTGACCATTAATGCTGAGTAATTTTGGTTTGCAAACAAGTGGATCATAATTATCTAGGACAAAAAGTGGTATCAAAGCTCAGAGAACAGTTCAAGACAAATCCAAGATTTGAATTCTTGCATACTTCGAATCAGATGAGTCAATCTTGAAGTTCAAGAATGGTTACAACCAGGTATGAAATCGAGAACTTTGATGGAAAGATAGACTTTGAATTATGGAAAGCAAAGATTAAGGTAGTCTTAGGACAGCAGAAGGCACTTTTGGCCATCATAGACCCTACAAAATACCCTGAAACACTCAACGATGCAAAGAAAGAGACAATAGAGGTAAATGCTTATGGAACTATTGTCTTGAATGTTACAGATAGTGTTTTAAGGTAGATTGTTGACCAACCTACTACTTATGACCTCTGGAAAAAATTAAACGAGATTTATCACAACAAAGACCTGCCTAATAAAGCTTTCTTGAGGGAAAGATTTTTCACATACAAGATGGATGCTACAAAGTTTCTCATTGATAATTTGTACGAGTTCAAGAGACTGTCATCAGAATTCCGATCAATAGGAGACAATATTGGGGAAGAAAATGAGGCTTTTATCTTACTTAATTCCCTACCAGAATCGTTTAAAGATGTCAAAACAGCCATGAAGTATGGTAGAGAATATCACTACAAAAGCAATCATTTCAGCATTAAGAGTTAGATAACTAGAGTTACAAATGAGCAAGAAAGATCAATAAGGAGGAGAAGGTTTGTTTTCAAAGGGGAAAACAAAGAAAAATGGGAAAGGAAAGCAATATAGTGGTGACAAGTCTAAGATCAAGGGTCATTTTTGCCACAAATTTGGACACAAAAAGAAAGACTATTATGCCTTGAAGAGGAAGCTGAACCAACAGAACAAAGGAGGAAAACAGACAGAAGTTGCTGTAGGGGAAAATTTCCTTGTGTATCTAGATGCCTTAGATGCAACTGAAGAATGTGAATAGCAGAATTCTATAGAGACTCAAGACTAGTTGATAGATTCTGGTTGTTCAGTCCATAGGTGGTTTTGTACCTACAAGAAGTGGGATGGAGGGCTGATCTACATGGGAAATAACAATACCTATAGGGCTGTTGGATCTGGGTCTGTATCCTTGAAGATGCAAGATGGTTCAGTGAAGTTGATTAGAAATGTGAGGCATGTTCCTACATTGAAGAGAAATCTCCTATCATTGAGGATGTTTGACTCCATTGACTGTGAATACAGAGGAGTTGGAGGCACATTTAAAATAATTAAAGACTCAAAAGTAGTGTTGGTGGCAACAAAGCTAATCGCTTGTATGTCATTAAAGATGTGCAAATGGCACATTTAGCCTTGATGGCAACAGATGAAGAACCTACAGAAGATGAGCTATGGCACAAGAGGCTATCTCATATTAGTGTGAAAAGGCTGCAAATTCTTTCAAAATAGAGGATTCTTCCTAAAGGTGTTGGAGACAGCTTGAAGTTTTGTGAGCATTGCATCCTTGGCAAGGCAACAAGGCAAGGCTTCCTTAAAGGACAACATACTTCCAAAGAGATACTTGAATATGTGCATTCTGACTTATGAGGGCCAGCTCACTCTCCTTCTCTAAGTGGAGCAACATATTTTCTTTCCTTTGTTGATAATTACTGAAGGAAGAGTTGGGTTTATTTTCCAAAAATCAAAGATGAAGTGTTTAGTAAATTCAAAGAATGGAAAACCTTGATTGAAAAGAAAACCTCTAAACATATTAAACACTTGAGAACTGACAATGGTTTAGAGTTTTGTGGAGAGGAGTTCAACTTGTTTTGCTGGGAGAAGGCATTGTGAGGCACAGAACAGTGAGGTATACACCTCAATAAAATGGAGTTGCTAAAAGATTGAACAGCTGTCCAATGCACTTTTGCATGAGAAATATTGGGCTGAAGCTGTGTCCTACACAATATACACTCTAAATAGGTGCCCACATCAGTTCATTGAGCTGAAAAACTCCAGAAGAAAGATGGATAGGACAGCCTCCCAAGCTGGAACACTTGAAGGTGTTTGGGTGTGTAGTGTATGTGCATCAAAGCCAAGGTAAGTTGAAACCTAGGGCTTTCAAATGCATGTTTCTAGGCTTTACACTGAGAGTGAAGGGTTATAGATTATGGCATCCTATTGAGAAAAGCTGTGTAAATAGTAGAAATGTTGTGTTTAGAGAAAATAAGATGTTTATGATGTCCGAGCAACAATCTACATCTATATCAAAGACAAGTAGCACAATGTTTGAGGTGGAGCCTCAAAATGATCAAGGAGCTTCTTCTTCTTCTTAGAATCTAGAAGTTGAAAGTGATGATACTCCTGAGACTAGTGAACTTATGTCAAGTGAACAAGTAGATACACATGGAGATTTACAAAATTATTCCCTAGCAAGAGACAGAATTAGAAGAACCATTGTGCCCCC